>NC_062279.1:167119910-167434702 GCF_902655055.1 Lutra lutra | reverse complement strand
ATTTTCTTAAGATTTTATTTATTTAATTGACAGAGAGAGAACTCACAAAGAGGCAGAGAGGCAGGCAGAGAGAGAGGGGGAAGCAGGCTCCCCGCCAAGCAGACAGCCCGATGCGGGGCTCGATCCCAGGACCCTGAGATGACCTGAGCTGAAGGCAGAGGCTTAACCCACTGAGCCACCCAGGTACCCCAATAAATTTCTTCTTTTCTTTTTTTTTTTTTAAAGAACAGGTAAATAAGAAAAGAAAAAAAAATATGACTTTTGAAACACAGGAAATACCTACTTTCCAGAGATAGCATAAGACCTAATTTGTTTACTTCCGTGTAGAGTTAAACATGAGAGATGACACAAGTCCTAAGAACTATTTCAATCACTTTTTGGCTGAAGAACAAAATTGGAAAGAAACATTGTTCTCCTACATACTTTTCTTAACCAATCAAAATATTTTTCCTATCTCCATGGTAATGGTTATAAGGAACAAGGGGAATCAAATAATCAAAATGTGATGACATTGCTGGACTAACAATATGTTGAAAAATATTCTTGTCGCCTATAACAACAAATGATTTTTTTATCACTCATTAGCTACAAAAGACTGCATGAGACTGCCTGGAGAACTCCCAGAAAGAACTTTAAAGTAAATTCATAAAATTAGACTAAATTAAACAACTTGAAAATGTAATTGGAGTCCTACGAAGAAGAATTAAACATAGAAACAGCAGAAAGATTCTTCTGATGCTGCTGTGCAGACTGACATCTGGACAACATTTTTCTTTTTATCCATATGTTGGGATACAACTCTTCTTGAACCAATTGACCTAAACGATATTTTCAAGAATGTGTATAGTTTGTAAAAGGTGGTCTCAAAGTTAGCAATATCTCATTTGCAAAGCCACAGTGCTAATTTTGTCTCTTGCTTTTTCTTGACAATATTCTATTGGAATCTTACTTTCCAATCCCAATTTTTCTTTCTTTCTCTATTTACACTACTTGCAGATTAATATTTCTAGAATTGTTACTCTGCTATTTGCTGCTTAAAAAAAAAAACCTAATTCCTAAATGTTCTATAATATGACCATATTTTACCTTTGCTTCAACTCATTTCAATTCATTTCAGTCCAATTTATTAAAATCATTATTACAACTCTGTATTTTTCTCTTTTTTAAGATTTTATTTATCTATTTGACAGACAGAGATCACAAGTAGGCAGAGGCAGGCAGAGAGAGAGAGGAAGGGAAGCAGGCTCCCAGCTGAGCCAAGAGCCCAAAGTGGGGCTCGATCCCAGGACCCTGAGATCATGACCCAAGCCAAAGGCAGAAGCTTTAACCCACTGAGCCACCCAGGCACCCCACAACTCTGTATTTTTCAAGACAATGTGTTAAATCTTGATTTCAGAGAACTCTCCTGTAAAACTTGTGTATCTTTTTTTTTTTTTTAAAGATTTTATTTATTTATTTGACAGAGAGAAATCACAAGCAAGCAGAGAGGCAGGCAGAGAGAGAGGAGGAAGCAGGCTCCCTGCTGAGCAGAAAGCCCGATGTGGGGCTCGAACCCAGGACCTGGGATCATGACCTGAGCCGAAGGCAGCGGCCTAACCCACTGAGCCATCCAGGCGCCCCAAAACTTGTGTATCTTTATACGACAGTAGGTTGAATAGAAAATAATTGTGTTGCAGGTTCAATTGACTATGTCTTAATCCCAGCTGCTTTAACAAAATTTCACAATCTGGGTGGTTTATGAAATGTATTTCTCACAGTTCTGGAGGATGGAAGTCCCAGATACTGGTACCAGCATGATCAAGTTCTGGTGTGTACCCTCTTTAAGATTGCAGACTTCTGGCTTCTCCTTATTCTCCTCACATGGTAGAAAGAGAACAAGAGAGTTCTTTGGGGTTCCTTAAGGGCACTGATTCCATTAATGAAAAATCTACCCTCCTGACTTAATAACTTCCCAAAGACCCTATTTCCTAATACCATTACAGTGGAGATTAGGATTTTAAACATATGAATTCTGAAGAACATAAACAGTCTGTAACAATTACAATAGATAAATCCCATGATAAGTGCTTGCAAAATTGGAAAACAAACCACAAAAGATGTTAGAAAAGTAGCGATGCCTGTGTGGCTGCATCACTTAAGTGGCTGACTTGGTTTCAACTCAGGTCTATCTCAGGGTCATGAGATGGAGCCCCACACTGAGCTCTGTGCTTTGCAGGAAGTCTGCTTGGAACTCTTTCTTCCTCTCCCTCTGTCCCTCTCCTCTGCTCTCTCTCTCTAAACTAAATAAATAAATCTTTAAAAAAAAAAAAAAAGGTTGGCAGTCTCCACAATTATGATAGGATTTTCTTTTAGCACACACTTTTCAACAATGCCCAGACCATGCCCAAACTGGATTTCTTCTAAATATTCAAGTCTAGGAGTGTGTGTGTGTGTGTGTGTGTGTGTGTGTGTGTGTGTGTGCATGTGCGTGTATTACTGTGTAAGTGTTGTTTGTAAGGCACAGGTGCTGAGCTGTGTTTAGGACTTGTTAAATTTGAGAAGTGTAATTTATCTAAGGAAGTCATATTTGGTCTCTGGTTGTCTGCCTAAATTATTTAATACAAACTCCAATTTACTATTAGACAAAAATAATGCATTTTCAAAACTTGATCCTTGGCTTATTTTTTTTTCTGAATGCAATAGACTGCAAGGCATTTAGAGTATAGGGATATTGTGAGGTTCATCTGAGTTCTAGCATAACTGATACATAATAGACTTAATTCATGTTTTCAAAAGAACAGTTAGAGAAAAAACAAAGTATATAGAAGTGTGATTTTTAAAAAATTTTTTGTAATGACATGTGTTGCTTAGGATTTCTGACATCCCTTATCCATTTGGTTGTCAGCACCCCACATTTATTCTCACAGAGATATCTTACCCTTCGTGGGTAAAATCTGTTGTCACTGTCAATCTGGGTGCTCCACTCTTGTACACAAAATATTTCTCAGAGTTGTCCCTGTCCACAACCCCAGAACCAATAAATATGTCACCTTTACAAGGCAAAGGACCTTGCAGATATGATTAAGTTAATGATCTGGTGATGGGAAAATCATCCTGTATTATCTGAATGGGCCAGTAATTACAGAAGACCTTATAAGAACGAGGTAGAGGGATTAATAGGAGAGGTTGGGGATATGCTTTGACAAAGAAGATAGGATCCATGAGCCAAATAATGTACATAGTCTTTAGCAGCTAGGGAAGTCAAGAAAACAAATTCTCCCCTGGATACTACAGAAGGACTGCAGCTGTGCTGACATCTTGATTTTAACCCTGTAGGATTTATTTAGGACTTCTGACTTCCAGAACTATAAGATAATAAATTTATTGTGTTTTAACACCCTAAGTTTATGGTAATTTGTTACAGCAGCAATAGAAAATGAATCCAGTGCTCTGCTAGCTAATCAGTGGAACCATAACCCAATGTAAAGCAAAAGGATACTTGTTCCTTGGACAACTGACATGGTAGCTCGAGGCTGACAATAATTGAATCTGTGACAATAATACCCTGAGGAAAGAATGTTACTTTAGAGAAATTACCAGCATTTTCTTATTTCCTATTGTCTTAATTTTGGTTTCTCTAAAAGCAGAGCTTGGAACAAGAATGTGACTGCATGTAACAAGATGGAGAAACATAGAAATTGAAATCGCATAGGAGAAAAAGACAGTGGATGATAGAGAAGCATGTAGACACTGGTGTGTCTGAAGGCTGGGACATCTATCTGTTGCAATTATTACACAGTGGTTGATGGCTGCCCTACAGGCCATTAACTTCCCTGCCCTCCTAGGCTATCCCTGCAGGCTGAGCAGGCTTGCTAGGCTTCAGAGAAAGCCCTAAGGCACAAAAGTGAAGGTACTTATGGAGTACTAGCTTGAGGCAGGACACTGTCAGCATGTACAGCTGTGACAGAAATCATAGATTAGCCCAGGGGATGTGACATGGGCCACCAAAAACATCTGAGCTCTTGTCCTTTATAAACCTAGTTCTTGAGCTCCATGTCCTTTGTATAAACTGCCCCAAATCCTCTTGCTTAGCCATGTTTTAGTTTTTTGGAACTTACAAACCAGTACCCTAATCAACATATGTCTTCCAGGTGATTTTTCTGTGGTGAAGTTAATTATTTTTCTAAAATATATTAAAGTTAGTAATTTTAGGGTCATTAAGCTAAAAATGGTGACCTTCATTTTTTGCATATTTATCATGAATCTCCTAATACATTTCCTTCCTTTTACTTGACTCATTTATATAAACCTTCCATACACTGAATGTGTCAAAAACAATCTAAAATATGTCTAAAATAGAAAATCATAGATTAACATGACATTGTCCTATAAAATTCCTGCATGGATCATAATCAGTGTTGAAGAGAATCACGCTGTACTTCCAATGCCAGATTGTGGTAATGTATTACAATTTGAAGATAAGTTACAGAAAACAATTTGTCACATAGACTCTTAGCTTTGTTCAATTTTAAACTCCCATTGACCCTGACGCAAAAGTGAACATTACATTTTCAACTATATGAACCACTTCCTGAAGTTACAGAAATGTGACTTTTGGAGAACCTGCACAGAGGTTTCCATGGTCCCTGCAGAATTAAGGGCATCTAAGCTGTCCTGGACTAGCTGTGTGGGGTGATGCCATGTGTGGGAAGCTGTCAGTCTAGTGACCCTTTCCTACGTTGTGCCTGTCCTGGCATCACATATATGCCATGTACCACTCTTCTGCTTCTCCCTGTTTGCAGTTCGGGTAATTCCACCTCAGAATATCCTTTCTTGTAAGTACTTCATACCAATCAACTCTCCTTCTCCTCTCTGCGTCTTCCAATTCTTGCCTAACTACTTGTGGAAAACATCATTCCCTGGGTTTAAGTGTCTACCTTTGCCACATTTACTTCTCTCTCTTCTCCCTCATCCTGTCCTTCCTAGCTTCTTTACCTTTTTCTTTCTTTCAAAATTATCTTTCTCTTTACTCTCTACTGAAACTCTTAACTACTTATAAATTTCTTCCAGAAAAACTAAACCCTTAATATGCACATTATTTAATAAACAACTACTTTCCTAAAGCTCTAAACATCTTTGAAGTATCCAGCTTTTACCCTTTGCTTTACTGTGCCTGCCTCCCAAATAAAAATATTTTCTGAGTTTCTTATTTACTGACTGGAAAGATTTAGGAATAGCATTCAATCCCTAAATTTCAAAAGCAATAACATGTTATAACTCAAATTAATTTAGGCACTTAATGGGATTATGTAAGGTCAGGAGGTTTTTGCATATAGTGTTCCTTTTGCAATGTGGCTTTTATCTGCATTGCTATTATCTATAGACTTTGGTCACAGAGCTGCCTCATTCCTTGAAGATTTTGCTTCTGATTCAATGTCCTCCTCTCCAATACTACTCCTGTCATTATTTTTTGTGATTTCATTATCCACATAGGTAATTCCTTAACTTCCCTAGATGGTTCCTACCTTGAAGTCTCTTGCTGTGATTTCACCCTCTCCATCAGCCACCACTTTTCATAGTCAGAACTCAGACTTTCACATAGATAGTGACTGGAATCTTCATAATTTCATATCCAAGCATCAGGATATGAAGCCAGCACTTCAAATATTTCCACTATAATACTTTCAGAATCCTATATTCTAAAATTCCTTTGGCCATTAGTATGTATAGTATGGGGATTAAGTATCATTTTCTCTCTGCTCAGCTTCTTGGTGTTCTCAAGGTTTTAGAGATTTAAAAACAAAAACAAGAACAAAACCAAACAAACAAACAGAAAGAACCTGGGGCTGCCTGGGTGGCTCAGTTGGTTAAGTGACTGCCTTTGGCTCTGTTCATGATCCCAAGGTCTTGAGATTGAGTCCTGCATTGGGCTCCCTGCTCCGTGGGAAGTCTGCTTCTCCCTCTCCCTCTGCCCCTCCTCCTGCTTGTGCACATTCTCTCTCTCTCTCTCTCATACACTTTCTCTCTCTCTCTCTCTCTCAAATAAATAAAAAATAAAACACTTTAAAAATAGAATAAAAAATTAAATTAAATTTAAAAATGGTTTATTATTAAAATCAGAAAATTTTATGTACATTCAAACTCCTTGTACTTTCCTCTATCATTTACCTTACCTGGAAAAATAATCAATATGGTTAAATTTATGTCTTTGCCTACTCTATGCCTACAGAGGCAGAGCTGAAGTTTGTTCAGGAAAAAAATCACAAACATGCTAACTGGCACCATTTGGCATGCACGATTTCAAATTACAAGCTCACCCTTACTGCTGCAAAAGAAGTTTGCTGTAGGCCCTTAATCTCACTTATTCTTCTTGATGAGAATTGTGCTTTTCTTTTCTCTTTAATCTTAGAACACAGTCTCAGGTGTAACTTCACACTCAATAGTAATACTATTTTCTATTTTCCTGAGAAAAGGTATCATTCAGAGGAAACTTTCTACATGATCCCATCAATTCCACCTACCAACCTACTTTCAATTTATGACTGTAAATTATCCCTTCCTTCCATATCACAAAGGAATATAATCCATCTTCTCAAGCCAAACTCTCCACTTGAGCATTGTGTGGCATAAGTAGTGAGAGTTCATTATTTCACCGCAGGACAGTAGGATCAAGTCTACTCTATGATCAAGATCCTCTGTTAAATTCCATCTCAACAGAAATAAAAGCAAAGTGCCTCAATATTCCCAAGGTACACAGACCAGATCTGGTTCCTGGCTAGCAGAAGTTCTTATTTAGGGGCACCTGGGTGGCTCAGTGGGTTAAAGTCTCTGCCTTCAGCTCAGGTCATGATCCCAGGGTCCTGGGGTCCTGGGATCGAGCCCTGCATCAGACTATGCTCAACAAGGAGCCTGCTTCTCTTTCTCTTTCTCTGCTTGCCTCTCTGCCAACTTGTGATCTCTGTCAAATAAATAAATACATAAAATCTTAAAAAAAGAAAAAAAGAAGAAGTTCTTATTTGTCTACCCTGTATCTACATTGGTTTCTTTGCCAATCTTCAGATTCACTGCATGTTCCAAAGTCCAAGCATGTGCTGTCCTCTCGGGTTTATTATGGTTTCCTCCCTCATGCATTTATTACCTTTTCTCAAACGTTTCCCTGCAAAGAAGCCCTTTTCTGATTAACCATAAAACATGAAGTCCAACCATCCTAACTCACTCTTACTTTGCTTTATTTTCTATAAAGTATGTCCATTTTACTTTTAATTTTTTTAATGTTTCTCCTCTCCCTGCTACTGCCAGTACATCCAATTTACTAGAATATAAGCTGCATGAGGGCTAGTGTCTACCTCACCCATTAACTGCCATGCCCCCAATGTTTAGAACCATTCTAAGATTTTAATAAATGTTGGATGATTAAATAAATGAATAGATAAATGAATTGTCATAAAACCTAATTGAAGTTCCTCAAAATGTGTTATTAGATTACTTATTTCAAATAATTCAAGGTGCTTAAATTAAATGCATATTTCTGTGCATAATCTTAATTAAATCTTAATCACTAGAGTTCAGATTCAATGATTTGTATTTTTTCTTTTTTTTAATAAGCGTAAAAGTTTTATAGTCAATTAAGTTTAGGAAGCATTGGTCTATAGGATTTAAATCAAATCTCATAGTGTAATAAAACTGTTCCTCATGATCTAACCCTTGCTTACTTTTTCACCAGCCTCATTTACAATGATTTGCCCTTGTCCACCAAGTTCTCCAAGCTTACTGACCCCCTGGATAGAAAATCTAATTGACTTCATTACATGTGGTGGCTTCCATCCACCTTTTCTACCCACACAAATCTGGAACGTGTACTCGACTCTTCTTCAATGATATGACAAAGAAGAAGTAATGGGGATGTCTTTATGTGTCATGTGTGATGTCATTTGAGAACCAGTATGAAAGGAGCCAAGCCAGAGAGAGGCATTTGGGTAGGATTAAGTATTTGTATAAGGCTTGTGTGTGTCATTTATGCTACAAGTCAATTAAATTGTACATCAATCCCTAGCACTATGTGTCAGCACACTGTTATGTGCATTTATCAGTTTGCAAAGTATTTACTCTGATAATTTTAAAGAAAGAAGGCATGTGCTAAAAAGAATTTTAGGGTAGTTTATAGCATCAGTTGGAGTGGTGGAGAAACAGACCTAAGAAATTAGGCAAATACAGAACATGACTAGGAACTTAACCCACCCTGCATAATCAGTCTAAGTAGAACCATCTTGTAAAAACCACCATTGCCACTGAAGGTATCATGTACCACAGCTCACAGCATAGATGCTGCCATGACTTGACAGCACCATTTGCAAAGTAGTCTTGGTAACTGAATATCATTACCACCACTTCCACAGCTACTCACACAGCAAATTTCCGCCATCCTTATTCGTGCGTTACTAGTTATTAAATAAACATGGTAGGTAGATGTGTCCAATTGGCTGACTCAGGTCTTGTGTTTGCACCAAATATAAATACTGGGCTGAGAGAGCTACTATCATGAGAGTTCAATGCTGCTACACAACAAGACTTATACAGTGAGGAAAATTTCAAACACAAAAGGGTATCATTTGGATGTTGGGCAGCCAATCATGATAATTATCTAACACAATTAAGAAAATTAAGTTTCAAGTACCATTAGAGGGTTCTGATTCTCTTCCAAGGACTGGGGTGTAGCAGGTATCTGGCTATGAGAATTTTAAGACTTCATATGTTGCAATCTGAGTTTTAGGAAGAAGGTAGTTCTTTAGTTTTGCTGAGCCTCTAACAAATAACGTGAAGTTTCGGCAACACATCTAGTTGTCTGCCATCCATGTGCATTTGTCCTTGCTGTCCCTCTAGATGCCATTATTCTTGGTTATATCTGATATTTCTCATTCCTTCTTCTAATACCACTTTACACTCTTCTTTCCAAAGCCATTCATAATGCTTAGAAGCTACTAACTGCATACTCTAGGGGTGTTATCTCTCTCTAGATCGTTCACAACTTGAGAACAGTGATGGGCATCTCTTTTGTATTTGTAACCTCAGCACCTCACACTAAGTCTGAAACATGACAAGTTGCTCTTTAAAGGCCTCCTTTGTAACTGAGTAGTATTTGAAAGGGAAACATATTTCCTTGGGTTGCTCTTGGTCTGAATTTAATACTGACTAAGAAGAAAACACAATTACTAGGAGTGATAGAGGGAAAATACCTTAAGCTAAATAATTGATGTTAGTATTTTTATAGGAGGTAGGTTAAGTATATTCCAAATTCCCCATTTCCTGATTAAATTTTATTGTTCTCCCCCGCTCACTCTGCTCCGGGTGTTTGAACTGAACTAAAACTCAGAGGAAAAAATATCAGTATAATTCAGTATAATTATTTACCACTGTCTCTTTGCTTGGAATTATTTTTCTATTGATCTATTATATGTTACACTCAGAAGAGGAAGTTTGCCATGAGATAGTACATCATGCTGGATATTGATCTGCTGTGATGTACTGTTTTATCCACTCAGTGCTCATTTATGAAGGTGCAATTCTACCATCAGGGACACTTTTGTGTTAAATTCCTAAAGCTTCATGAATCTCCTAAAAGTTCTTCCTTCAATGAACATATATTATGACTACACAGATGTGGTTCTTGATGGAATTTCCAGAACCTGCACTTCAGAAATATAGCTAGTCCTCAAACAATAAGCACATAAAGATGTGAGAATTAAGTCAAAGAATAATGAATTTTGCAGACTAGTTATTCTTTCTAATGTACCCAGAACATTCTTGATCATCCCCTTGAACTGTATAAGTATCTCTTAAAATGAAATTAGTCCAGATTTTTACTATAACCAATGCATGTCTAAAGCTTGTCCACAATTGATCTTACATTTGTACACACATTTTCATCGAATACAAGCAATGCAGTACCCATACTGTGGCTTAAAATTAGTAGGTGGTTATAAATACTATTTTTTATTGTTTAAATCAAATATTAAGTCACAACTCAGGCAGATTTTGCATGAGAGCGATTTTCTCCTTCAGTTTAAAACTAATAGCATCAACATATTTAGATTAGGGGTATTTGAAAAAAAAATGTTTCTAGAAAAGCATACACAACTCAAGTTAAAATATGCTTGTCTATTAAATGTTTTGATATGATACACTAAATTTTATTAATTTATTTTAGCATCATTTCTTTAGTACAAACACTTTATAACCTTCCATTTTAAGTTCTTAGTAATAAGCAGATACAAACTACCATAAGGCAATGACAGTCTGCTTTGCTTCTCCACTTGCTCCTCTATTACCTCTGTCAACAAATAATTTTCCAAAGAAATTACTTCTCTTTTTTTTGTCTCAAGATTTCTTTGCTCCAAAAGAGTGCAGAAAATCTTATTATCAAACATTCCCCTAACAAAAGCTTTAATGATTGCCATAACCCACAGATCCAGGACATGTAGGTTGGACAAATTAGCTAGTTTTATTTTTCTTTTCCTTATATACTAAAAGAAAATTAAAATTAAAAGTCTAAAGCAAGAGTTCACCATTTAATTATTTTTTCAAAAACTTATATAAATTTCACTTACTATAAAGAAGATAAAGACACTTGGCTATAATTTAGAGTTCCAAATATTATAGTGTATACAATAATGCAGAGGAAGGATTGCAATAAGACATATCAGTTAGATATAAACTCAAGTTACCTATCTAAAAGTCAGCTAGTGACATTAAAAATATGAAGTGTCACTTGTGCTATAAGACATGGTTAATAAAATACACTGAGTTATTAAGGATTGAATTTGTTAGCATAAGTCACTTTATATATATAAACAGGTATATATATATTTATTTGAACATAGGAAATCTTAATGGCTAACTCATATCTAGATTGAATAAATAATGGAAGATTTGGTTTCATATTCAAAATTACATTGGTTTGCTACTCATGAAAAATTTAGAAAAAAAAAACTTTGATAAATATTTTAGAATTGAATGCAAACTTTTTAATGCCATACTCCTAAGTAAGATGTAAATTCATAAAACTTAAAGTGCAAAGCTGATATCATAAAATAATAACTTAATATTAATTTCGTGAAGATCATTCCAAACATTCAAGAAAAGAATGGATTCTTAAAGATTTTTTATTTATTTATTTGACAGAGAGAGATCACAAGCAGGCAGAGAGGCAGGCAGAGAGAGAGGAGGAAGCAGGCTCCCCGCTGAGCAGAGAGCCCGATGCGGGGCTCGATCCCAGGACCCTGAGATCATTACCTGAGCCAAAGGCAGCGGCTTAACCCACTGAGCCACCCAGGCACCCCAAGAAAAGGATGGATTCTTAAGGGCGAATGCATACCAAGTAAACTAATCTATTTTCAAAAGACTGCCCTAAAAATGAAACAAGAATGACAGTTTGAAGGAAATATCTTTTTGGCATAAGTGGAAAAATAAATCAACATAAACTTCTTAGAACAGAAGTAAAATTAAGTATAGATATGCACACATGCAGACACATGCACATACTCATACACATGGATATATGAGTCAAGAGACTAACATAATAATGCTATCAGGCTAATGTAAACATAAGTTGCATGCCAGAAAGTCAATGAGTACCACCAAAATTTGAAATAAATTGTTTGCTTAATTTAATAAATTGTTAATTAATTAAAACAATTAATAAATTGTTTGCTTAGATAAATTTGCTTAGATAAATGCTAAAAGTAATTATTAACTTGGAATAAATTAGTTTGTATATACATGTATAGATGTTTATATGTATGTAATGTATATATACAGTGCCTCTCTAAATATGCAGAGATAACCATATATATATATATATCAGTGTTTATTAATGCATATGTATGAATATATAAAAATGTGTGTGTGTGTGTGTGTGTGTGTATTTATGCTCACACACAAAAATTCCCTGAAAAAAATGTTTAAAATTGGATTGTGGAGATGGTCACACAACTCCACACATATACTAAAAATCATTAATTTGTTTTGATAAATTAATTGTAAAGGACATGAATTATATCATATCTCAGTATAGTTGTTTTTTTATACAGTTGTTTTTTATATATCTCAGTACAGTTGTTTTCGAGAAGAAAGAAAAAGAAAACTTCTAGACTGTCACTTCTTGAAATTAAAAAAAAAAGTGCTGTAAAGTGGTAATTTGCTTTTCTATAAACTGTAAAGACAAAAATGTGAGAGACTTTTACAATAAATTATTGGGATCTGGAAAGCATGTGGAAAATTGCAAATTATTCAGTGAAGTTAAGGATGTTAAATCTGAGCTAGCAGTGAGGAAAGCCAAAAAGTTAACTAATTTGCCCATAGAAACTTCAGAGAGTGGGAGAATTGAGATACTCCCAAAATGTTAAGGAAGATGGTCTTAAATCTAAAGAAATGTTTTAGAGTTAAAGACATGCTAGGATATCCAGATCTCTTCAATTTATCAGTTGGGAAATCATTCCATCCACATTCTGAAAATATATGGAAACTCAGTCAAATGCAGGATATCTGGACTAACAGTCAAAAGGTATAGTGAGGCGAGTATACACACACTTCCAAACCACCTTTCTCATGTTCAGCTCTCAGAATAGAGATTTCACAAAAGCTGTCATTGAGACTCTGAGAAATCTCAAATCAATATATTACATCCCAGAAAGAAGAAATATATATTATATATATGTATGTACATATATATACATATATGATATGCATATATATACCCATATATGTGTATTTCTATATACACATTATTCAGACAATTTTCAAAAAGACTATATAATTAATATTATAGCACTACTAAAAAAACACACACAAAAGTTAGGAGGTAGAGTGTTCAACTATCCATTAGTTATGTATAATAACCAGTGCTCATCACATCACATGCACAAATAAAAAAAAATTTAAATGTTAAAAAAAAAGGAAGAAGAAGAAGAAGAAAAAAGAAGAAGAAAGAAAGAGAAAAAGTACCTTCTCCCTTAAACAGGATGTATTATTGAATGAGGAAAAAAAAATAGGAGTTATAATTGAGGGAAGACTAACCAAAAATAGAGTACAAAGTAATCAAAATTAGAAAAAGAAGTGCAAAATTTACAATAAAATATTATTTAAAACAAAGTTTAGAGGATTAGCTCTGGAGTTCCAACATCTACATACTAGGAATACACCCAAAGAAAATCATATAATGAAATTTTAGAGCATTGCAAACAGAAAGAGCCTCTTTGAACTCCAGAGAAAAATAAAACAAAATAAAGGAAGAAACGGGTCTCAGAATGGCACCTGAATTCTAATTAGTAATGATGGAAATGAGGCAAGACATGATTTCACTCTTTAACACTTACAATCTGTTACCCATGTGGCTAGTAAGATCACATTCTTCAGACAACTGGTATTCAGTACAGACTGAATATCATCTTTAGGGTTCATCCTTTTAAAGATGGCAGTGTTCGATAATGCCAGTCATTTTAATCTTAAATTTCCTCTTTTTTTTTTTTAACATTTTATTTATTTATTTTAGAGAGAGAGAGAGCAAGTGTGATCTGGGGGGGGAGGGGAAACAGGGAGAGGGAGAAAGAATCTGAAGCAGACTCTACGCTGAGCATGGAGGCCAAGATCATGACTTGAGCAAAACAAGAGTCAGTTGCTTACTCAGGAATCTTTGTTGACAGAGCATCCTTCACCAGGAATAGGGAAAAAGGGAGGAGCCTATGTTGGTTCTTAGAGCCTTTGCCCAAGTCTATTATATGCCCCTTCTTCACAAGATCCAGAAGCTAAAAGAAGTAATCTCTGTGTTCAACAAGCCTGGGGGGTATAATCCTCTTCCTTGGAGGGGGTGCTAAATCTTTATGAACAGTGTTGGTATCTACCAAATCCACATTTCTACTCCTTGATAAAAAATTCAACTTCCATATGATTATTTTGTCTCAAACTTAGCATACCAAAAATTGAACTTTTTAAAAAAGATTTTATTTATTTCAAAGAGAGAGAGCAAGCCAGAGAGTGAGCGGGTGTGAAAGCAGAAGTGGGTGAGGGGGAGAGATGGAGAGGGAAAACAGGCTTCCTGCAGAGTGGAGAAGCCAATGTGGGGCTCCATCCCAGGACTCAGGGTCATGACCTGAACCAAAGGCAGACGCTTAACTGACTGAGTCACACAGGCACCCCAAAAATTGAACTTTCAAGTCCATTTTCTTTTAAGATTTTATTTATTTATTTGACAGAGAGAGAGCACAAGTAGGCAGAGCAGCAGGCAGAGGGAGAGGGAGAAACAGGCTCTCTGCTGAGTGTGGGGAGCTCAATGCAGGGCTCCATCCCAGGACCCTGGGATGATGACCTGAGCCAAAGGCAGCTGCTGAACTGACTGAGCCACCCAGGTGTCCCTTTCCAAGTCCATTTTAAAGACAAATCCATTTTTGCCTTCATTATTTGTTAATGGCACATTTTTTAATCACCCACACAGCTTTTTCCCTTTTTTCAATATTAGACCAGTGTATTACTCTATATTTTCTACTCATGAAGTCACCAGCATCTTCTTTATCATTAAAACTATTAAAATAACAGGGGCACCTGGGTGGCTCAGTGGGTTAAAGCCTCTGTCTTTGGCTCAGGTCATGATCCCAGGGCCCTGGGACCCAGTCCCGCATCAGGCTCTCTGCTCAGCGGGGAGCTTGCTTCCCTTCCTCTCTCTCTGCCTGCCTCTCTGCCCTCTTGTGATCTCTGTCTGTCAAATAAAAACAAAACAAAACAAAACAAAAAACCTATTAAAATAACAAGAACAATACATTTTGAAAAGGAAGGAAAATTCATGTTTTACTTTCTATGTGCAAGGTATACAATTTTTAAACATTCTCCAAAACATCTTATATCATCATCATGAAAACTAAAATATACTATTATACTATTATAATCATCTCGTTACATAGCATGAACTAACTGGTTTATTTCTCCCTTTATTTATGGTCCAACCACAGATTTTAATCCTTCTTCCATGTTTTTCTTCTGGACTTTTGAAAGCTGCTTAGTGGCTTTCATATTTTTCAGGCAAACAAATGAATCTTAAAAACTGCTATCATATTAATTCAATAAAATTACATTTTCTCTAATCATGTCCTACTCAAAATCCTCCATTGGCTGTCCATATCTACCTGTATTCAATATATTTTATCTGCACCACAATTAAGATCAGACAGAATAAAGGGTTGCCCAGGTGGCTTAGTGGGTTAAGCCTCTGCCTTCAGATCAAGTCATGATCCCAGGGTCCTGGGATGGAGCCCTGCATCAGGCTCTCTGCTCAGCAGGGAGCCTGTTTCCCCCATCTTTCTCTATCTGCCTCTCTGCCTACTTGTGATTTCTGTCTGTCAAATAAATAAATAAAATCTTAAAAAAAAAAAGATCATCCAAAATATGGCCTTAATTTCCTTCCCATTCATATTTTACTACATCTCAATTTGTATAAACTGGCCCAACAGCATTTTTCTAAATACATTTTCTGGATCCTAAACATTACTTATGTTGTTATGCACTTGGAACAACTTTTCTTCACTGTTTTAAGTCCCAGTGATTAGAAATGGCCATTATTAAAAGTTATGGGGAACAAACTACTATATTCTGTATCATCCAAAATCTATTTTTAAAGCTTATTATATGTACATGCTACAAAATACTATGCATTATTCTATTCTCTTATTTATAGTTTTTTCCCCAGAATTTTACCATCATGAGAATATGTTCCTTATATTTTAGAAAAAAATAACACATAATCAAAATGCTATTCATTTCTAAGTTCTTCTGTAATGACCACCTTTCCAGACCTCTCAGCTCACTGTAATCACCTTAGGAAACGGATCTCTTCCCTTGTTTTCTATTATTTAAATATTCCCAATTTCCTACAAAAGATCTCAAGATCCTTGAGCAGAGGGGTGCCTAGGTGGCTCAGACATTAAGCCTCTGCCTTGGGCTCAGGTCATGATTCTAGGACCCTTGGATAGGGCTCCCTGTTCAGCGGGAAGCCTGCTTCTTCCTCTGCCCCTCTCTGCTTGTGTTCACTCTCTAGCTGTGTCTCTCTCTGTGAAATAAATAAAGTCTTAAAAAAAAAATCTTGAGCAGAGAGGATGTCTTTCCTCTTTATATAAGCCTCCTCTCTCTCATCACAACAGGTCTTATGTGAAGAATTCTGTCACAAAAAAATTTTGGAATGTAACTTTAATGAATTGAATAAAATATAGACAACTAATGTGTACAAGATAGGGAGATGATTAATTATTTAAGGACAAGACAAAAGAAGAATGGATGTTTCTCCTTAAAATGGAATTTTGACTAACATAGAGTAACTAGGCAGTAAATTTAAAAATGATACAATGTTGGGGTACCTGGGTGGCATAGTCAGTTGAGTATCCAACTCTTCGTTTTGGCTCAGGTCTCATATCAGGATCCTGAGGTCAAACCCTGTGTTGGGCTCCATGTTCAGTGGGGTGTCTGCTTGGGTTTATCTCTCTCTTCCTCTGCCTTTTCACCCCTCTAAAATAAATAAATACATCTTTAAAAAAATACAATGCTATATGTTGAATAACAAAGGGATTTAAAAGTGATAATTAATCAAAAGATAAAAATTTTTAAGTAAAGACAAAATTTATTGAAGTGAAAACTAGGACACTCTTTTAAGACCACTTCAAACAAATGAGACATGCAGAGGGCCAGTATTTTTAATGTGAACTTTTCCCTATAATTGAGAAATATTTGTTCATTTGAGGGAAATAAAAAAGAACAATAAGCAGAGTTGAAAGATTTTATAGAGCATCATGAAATAAATGTCAGAAACAGTGATTCACATACACTCCCCATATGCTAATTTACATATGAGTAGTATGTGTTGCATATATCAAATTTTGTGACATTTATTTCAAGAAGCATTGTAAAACTCTCTACTCTGGTTATAGCACTCACTTTGAATTTTATTTCAATGATGGTGTCATTGCCAAATGGAGTAATAGCACGGAAGTTATTGCATATATTTTCTATTCCTATCGCATTATGATTAAATGAAGTTGTATATTTCTACATAATAATATTATCCATCATCAGTTACATATCAAATATGAAGACATTGAAACAAATGCAACAGAAATATGTGTAGTTTCTTAAGATTTCATCAAATCTCAAGGTACATATGCAATAAAAACTGAAATTAAATATCAATGGGAGAAAGTTCCCTCTGGACTGTAGTATATTAAGAGAGGGGAAAATTGCCTCTTAACCATATTCTGAATAGCTTATTTCAAAAGTATCTAATAAGGTAAATATTTTATATATCTCTATTTGTTAAAATACAAGCCATTCCTAGTGAACTTTATAAATGAGACCATTAAAATTCCATTTATTTACATTGTTTCATTTTAAAAAATGATTCCATGCTTTGAGTTATAGGAAAGAGCAAACACTGCTAGGTATTACATCTTTAGCTATTCATTTTTATTAAATGGACAAAAACTGAATGTGAGGAATCAGCCCCCACCCCCCCCAAAAAAAGGAATAGAAATTAATGATATGTTTCTTATTAGTTAAGTTTCTTTATGACAATTCTCAGCTTAGTTGGAAAAAAAAAGTAGTTTTCAGGTCATATGCCAAAGGAAAATCAGAGTTTATAACCAAAATCCTATAGCTGGATTAACTTCTGTTGTGGTGACATGACTAGAAATCTGTAATTACCCAAATGCTTTATATTTATGCCTTCCAAGCTACTTGCTCATTTTTGCTTTCTTTGAGCATAATACAGTATCCTGATTCAAAAGAAAAGATATTTGGTGCTATTCAGGGATTAGTAGAGGTTTAAATGTTAATACTCTGCAACACTATTTCGTCTGAAGAATTCTCATTTAAATTCTTACAGGGGCCCTCAGAGTATATGCTGTGCTTAAAAAGGGCATTTGTGGAAAAAAAAAATACTATCTTGGGAATGCAAAATGCAACACACCACAATAATCTTTGAACATTACAGCACTCTGCCTTTTACAGCGTTCTGAATATAGCAGACTTAGTAAATATAGCTTAATGGATATATTTAACTAAAGCAAATATTTACCAGAAAGTAAAATATTATTTTATTCCTTTCTTAATGATTTATATGTATAAAATATAGTTTGGTATTGGTAAAAAGAGAGATCAACATTATTAACATTAATGTATAGGGTAAGAAAATTCAAGTAAGATTTATTTTAAGCTGATTGAAACCATTCTCTTTCTCTCTTTCACTCTCTATTCCATTCTACTCCACCCTTCCTTCTCCCTCCCTTTGTTTGGCTCTTTCCTTCCCTCCTTTTCCCCTTTATTTTTCTACCATTCTGTTTTGTTTCATACTTGGTCAATATAAATAGAGACATAGAACCTTAACAAGCAGAACATTCTCTTAAAAAGAATGTTTATTATCCATGGATTAAAAAAAATGACTCTAATTTTCACTTACTTTGTGGTTTTCTGAAAATGTATTATATGTTCCATTGTTCTGTGTGCCTTAGAAAAAGGAAATTCATAGAGGAAATAAGTTCTCTTCTCGGCTTTTCCATAGTTCATATCAGAATCTAATTTTTGCTCTATTCTGAGATTAATGTACTCTCCAAACAGCATACAAGACAAGAACAAGTTTGGAAATATCGTTGGGGAGTCTTGGGATTCCTGGATAAGTTAGGCTGGAGCCTTAGGACTACTGCCTTTGCATTTAATAATATACCAAACAGCGTTTACCAATTCACTTCCAGGTAACTCAAAGGTTACAAGAGCAAATGCATTTCTTTAAACCCTCAATTACTTTGTTGGTTGGTCAATTTCAGCTCAACCTACAACAGACACATCATATAATTTGGATTTTAAAATTATATATATATATATATATATATATGAATGATGCACAAATATATATATGACACAATTTCTTTAGTTTAGAAATTAGAACACTGGAATCCAGATGGTTAAGGTACAAAACCACTGTTACAAATCTGGTTAATGACGAAAATTAGGCTAATGTAAAATTTCCTGATACCCACTCCACTGCATTTTCTTATCTATAATCTGAACATCTTTTTCCAGTTTTTACATTAGCTGTAGAAATAAAGGAGAGTCCATGAAAGATAATAGCTCTCAGCTTTATATTGAAAACATTCTCATTCCTGGAAAAGCATAAATTTTAACAACCCAAGTGACGGAGTCTTTGAGTTACTGCTCACCAAGCACAGATAGCCCAGCAAGGCTCAGCAGACCCCTGGACTATCAAATAAGGTAACCACTTCTTTGGAAGTTCAAAGTTATGAAAACATGTGTAGAAGAAACTAGCATATGCCAATTTATTAATAGAAACATATGCACATATCTTACATTGGTAAGGTTTTTAGGTTTTTTCTACTTTTTTTCTATACACACTACTCTTGGTATCTTATCTTATCTAGGATAAGCAAAATATTATCTTTCATCTATAAGAAATCTCCTTGTCCTAATATTTCCAAGGTTCACATTCCCATTGGGTCTAACAAGAGTGCCTTTCAAATTAACAGGGGAGGGAGAACTATGTCTTTTTAACATATTCTACCAATATATGTGGCCCATGAGAAATAACTTAATCAGGTATTCTGAATGATAATGTGGCTAATGAATAAAATTGGTAGAAACATAAAACATGGAAATAGAGTTTATCTGTTGCTAAAACACAGATTTTTTAAAAGATTTTATTTATTTATTTGACAGGGAGAGATCACAAGTAGGCAGAGAGGCAGGCAGAGAGAGAGGAGGAAGCAGGCTCCCTGCTGAGCAGAGAGCCCGATGCGGGGCTCGATCCCAGGACCCTGAGATCATGACCTGAGCCGAAGGCAGAGGGTTAACCGACTGAGCCACCCAAGTGCCCTAAAACACAGACTTTTAAAAAATGAATAATTTGAGTTATTCTTGAATCCTCTTACCTAAAATGGAATAATGGCTATGTTACTAATAGCATCTAAATTACTAGCAAGAGGGACGCCTGGGTGGCTCAGTTGGTTGGACGACTGCCTTCGGCTCAGGTCATGATCCTGGAGTCCCGGAATCGAGTCCCGCATCGGGCTCCCGGCTCCACGGGGAGTCTGCTTCTCTCTGTGACCTTCTCCTCGCTCATGCTCTCTCTCACTGTCTCTCTCTCAAATAAATAAATAAAATCTTTAAAAAAAAAAATAAAAAATAAATAAATTACTAGCAAGAGAGAAAGAGAGCAGGGTAAACCAAGGTTAACACATGAAAGAACTCTTTGCCCTTTTTGCCATTTAAGCTTTTGGACACCCTATGAAAAAGTAGTCAACAAGTTGAGACACTGGTACCAATCCCAAAAGGTAAGACCATCTCACTGTCAGAGTATTACATGGTGAACAAACGATGTTTCAAAGGTCAGTGTAACAATGAAATAGGACTGTTGTCACCAGAAAGCATGAAGACAATGAAGTTGACATTGATGAAGAGCAAAAGTTATATGCCACTGAAACTTTGACCAAAGCTTGTCTAAATAAATACATGACCATCTTGAGCTACTCTTTTTCCTACAGTAGTGTTTCTCACCCACATTCATAAATCAAACCTAATCAGAACATAAGAGAGTAATGATCCGAAATGCAGTGACAATAATGTGCCTGATTCTTCCAAATCAAAGTAAATTTCTTGTGAATTGCTATGTGGGTTTAGGAGCTGTCAAGAAAAAAATCTTGCATTTTGAATATCTAATGGTTATGTTTTATAAAATTCCCACAATAGTGCCTTGCACATAAAAAGTGTTCAGTACTGTAAATTTTTAGTACACAAATAACTACTCATGTTGAAACTGCACTCTGATCCCGTTATAACACTACCTTTATCTTCAGTTCTGTATTAATAATCTATTTCAGGATGAGTTATATATTATACTTTCCCCAATATTTTACTTTCTCACCTTTGTAAATTGGTTCTTTTCAAAGCACACAATTCTCTTCTATGTTCTTCTTACTTAAATTGTACCTTTTTTTTTTTTTTTCAAAATTCAACTCATCTAAATTATCCATTAAACTTTCCCTGGGTCTACAAAACTGAGATTCTAGAATTGTGCTGTCTCAACCAAGTTGTTATAGAATAGACTCATTTTAATAAATTTTAGCATTCATATGCGTCTCACTGTTTCTATTATCTGTGTACTTTGGTGATTTTTATGAGTAACAATATATGTAGGATGTACACAGGGAGCTTTATTAGTAAATACTAATCATTCATTGAACATTCATGTTTTGTAATACTTTGTGCAAGCTAAACATGCAAGGGAAAAACAGGATTGTTGAGAGACTGCCTGGGGTGATCAAATAAATAGAAGTTTCAACTTGTTTGAAATAATGTCCTATTTGATATTCTGGTCATTGGGTTTCAATAAGTAGGTCTACTACAAGAATGGTGTTAAAAGTTCTTAATTCAATTTCTAAAAACACATACAAATAAGAAAGAAAGAGGAAATTAGTAATAATACTAAAAGTTATAAGCATCTGGCACCATTGTTGCAATTTATTTGATGTTTGATCATATTCCCTCAGTAGTGTCTTCTTTGTTACCTTTTTTATCTTCTCATGGTTTTCTGGAATGTCAACTTGGGACAAAAACTGTGAAGCAATCATGGTTTATCCACTTTCCTAGTATTTCCAAACTTGTACAATAGAACACCTTTGATTTATAATCCTGTAATCCAAAAATACACTATATGGTCAACTAAGTTTGAGAAATAGTGCCACTCCATCCCTCTGTTGGAGATTCATAACCTTTATGTGGACATCAAGGGTTCTGAGATGTATTTTTATTTTACAAAGACATGCACAGCCAGACACATGTTTGATCTAGATACTATCTCAACTCTTTAACAATATTAACCCATTTAAACTTAGAACAAACCTATGAGAGCTACTATAATTATCCCCATTGTGTATAAGAAAGGATGAGACATTAAATGATTTTTCAAGATCACAAAACTAGGATAAGATGGAACTGGATTTGTAGGTCCTCTGACTCCAGAGTGCATGCTCTTACTCACTGTGCATGCTGTTTCTTGTCTAAACCAAGCTGCAATTTCAATGCTGGCTCCTTCCACAGATTTGTAGCCTGACTGGTCATTATCTTCTGTAACTCAGTCTTTTCAATATTGGAAGACAATTTTTGCTGCAAGTTAGGTTTTTTTTTTTTTAATAGTGATGATTATTAGGTTATTTTTAACTCCAAAATGGAAAAAAAAAATGTAGAGATGACTATAATGGTTTACAGATGAGATTTAGCCAGACTGCACATTTGTGGTTTAAAAAATCAGCACTTGGTAGCATTAATACTATTCTATTACAGGACAACAATCAGCCAGGGAAAGAGATACAAGTTTTGTTTTGTTTTTTCAGTATCTTTATATCATATATCTGGTCTGCCACACCCATTATTAAAAAATATGTGTGTATCTGCATGTGCACACACATGAACACATATGTACTTAGTATACATGGTTTTAAATCTTTCAGTGAAAAGTTACAAATCAAGATATATCTATATTCACATATATATCCCATGATCTTCATGCCAAATTTCATCTGTAGGATACTAACAGATATCACTCTTCTTTTTTTTTAAATTTTATTTATTTATTTGACAGAGAGAGATAGAGAGCACAAGCAGGGGGAGTAGCAGGCAAAGGGAGAGGGAAAAGCAGGCTCCCTGCAGAGCAGGGGAAGACCGATATGGGACTCTATCCCAGGACTCCAGGATCATGACCTGAGCCCAAGGCAGTGGCTTAACCAACTGAGCCACTCTGGCTCTTCTCATCCATCACTCTTCTCATCCATCACCTACCCTCTCTTTAAAGCCTTCTAAGACCAACTTAAGAAAAAAGTGAACTGTATGAAAAAAGTGAAGGTTCATGGAGTTTATGTTTATTTTTGGAAATTTCATGTATACATTGTTTCTGTATCCAGATTTTATGTTTAAGAAAGGCAAAAAGCATTACTTACCTTCCTGCTGTCACCCTCTTAGCAGCAAGTGCAATAGTGTGCATAATTAAGTTAATTAAGTAAATGATTTTATTCTTTGAATGCATCTATCATAAACTACTTTGGGAAATCCTTAAATATATTGCAAGAAAGTACTCCCATTTTTCTTTTGGTTAATCAATGTATTTCTTTGGTTAATCACTTTAAACACTGAGTAGCTCTTTGTAATTGTATATGAAAATGAACTTGTCGTTATAAGCAAAGATACCTCTAGCAAGCATGATTTTGCATGCCTATCCCTAATAGAAATATTAAAACATGACACATTTATATTATTGATTTAGATATAATTTGTTCTTTATCCAAATTAGCCTGCTTGCAATATACTATTTTAACATTGGTTTTAATCATGTTCTCTGATTTAACTTTCTTAAAACATATAGATGTCATATCTAGAGAAAATATCTCGAAAGTACCTTTTGCCTGAGCTCAATGATGTTTTTTGCTCACAAAATAACTTTCACCAAAAGACAGAGAGGGAGAGAGAGAGAGAAGAGTGTGACTTAATATAGTGCAGACCAGCCTACTGCTGCCATGAATGACAGATTCCTGGTGCCATGAGACTCTCTGGGAATTATAGCCATGTCAAGACTCTGGGTCTCAGAATATCAAATAAAATGGCCCTTCAAGGTGAATCACTCAGCAAGTCAGTGTGTAAGTTTTGGCATTCCAAGACTTTGCTTAGGAAAACCTACTATCATGTAATTGCCTGACACCGTCTGTGACTATTTTGGAGAAATAGGAAATTCTTAACCGTAAGGGGAGCATGTAGAGATAAATAGTACTGTGCTGTCCACAAAAACAGAGACAAAACCAGTTCTCTTGTTTGTAATCACAAACATCTCCTTATTATCAGGCTCTCAATAGACTTTTGCTATTTTTAAAGTCTAATACAATCAGAGACAGAAAAAAGGAATTGCTTCTGAAACTAAATGCATCAGTCTCCTGCATTTTTTAGACCAATTTATCTCCCCAGATTTTAAGTGTCTGTCTAAAACAACATGGAAAAAATTGACACATTTATGTCATCAGCAAGTTTACGTTTACTGACTTATTGATTAATCAAGTATGCGTGTGATGGGGAAGAGCAGTTTGGTTTCACCAGCAACTCTGCAAATAATTCAAAATGAGTTAGACAGCCAACATGTTTCTTACTAAGTCAATTAACATATGATTAATTGAAAAATGGTAAATAGGGCAAGACTGCTGCCTTTACTTTCAACTTGGAGGCAAAGTTCTGCTTGGAGAAATACAGTCTATATTCCTTTGTAGTTGCTACTTGGTGCTACCAGTCACTGAAGTAATTGACCGTTTATTGCATCTGTTCAAAAATTCAGGGATACAGGGTGTAATAAAATGAGCATTTGTGTAATTACATTAGCTCTAAGACTCTTTTACTTAGAGACAACTGCCATCCATCACATCGTCCTTTAATTTCTGTGTTCGTTTTGGTGATGTGGTATTCCAAAACACATGCGGGGGTATTTCTTTTAAAAATTGTATCTTGGGGGGCACCTGGGTGGCTCAGTGGGTTAAAGCCTCTGCCTTCAGCTCAAGTCATGATCCCAGGGTTCTGGGATCAAGCCCAGCATCGGGCTCTCTGCTCAGGGGGGAGCCTGCTTCCTCCTCTCTCTGTCTCTGCCTGCCTCTCTGCCTACTTGTGATCTCTGTCTGTCAAATAAATAAAATCTTTAAAAACAAATTGTATCTTGGGGTATTTGAAGTGGACATGTGATAAAATAGACACTTGTCACATTACAGAAACAATGTAAATAGAGAGAAAATCACAAAGATATCCTAGCAATAAATGCAAATGGCTCTAGAGTGTTACTAGCAGCAAAACAAGAAAATAAGATGACTTTTCCCTACAATTCTTTTTAACAGATGAGAGCCTCTGTAGCTTGGTCAATGAAAGTCAACACATGTAGATATAATTATACTCTAATCTTCTTTTCTGTGGTTAATTTTTAACTTGAACCATAAGCATTGAAATGTGCCTTATTAAGAGACTTGCCCTTGAACCTTTAGGGTCAAAAAGAAAAAAAGAAATTCCATCACTACAATTTGCTAGCTGTGTTACTTCTGGATTGTTACTTAAACATTCTAAGTTTTAATTTCTTTCCAGATTTGTTGCATGGGTTAAATTATATCTCATGTTATATGGTGCATAGGTATGTATGCTTTCAATTATAAGAATATGGGGAAATTATACATTGTACATTTTCTTTATGATATTTTATGTAATGAATTTTCATCCCATCTTTCTGTCAAGAATGGACAGGGGGTACCTTGGTGGTTCAGTTGGTTAAGTGACTCTTGGCTTTGGCTCAGGTCATGATCTCAGAGTCATGGGTCGAGCCCCATTTTGGACTCCTGCTCAGCAGAGAGTCTGCTTAAGATTCTCTTCCTTTCCAGCCCCCTGCCCCTCTCCCCACTCATGTGCTCGCTTTCTTTCTCTCAGTTTATCAGTCAAAAATAGATAAATAAAATCTTTAAAAAAAAAAAAAAGGAATAGGCAGTAGTAGAAACAGGGACTGGGTATTTTCAATGGATGAAGTAATTATTACCCAAGGTTTGCAAGTAAATAGAGTTGATTTTTTTTTTTCAGTTCTTTCTTCATGTTTAAGACTTTACCTTTAGTGAAATAAGCCAGAGATACAAATATCACTGATTTCACTTAGAAGTGGAATCTAAGAACAGCAACAACAAGAAAATTGAACTTACAGTTACAGAGAACACATTGTAGTTTCCAGGGTGGGGGTGGGAGGGGTGAGGTGAAGACAAGAGAAATAGGACAAAAGGTATGAACTTCCAGTTATAAAATGAGGAAGACTGGGGCACCCGGGTGGCTCAGTGGGTTAAGCTTCTGCCTTTGGCTCAGGTCATGATCTCAGGGTCCTGGGATCAAGCCCCCATTGGGCTTTCTGCTGGCAGAGGGCCTGCTTCCCTTCACCCTCTGCCTGCTTCTCTGCCTACTTGTGATCTCTCTCTCTCTCTCTGCCAAATAAATAAATAAAATCTTTTTTTTTTTTTATATTTTATTTATTCACTTGACAGAGAGAGATAACAAGTAGGCAGAGAGGCAGGCAGAGAGAGAGGAGGAGACAGGCTCCCCACTGAGCAGAGAGCCCGATGTGGGGCTCCACCCTAGGACCCTGGGATCATGACCTGAGCTGAAGGCAGAGGCTTTAACCCACTGAGCCACCCAGGTGCCCCTAAATAAATAAAATCTTAAAAAAAAAAAAGAATAATACTGAAATGTATCCATGTGTCTAATTATGCCCAGGAAAATGGGAAACTCATGCTTTCCAGTACAAACCACAGAGTAGATATAATGAGAATGTAGGATGATGGAAGAGTGTTATGAATAGACCAAATAGAACAGGTCACACCAGGATCATTTATTGATTCTCAAACAGACTCTGAAGTCCACATTTAAGTGATCAATACTTCTTTCATTCTTCCTCTGATTTTTGCTCTTCTCTTTACCATAGTCATAGTATAGAATTCATAAATTTTTTCATTGTCCATATAAAATATATTTCCCAACTATGCTAAGACTTCTGAATAGCTCTAGTAAAACAAATGATAAATACTCTATTTCACTCTATGTTTACCTTTAATTTTTCCAAATGCTTATGAAATTGCTCAATAGAAAAAAAAGAAAAAAAGTGACTTCCTCTAAAATAGTTGAATAAATCCTTATGCATTTTTTTTCAGTCTCAAGCCACTTTTAAATATATAAAATCCCCCTTTGTATCAATCCATGCACATTTATATGTCATTCCCTACACAAGAATTGGAAGATTCTTTCTCAACCCTTTGAACATGATATTATTTCAAATCTAATTTTGTTCTCCTCATATGAAAGAGACCATTTTTTTTTGTCTCATTCAAAATTCCATTTGAATAACCTTCTCCTAGAGTCATTTTCCTAATGGTGGTCATTCTCTGAAGCTAAATGTAAATAGAAGTCTTTCAGGGCATAGCTCAAATGCTCCTTCTCCATGAAGCATTTACCTTTGCACTTGGATAAAAAACTATTTGCCTCTCTTTCTCTACATTTTATTTTACTGTCTCTTTTAAAGACTGTTTTACCTTCTAATGTAATTATTTATGTCAAGAACAAGAATAGCTTGTAAGTACACAGAATGCTTCAGTTTCTAAAAGCCTTTCTCCATCTAAAAGCCTCCCATTCTATATCTACAATAGCTAAATGAGGAGGTGGTTATCATACTAATTTTGTTAGTTCTAACTCAGAAGGGTGCCCAATCTGCCTAGATCCCCAAATTAGGAGCAAATCCAAGAATCAAGCTCTGTCTTTCAGTACCTAATTAAATGATATTTCTATAATTTTTTGATGCAAACCTTTTGAGGGCAAAATTGATGTTTCTGTGTACTACACAAACTTTCATACAATCACGATTCAATTAAAAAGTTAAAAGAGTAAAGGAATAAATAGGGTCCAATGTATCCATATCGTTTGACTATATCTCTCATAATAGCCAATAACTGGATTTATTTCCTCTATTTGACTATACTCTACTTGACGTGTGTTGATTATTTGTTTCTTGTAGTGGTCCTAAGTAATTTATGCACATATATTTTTGCCTGCAAAGTTCATCAAGTGCAAGGAGTAGTTTTCATTGTAGCTTATTTGGTGTTTTGGCATCTATCCTCTTATTTCACAATGGAAGAGTGAGTGTATGTATATTGTTAGCCTCCCTTTGGGAAATTAAAACATGGTCGTTGAAAACTATAAAATTATGTGTATGTTTCAGAGGAAATTTACATCCAAGATTATAACTTCTGTTACTATAAATTTCTAAAATTTTTCTATTTTTTGATAAAAAGGCAAATCCTTATAACATCATAGAATATTAATAGTGAAGTACTGAGTTAATTTTTTTAAAGATTTTATTTATTTATTTGACAGGCAGAGATCACAAGTAGGCAGAGAGACAGGCAGAGAGAGAGAGCGGGAAGCAGGTTCCCTGCTGAGCAGAGAGTGGGATGTGGGCCTGGGTCCCAGGACCCTGTGATTATGACCTGAGCCGAAGGCAGAGGCTTTAACCCACTGAGCCACCCGGGCACCCCTAATAAAATACTTTTTTAGGGGCTCTGGTGGCTCAGTGGGTTAAGCATCTGCCTTCAGCTCAGGTCACAATCTCAGGGTCCTGGGATCTAACCCCACATCAGGCTCTCTGCTCAGCAAGGTGCTTGCTTCTCCTATCTCTGCCTGAAACTCTACTTCCTTGTGCTTTCTCCTCTCTCTCTGTCAGATAAGTAAATAAAATAAAATAATTTAAAAAATAAATAAAACAATGAATTTTGGAACACTGAAAAAATAAAATAAAATAAAATTAAAAAAATAAATAACTAAATAAATACAATTTAAAAATAAATAAATAAAATGCTTTTTTACCTTTAACTGAGAAATGTATCGTGATTTTTCATGACTGATTATTTATTGTTTGCTTGTAATATTTCCTTGAACTTGCAAGTCCAATTAACAAATTTATGTTAAGTAAAAGATTTTTGAAATTAAATGCATAAGATACCAGGAATACTTCTTAAAACATTTATGCATATGACAAAAAGAGTCATTGCTTATAATTCATGCATATAAATCAATACAATTTATCTTTTAATCCTGTTTTGTCATTTTGAGTTAGATGTTGACAATCAAACTAAACATGTTTATTTTATGAAGGAGTTTTCAAGCTTGATTTTTTGGAACATTCTTTCTATTGTTCGTATAGGTAAAAAAATTGGAGTATACAAATGAAAATGTGTGATTTAACATTTCATCCCAATACACATGTGTTCTGACCAACTTTGAACAGTGTATCTTACAGGAAATTTCCAGATCTTTAAGTGACACACCTAGAGTTTTGTTCACGTCCTAAATAAAAGCCCTTTTTCCAAGTGGTTTAAAAGGTTTTAGATGGGGAGGTACCAGATGTCAGTAGTCTCAAACTTTTTAATGCAGGTATAATGGAGAACAGCTTAGTGATTACCGCTGTGGAATTTAACCTTCCAGGTCACCAATTCAATCCCTTGGTGCTTCTGGCCTTTTGATAATAATAGGTCTCCTACTCTTGGACACACACACTGAACACACAGCACACACACCACATACAGGCACAGAGGGGATGAGCAGTCAAAGCAAGGTATTAATAGAACATAAAAAATTATTGTCTTGAAACGAGTTACAAAGACGAAGAATAAATGTCATTTAGCATCCCTTGCACAAAAAGTTAATGGGTGTAATAATACAAGGTTTAATAGCTCAAAAATATTTTAAGTGCCATTAACTGCAGAATAATATTCCAGATTTTAAGTTTCCTAATATCCTTCCACTAGGATTCCAGGGAGTTTGCTTCAACTGATTCATTCCCAGCTCACCTTTGTAATGGCCTTAAGCTATGGAAGAGTAGAAAATGGCAAAATTAACCAAATCCTGGGGTGCTCCCGGAGATGATATGGAGGTTCAGTCGAGGGTGTTCTTCCCTTTGAGTCAGGACCAACTGTGATTATTTATTTATTTATTTATTTATTATTAAGAATTTATTTATTTAACAGAGACAGCAAGAGAGGGAACATAAGCAGGGGGAATGGGAGAGGGAGAAACAAATTTCCCACTGAGCAGGGAGTCCTATGCGGGGCTCAATCCCAGGACCCTGGGATCATAACCTGAGCCAGAGGCAGCTGCTTAAGGACTGACCCACGCAGGCACCCCCAAACTGTGATAATGTTAAAGCAGTTTTTGATTGTGAATTGGTTGGACTTTACCTCAGCAAGAGGCTAGGCTACACATATCCACAGGAAACTAACTTAGAAAGAATACAATAGCTATTAAAGAGCTACCTCAGGTTCCAGAGTAAATTGTAAAGATCTCAGTAATGATATTTAGCATGGAAGACCTAATCAGAAAGGCCTTTGCTTGTGTTTCAAAAAATCTTGAGCTAGAATAAACAAAGGAAAGAATTAAAACAAACAAACGGGGGCGCCTGGGTGGCTCAGTGGGTTGAGCCGCTGCCTTCGGCTCAGGTCATGATCCCAGGTCCTGGGTTCGAGTCCCACATCGGGCTTTCTGCTCAGCAGGGAGCCTGCTTCCTCCTCTCTCTCTGCCTGCCTCTCTGCCTACTTGTGATTTCTCTCTGTCAAATAAATAAATAAAAATCTAAAACAACAACAACAACAACAACAACAACAACAACAACAAAAAACAAACGAATGAACAAGGAATAGCAAAAGCCAACAGGATTGCAATTTATTGAAAACTTAATCCGTGCTCACAGGGGTCCTCTTAAAGAAGTTAATTTTGTTTAAAATATCAAGGACACAAATATTCAAGTCCTCATTTGTTTTGTAGAAACCAAGTTTTCCTGTGGTCAGATAACTCATTAAATGGCATATAACCCATAAATAGAAGAGTCCAAAATGACATTTTGTTCCGGGTACATCTGACACTAATACTCTTAACCCCATTACTATATCGAAGATAAATTAATTAAGAACTTACTGGAAAAAAAATAATGCAACATCTCGGTCATTCAGTGCATACCTAATGAGAATGTTGGATGTTTCAGAAATGTTACTGCATAAAGAAAGAAAAAGAAAGACATGTCCAGGTGCAATCCTCTTAACCTTCATGAATTGGATGACAGCTTTTAGTTTAATTTGTCATTCAGTTTTTCATAGCATTGCTTTTAGTTCAGTGACTTCTACTCATCATTATGCTGGGAGTAGACATTACTCCATCTTCTCCTTGATGATTAATAACTGAAATATTCTGTAGCCGATTTATGTATCTCCGCCTAGTTTCATTTTACAGATTCTAGGATTTCTTCCTTTCTTTTTTTCCTTGTTTGATAAACAAACATATTGAGAAAGTATTAAACAAAAAAATATAGAATTTCAACAATCACACATCAAATCTATATAGACAAATGTTTCCCTGCAGGTGGATCTGGAACACTTAGGGTCTATTAAGATGGTAACTGATATCCACAAGGTATATTTTTGAAAATGTAATATTTCATCATTTTAAAGTGAAAACTCTTCCAGTATGAGAAAAAAAAACACATGGTTAAGGTAAGATGTCAGCTTTCATTTTGACTAAAGCATCTACCACAGAGTCTAGCTGAACATAATGAGCTGGAAAGGGACATAGTTAGAAAGTATTCAGAATGTAAGTATAATGATTTATCTATTTTAAAAAATACTATCTTTAGAACTTCAGTTTAGACATAAGTGATTTCTATATAATAGCACTAAATATTTAGCAACATTTTGGTGTAAAGTTAATAAAAATATCTCAAACCAAATGTATAATTTTATTATAAAAATTTAGACCAAGCAATGGATTTTATTTTGAAGCTGAATAATTAAGGAAGGAAAAAGAGAGGAAAGGGATGGAAATGAGTTTGCAAGTTCCCTAGTAGAATTTCGCATAAACGTATGTTTGAAATATAAAACACTAACTCCAGATATACCTGGATGAAACGATAGTAAAAAAAGGGAAGGAAAGTAGAACCAACCTTGATATATTAACATTTCTCTAACCTTCACAGGGGTTGAAGGCCGGAAGTTAATATTTTCCTTTAATCATCAATTTCAGTATTTCTTGAACGTTGTACAAATTCATATACTTTGTGAAATGGAATGCAAGGGCAATGAATAAATAGGAGTATCAGTAAGAAAAATGCACTAAACTGATTATTGAACAGAACTATAGTATTTATGTCATTAGTTCTTTAGCCATATGTATTTTCAATTACAGCATGGTAGACAAGTGTATCATTGTTTTGTTTTTCTTCCCCCAAAGAAGGACATTTTATTCTTCAGTGAGGATTTAGGCTGGTCTTCGCCTTGTTTCCAAAAAAAGGCTTCATATGATGGAATGTATCAATCTTCCTTCTAAATGTGCATGACATTTTCTGAGTGAAAATGTTTTGTCATGTGTAGCTACAGAATGAAGACCATAATATGATATTCATTACCTTGACACTATCTTTCTGAGGAAATCATGCTTTCAAATTTCAAGTCTTTGGTATAATCTGACTCTGACATTCAGCATTACATTCTCAAATTATTTAAAATCTAGCCAGTCTGTCTTACACAAACATACTTCTTCTCATCTCAACATTCTTGCTAGACTAGTATGAGTGGAATGGAATTAAAGGGAACAAATAATATGGTCACCATGAAAAAAATCTTCATTGATGACATTGGTTGAAGAAACCCAGGAACAAGTGTGTGTGTGTGTGTGTGTGTGTGTGTGTAGTAATGTATATTATATAATTATATATGTCATATTATATATAGTTATAACTACCATTTAAGTCAAAGTACAAACTTCGATATATTGGGAAAACCTACTTAAGTGAATATTCTGGTAAAAAATATTATTAAAAATAAAAGAATTGATCTAGTATCCTCTAATCTTTTGAAAACATTGATACTTAATATCAATCTTAGAATTCAAAGAGTGTTATTACCTTAACAAAGCGAAGACTTTGTTTAATGTAGTAATGCATATCTTAAATCAAGATAACTAAACTTACAATTGAGTCTAGAATAAGTTAAGGAAATTACTATTTATGGTGGAACTGAGGCAATGAACCTCAAAAGCTAACCCAAACCTGGTGATTGAAAATTGTTTTCTTCAAAATGAAAAGGCTTAAATACCAATCAAACGTGAGAAAAGCATGTTGCCAATCTATCTTGTGAAATAATAGCTCCAAGTTATAAATATTAATAGTGCCATTTAGGAAACAAAAAAGGTTTTCCCTGACCAAATAAGTTTAAGCATTCTTGTATTAAATGAAGCTTAACAGTTTTCTTTACTGCAAAACTTGCCAGAACATGTTATTTTGTTGTGAAATCCAAAAACAAAAGATATCTGATTTTTTTTCAGATTTAGAACACCAATTTCTTCTACACTGAGCTTTGTGTAGTCACCAATCCACAAAAAAGTCACTTTGAAACCCATGTTTGTATCACTATCACATGTACATATAGATGTAATTATGCTACATAAAATTATTTTAGAAATGCAACTATGTTAATAGTGCATATAAGAGGGATCTGTGATATACAACTAGGTTTCCTTATAATTGCTCTCTTGATGGCTAAAAATAAGATATTTCCTTTTACAACTTTGAAGAATGCTAATATCGCCATTTTTAATGTTTGACTTACTGATAAAAAGGTGTTAATGTTGACAATGTATGTTACATTTTCTATGAAGCACTGATGAGTAAAACAGCAAAAAATAAAAGTTGGTTTATAACTCCTCAGCTGTCTGTTATTTGATAACTTTACATTGAGTCTTCTTCACCTTATGCTATAAATTCAAGTCCATAATGTATCCAGTAACAATGTTCTGAAAAGCCAAATCCATCAGTGAGGATGATGATACTAATGGAGCTACATTGTAAAAACATGACATTACTAAAGCAAATTTTGATGCAAGCAGATGAAAACAGTAGTGACAAGATAGAAAAATTAAAATATATTTTTAAACACACTTGACTTTAGCAGTAAGTTCTGTAATTCTGAATTCCTCTTAGAGGCATGGTACTTTTTTTTTTTTAATATTTTATTTATTTATTTGACAGAGAGAGATCACAAGCAGACGGAGAGGCAGGCAGAGAGAGAGAGAGAGGGAAGCAGGCTTCTTGCTGAGCAGAGAGCCCGATGTGGGACTCGATCCCAGGACCCTGAGATCATGACCTGAGCCGAAGGCAGCGGCTTAACCTACTGAGCCACCCAGGCGCCCCGGCATGGTGCTCTTTTAAGTCCAAGTGCATTTACTGGATATTTCTTATTTGCATCTAGAAATTACAGCATTTCTCTACTGTCATTAACATTTTCCTGTATAAGACATTGGATTATACAATTTTTGTCCCTTAAGGATGACTACTCCCCACCCCCTGCCTTCCATATTACTCCTACTTTGCTGTTGCCTCCCTACAAAAAGTGACAGAAGGAAACACACACACACACACACACATTCTGTTGGCCATACATTTCCTCTCAGATACTTAAAGTTTTAGTCCAAGTTAACCTCTCAACTCCCCCCATACACTGCTTCAAATATTTTGGTCCCATCTCACCACATGGAAATCTTCCTCACCAATTTTCTTTCCTTGGGGACTTCCTTAAAATTAAAGTAGCATTTACATTTCAGTAAGGTAGACCAAATTTTAATCCAATAAAATTATAAAGTGAAAAATTGATGCATCTCCAAGGAAGAGATGCAAATTATTGTCATGGGGTTTATATTACTCTGCCAGATGCCTATTGTTCCTAAAAATGAAATTAAAATTGACTCCAAAGTCATGTAATGTCATTGTAATTTCATCATTCATTCATTCATATTCATTCATTATTCATTAGTATTCATTCATATTCATTCATTACTCATTCATTCATTCATACAAATTCATTGTAATTTCAATAGTAGATGTATGCTTTTATGTGATATACAACATTCCTTAAAAACTACCCATATTGGGGCACCTGGGTGGCTCAGTGGGTTAAGCCTCTGCCTTCGGCTCAGGTCATGATCTCAGGGTGCTGGGATCGAGCCCTGCATCGGGCTCTCTGATCAGCAGGGAACCTGCTTCTCCCCTCTCTCTCTGCCTGCTGCTCTGCCTAGTTGTGATCTATCTCTGTGTCAAATAAATAAAATCTTAAAAAAAAATAAATTAAAAAAAAATAAAAAAGTAGAAACTACTCATATTATATATTGTACATATTTGTGTCAGGATGTCTTTGGTTCGGGGCGCCTGGGTGGCTCAGTGGGTTAAGCCGCTGCCTTCGGCTCAGGTCATGATCCCAGGTCCTGGGTTCGAGCCCCACATCGGGCTTTCTGCTCGGCAGGGAGCCTGCTTCCTCCTCTCTCTCTGCCTGCCTCTCTGCTTACTTGTGATTTCTCTCTGTCAAATAAATAAATAAAAATCTTTATTAAAAAAAAAAGGATGTCTTTGGTTCTAAGTATCATAAAATATAACTAAACTGATTTAAGCAATACAGAAGATTGATAGGCTCACTTTAAAATCTGAGTACACCATGGGTTTTAGGTAATGACAGTCAGCTTCTGATTTGATTTCTCTGTAGTGTCCTCTCTACCCTCTTGCATCTATTAGCTTCAGTGTTAAGCTGACTTCTCTCATACCAAATGGTGATAACGTTTCTTCATTCATGTTGATAGGAAGGGGTGTTCCTGGTCATAACCATTAAAAAGTATCTTGAGATACTTTTTATTGATTTACTTTTCAAGATTACCTACTTTCGGGTAGTGTTACACACGGATGAGATTAAATCTAGATGATCTGAACCAATGATTGTGGACAGGGAAATGTGATTGCCTTCATTGTTCCATCTGAACCACAGGGTTACTGCCCCACGTGGCATTGCTGTAGCAAAGAAAAGCAAATGCCTTGCATAGGATTAGAAAAGTATAGGCAAATGATTATTTGAAATTTGATTTTCTTTAAAAGATAGGTTGCAGAGACTAAAACTCATGTTGATATTAAAATCTCTATCCCAGGGCACCTGGGTGGCTCAGTGGGTTAAAGCCTCTGACCCTGCTCGGGTCATGATCTCAGGGTCCTGGGATCCAGCCCCATATCCCGCTATCTGCTCAGCAGGGAGCCTGCTTCCCTTTCTCTCTCTCTCTGCCTGCCTTTCTGTCTACTTGTGATCTCTGTCTGTCAAATAAAAAAATAAAATCTTAAAAAAAAAATCTCTATCCCAAAGTTGGCATTGGATTCCTTCATGCTTCAAATTTGAGAAAATTCTATGTAATCTGGGTTCTGGACATTGTGATACTTTTCCCACACAAGTAGTAAATATTCTTCTATGGGTCATCTCCAAATTTTAGTTGGTGACATAAAACATATATTGTCTATGGAGTGCCTATGTTCATGTATGCCTTCACACACTGTAAAAGAACACTTCCAGGGTGCTATTAGAAAGTCTTCCTTCTTGAATATTAAATCTAAAAATTAACACTCAGTGTTATCTCTAGAAAATACATAACTAAATGTAAAACATATTCTTTTGTTAGATGATAGTAACCACAGGTATGTAAGTCTTAAAAGACTTAAACATTTTCCAATATAGAATCTTTTTAAATAAGCTCAACTTAATATTAAATTAAATAACAAAAGTAAAGGGAAATGAATAGTTTTATGTATATGTGCTACATATACTCATATGTGTATGTATAAATTTTAAGATTATTTTATTCCCCATTCAGTAAATACAAAGAGACTCATCAAATATTCCCTCTACCCTCTATTCTGATGAACTCCTATTCATCAATCAGAATTAACTCGGACATCACTTCTCCCTAATCCCTTTCCTGAATGACTCAACCAGAATCAATCATGTGCTGCCCGAATGCCTATGCACTTTATTTTCATTTCTGCTGTTAAGTTTGTTTCACTCTATCTTAAATACTTGTTTTCACATCTGTGACTCACTAGACCAGACTGTGTAAACTTTCTCTGTACAGAACCACACAGTGAATATTTGAGGCTTTCAAAGCCATACAGCCTAAGTTGCAACTACTCAAATCTGCCATTATAGAACAAAAGCCTCCATAGATGATAGGTAGATAGGGTGTGGCTATGCTTCAGAAACACTGTACTTACACAAGCAGGGGACAGGTTGGAATTGGCCATAAACAGTAGTCCATGAGACGATGGAATTCCTGAAATAGAAAATCTACAGTTTTTGGTGTTTTGCACCTATGAGCACAATGCCAACTACACAAAGGCAAGCTGGCAAATGTGTTTCTAATTTTAGTTTAGTTGAATCAAATTATAACAAATCAAGTTCTAGTAATTCTAATATTTAGAAGTCTGGCGCTTAAAAGTGGAGGTGTGTGCTGTTCAATATGTAACCACTAGTGACGTGTGGATTAATCTTAAATTAATTAAAATCAAATAAAATTTAAAATTCAGTTCCTTGGTTACGTTAACCATATTCCAAAGATTCAAAGGCTATATGATGTTAATAGATACTATATTTAAACAGCACAGATATAGAACATAACCTTTATCATACAAAGTCCCATTAGGCAGTCCTAGATTATATGATTCATGAGGGATATCCTCCAGAAGAATATCTTCAAGAAGAAGTAGTGAATAAAGTATGGTTTGGTATGGCTCAAAAACACCACCTGGATAGAATTTTCAAAAATGTGAAGTTACAATACATACAACAAATTAGAGTGTGAATTCACTTAATAACCTAGGTAATTAGACATATTTATTATATTATTTAAAGCAGAATTATTAAGTAAAATCTGTGTGTATGTGTGTTTGCATGTATATGGATAGCTAAAACTCAATATTTATAGTAGATGTTATGCAAAAAATGTAGCAGTTATTGTTATCAAGGAGTTTTCAACATTATTGGCAAACTGTTGGAAGAACATGGAAAATATCTCTGTGCTATTTCTTGAGTGTGGGTGTGTATGTGTGTCATATATGATTTTGCTCAAAGAATAGAATGAGTTAAATAACTGTTTCTTAATATTTTAAACTTTAACTTCTTATTCTTCCCATTTGTTATTTCCTCTCCAACTTGGTTTTTTCATGATTTCATCATCTTTTACTTTGCATCAATAATCTTCTAATCTGTCTTCCCATAAGATTGCCACCAGTAATCTATCTCTTACTTAGTCATTTATGGGTTAAATTTAAAAGGAAAAGAGGAGTATGTCATGTTGCTCTCAAGGTTTCAGTGGCTCCCCCCACCTATAAGAGCTGAGGGATTAATGGTTTTGTCCAGCATGTCTAAATATCTTTCAGACTCTTATACTTCATGCTCTTAATTATTGAACTGCTTGAGTATCTCAATCATTGTATTCATGACTTTAATAATGTTGCTCTATTTCGCTGTACATATTTCTTCTTCCCCTTTATCTTGCTTATAACTTCCTCATCCTTTAGGATTCACTCACTTGACATATGACATTGTTTAATCCACTTATTTCTATTACTATACAACATATTTAAATAATAATGGTAAGTGGTTTTGAGGGATAAGAACAGTAAGAGAAGACTCTCTGTTTAAGGTGAAATCTAAATTGTAACCACAAGAATGAATAAAATTCGGTGAAGTCAAAAAGGGCAAGAGAATATTCCAGTCAATCAAGGAAATTGTGTGTCCAAAGGAGTGCCTGAAGACAGGCGAAAACCATGAATATTAATCTGTCTGCAAGTAATTTAGTAGACCTGGAGCAAACATTATGAGTGTTGATAAATGCTAAATGATGAGATTAGACATACAGGGCTTTCTTCTTAAAGGGTCTTTATTTTTATTTATTTTATTTTATTTTATTTTTCATTGTTCCAAAACTCATTGTTTATGTACCACACCCAGTGTCATTCCAAGGAGTTTGCATTTTACTCTGAGATCAAAGAATATTGGAGATTATTAGTAGGAAAGGTGTGAACAATTAGAAATGTGTGCCTGGAATTAACCTAGAGAGACAAAGCTAGTTTGGAAGATTTGTGTCTAATCAGCTAAAATATGTTGACACTTCAGATGGATAGATCAGAGAATTATGAAAATGGTGAAAGTAAAAGTGATTCATGATTGGTTGGACACACTGGTAAAGTGATAATGGGTAATGAGAATATAGCAGACTTCTAGGATGAGGTACTGCTTGAAACATGTTTTTATTCTAGTCACTAAAAACAGTAGCCACAGAACAAGAGATTGTGTGTGTGTGTGTGTGTTAACGGTAGGGAAGATGTGATAATGAGTTAATTTCATATATTGATATGCCTGTGGCCTTACAAGTGTAAGAAGATAATTAAGAGTAAGTAGTTAGATGCATGAATTTGAAAAACCAGGGAATTCAAGAATGAAGATACATAGATTTTAGTGGCATTGGATTATAGATGAGTGACTAGGACTTGGGAGTGGATAATAAATAAATTAAGGGTAGGCTATGAAAAAAAAAATCACACCTTAAAGACAAGTGTAAAGAAGAAGAAAAAGAAATAATGATGAAAACATGGTTTCAGAGGAACCAATGAATCAGAACATCTCAAAGAGGAAATTGTGGCAGGTGGAACTCTGTGATGACTCCCAAGATTCCCACCCAGTGGTTTAAGTGCCCAGTCACATGGGCAGAGCCCGTGACTGTGATGGGATAGCTTTTCTCCATCCTGATTATATCACCTTGCATGGCAAAGGACATACTATCTGTATTCTCTCTTCATGATTGTTATTTATGACTTTTCCATAGCAGACTGGAGGTGTATTCTCCTGCTGGCTTTGGGGAAGAAAACTCCTGTGTTATAAGAAAGGTCCCACGTCTAGGACATGACTCCATCTTCTAGGAGTGTGCAGAGATCTCTAGTCAAGAGTGAGCAAGGAAAACAAGGAGCTCTGTCCTCCAATCTGAATGACATTGGAAGAGCCCCTGAGCTCTAAGACGAGAGTGCAGCTTGACCAAATCCTGGATTTCAGTCTTCTGAGACCCAGTGCAGAGATGTCAGTGATGCAATGCCCACACTCATGACCCACAGATCAGTAAGACAGTAAATGTATGTTCTTTAAGATTTAAAAAATATATATATGTAACTAAGTTTTTGGTAATTTGTTGCCTAGTGATATAAAACCAGCACAGAAATATTCTAAAGTACTGAAGAAGCATGAAACAAAATGATTAACTTGAATTTGCCAGCAAGTAATTAAGTAGATTATCTTTTATGGTGTGGTGGGCCTCATCTAATCAGTTGAAAGCCTCAAATGCATAAAACAAGGTTTGCCAGAGACTAAATAAATACTACTTTAAGATTAAAGCATCAACTCCTGACTGAGTTTCCAGCCTAACAACTCTTCCTGTTCCACTAGATAGGCAGACAAATTTGTCAAGTTTCACATGAAGACCTACTGGAAATAACTTGAAAATTACTTTTTTTTTTAAATTTTATTTATTTATTTGACAAAGATCACGAGTAGGCAGAGAGGCAGGCAGAGAGGCAGGCAGAGAGAGAGGAGGAAGCAGGCTCCTTGCTGAGCAGAGACCCTGATGCAGGGCTCGATTCCAGAACCCTGGGGTCATGACCTGAGTCGAAGGCAGAGGCTTTAACCCACTGAGGCACTCAGGTGTCCCGAAAATTACATTTAAATATAGATTTATTTGGAGGCAATTGACATCTTTCTAAGATTGAATTTTCTAGTAAAGAAAGTGGGATGATATAATTTGTATTCTTTTATATTCTTTTAATAAAATGTTATATATTTCTGGCCCAGACTTGTCAGTTCATTACCAGATGTTTTACAGTTTTTGCTCTATTGTGAATAGGTCTTTTTTTTTTCTTTTTTTTTAAAGATTTTATTTATTTGTCAGAGAGAGAGAGGGAGAGAGAGCGAGCACAGGCAGACAGAGTGGCAGGCAGAGGCAGAGGGAGAAGCAGGCTCCCTGCTGAGCAAGGAGCCCGATGTGGGACTCGATCCCAGGACGCCGGGACCATGACCTGAGCCGAAGGCAGCTGCTTAACCAACTGAGCCACCCAGGCGTCCCATGAATAGGTCTTTTTCTATGAAGTTTTAAATTGTGACTGATAACAAGTTCAGATTCTTTTTTTTCCATATCTTTCACTCATACTTGTGCCTACTATCAAAAAATTTTTAAACTATTTTCTAGTCAAATATTTTAGGTTTCTTCAGATAGATTACTTAGGAAAGATGTCTTCTTTTCTCTGAACATATGTCTTCCATTTAAAAGTACCTCCCTCGGGACGCCTGGGTGGCTCAGTGGGTTAAGCCTCTGCCTTCGGCTCAGGTCATGATCCCAGGGTCCTGGGATCGAGTCCTGCATCGGGCTCCTTGCTCGGCAGGGAACCTGCTTCTCTCGCTGCCTCTGCCTGCCTCTCTGCCTGGTTGTGTGTACTCACTTGCTCTATCTCTCTCTCTGGCAAATAAATAAAATCTTTAAAAAAAAAAATAAAAAAAATAATAGGACCTCCCTGGGGCACTGGGTGGCTCAGTGGGTTAAAGCCTCTGCTTTCGGCTCAGGTCATGATCCTAGGGTCCTGGGATCGAGCCTCACATCGGGCTCTCTGCTCAGCGGGGAGCCTGCTTCCTCTCTCTCTGCCTGCCTCTCTGCCTACTTGTGATCTCTGTCTGTCAAATAAATAAATAAAAATCTTTAAAAAAAGATAAAATAAAAGTACCTCCCTGAGCATAATATTCCTGAACTTCCTCTGGCTTCCCATTCACTAATTTGTGTGATAAGTTTGAAGAAAAAAGTATGTGTGTCTTCTATAAACTGCTTTCTTCCAGGTGGAAGGAAGGGAAGAAGGAAGAGAGGAAGGAAGGAAGAAAGAGAGAGAGGAAGAAAAGAAAGAGAGAGAGGAAGGAAGGAAGGCAGGCAGGCAGGCAGGAATAAATTAATTGCACTTGGTTCTTTGGTAAACTGTGGATTTAGGCCCTGCCTGCAAGGAAACCCTGTGGCGGTCTAGCATGACTTTAAAAAAATGTCTGATTTTTTTTATTTCTGAGTTTTTTTAAAAGGAAAAGCATGTGCTGCAATTTTAACCACCATTTTCCAGTACCAGCTTTAGTGGTAATGAACGTGATATACCTTTCTCATTTGTTACACTTCAGTTTATTTCTAATGTTTTCAGCACTCAGAAGGGGAAAGGTGAGTTCATAATTGAGTGCCCTAGGTATCCATTGAAACAGAAATCATTTGTAATTAACTAAATGATTTGTTTATTGCTTTATTTTTTGTCTTATTGTGCTGAATATGATTAATTGCAAAACTGTGAAGGGTAGTTTATGCTAGAGAGCTTGATTATCTTTTCCCTGGAACAATTCTGAAATTAAATCATAAAAATATTATATTTGCTTTAAGTTTCCAGAAGATAGTTCATTGATATTAAAACATTTCTTTTTAAATTTTGCTTATAAAAGTGTGATCATATTGCTACGAATTGATCTCCTTTATTATACTAAGGTGGTGATTTTCTTTCATATAATGAGACATGGTAAACATTCCAACAGTTTAAATTGTGTGTATATACATACCTCTGTATGTGTAAAAGCAAATCATTAGGATGAGCTCTCTGAACCAGACAAATTTGTAAATACACATTTTCAAGTTTGGGAGACACTTCTTTAACTAATTCTGTTTTTAGGTAGAGTTTAAGGATATAAAGATAATTAAATAGCAATTTTAAAAAATTCTTTCCTAACTCTAGATCTCATTTCCATGTTCTTCCTTCTTATTTACATGTTCTAAAAAAATGAGTATTGTTTGGAATGCAAGTACTTTGTAATTCACACATACATGTCATTATAATTTTCTAGCTTGTAATCATTCAATATTATTATTTAAATTATCCATTCAATGTTGTTATTTATATATAGATTTATATATCTATATATAAATAACTTGTGGCTTCTATCAAGTGCATGGTAGTCCAGGATACACATTTGATGGTGGACATCTAAGATGTGAGACTTACCAAATGTTACTCCAATAAGCATCTTTCTATCAGTCCTCCTACACAGTGTGAGCAAATTGCTTCCAGATATAAATCCAGGATCTGAATTGCTATAATCAGGTTTATGTGTATGTTGAATGTGAGTAGATGGTGCCAGTTTATTTAAAATTTCTTCCAGATCCTATAATCTCATCAATAGAACATGACACTCTTATAACTACTCCTCTGTCAATACTTGGTACTCTCCAGTTTCTTAATGTTTGTGATTCTAGTAGTCTAAAAAGCCTTTAACGTCATAACGTCAAAACTTAAATTTCATATCTTATTTTCTAGACATTTTAAGCATTTCTTCAAAATCATGTTAACATTTATTTCTTGCAGATTGCTTTCTTTACATAAATTATTATGTTCTTTTCTCTTGCACATGCTTCTATTGGGGTCTTCTTGTTTCAATATAGTGTAAAGAGTAGCACCTTGAAGATTTTCAAAATTGTAATTGTTTATCTCCTTTTGTCATCTTCTCTTACTTGGTCAGTGGTTAGTGTTGCAAAACAAAAATCCTAAATTTTTATATAATCAATTCATTATTTTGTGTCATATAATCTGGCTTTGGTATCTTGGTAAAGAAATTTTTCCTACACTGGGTTACATTTATAAAAAAAATAATATGAAAGTATAGTGATAAGATATTGCTATCTATTTTAACTGATTGAAAACTTTGAGTAAGTACTTGTTAAGGAAATTTATTTTTTCTTGAACACTTCTCTTTAATATCCCACATTTAGTTTGTATCTCTTTCTGTCATCTTTCTTTGGAAGTTATTACAATACTAATTCCAGAAATAACTAAAACAGTTTAATAACATGACCATAGCAAAGTACCTTGGAAATATGAGAAACATGAATCATAATGGTATTCCAAGGAAGAATAAGGTTCTATAACTATTCACTCTGGCTCCTTGTTATTTCACTGACTCATCCCTTGCTCATTTCCTTTGAACACGCTAATTTCCAGTAACTGTCCTCATTTTGTCAGACATACCACTAGCTCCTGCCTTGGAGTCTGTGCCTGTGCATGGCTCTGGTTAGAAGGAAACACAATTTGTTCTCCCACTCCCTTTAGGTCATTTTTTTCAAAAGTTACCTTTACTGGCATCCTTTCCTGTAACTGCTCCCAAAACACCTTCTCTTCTTTTTGCTTTATTTTTCTCCTCATGACATATCATTCTGTAACCAGTAATATTTTAATTATATATGTCATTTACTGTCTGTCTCCCCAAAGAGAAAATAAACTCCATGAAGAGAAAGATTTTTTATACTCTTTACTCCTGTTTTCTTATGATATTAAACAGTAACTGAATGGGTGATCTCTTAAAACTTCTTAGCTGAATGAATATGTCAATAAGTAAATCCAGTTTAGTAAAGATTCAATTATCCCTTTTTAATCTAAGAACTATCAGGTGTGATTGAAAGTAAGTAAGTACTCCACAAGGAAAACAAGACAAAACAGAGAAAAACAAACAATAAAAGTTTTCTTGGTCATCCTGACCAGCCCTTTTGTAATTTAGCAATGATTCTAAACATTTTTAAATATGGAAACTTGACATTAAAAAATAAATGATCAGAGATTGCTAATAATGGAAATAAATAATTATTCCCCTAAGGCTTCCAAAAGCATATGAGATCAGGAAGAGAGATCGAAATGTATATTTAAATTTAATAGGACTTCGACATTTCTATGGAAAATCTTTCTGTTTACCGAGTAGTATATACCTATATGATGTATACTTAAATTCACATCTGTGCCTAACATGTACAGAAGTGTGAAATGAGGTAAACCTGTTCTCATGAACATTATTTTCTAGTAGGGGATATAGATAATAAACAATAGAAATGACTAAAATAATACCAAGTAATATGAGCTCTATTTTTCTGGACTAAAAGTAATACCAAATGTACTAAATAACAGATTTATATTTTTCTCCAAAAACTAGGACAAATTTAACAAGCATTTTTTCTCCTAAGATTTCATTAATTTCATAAAATATGGCAATGTGTTTATTAGCATACTGTGAAACATTACCATAGATGATTATAATTAAACTACACTTATCAAAATAATGAATAAAGCACATTTTGTGGTACAGCAGTGTTGATGTTTTTCATATTTATTTGTTCACTAACTAATCTGCCAAATTCAGTAATCTCTAGTGAGTCTCCCAGTTATTAGTGTAAATTACTGAGGGTCTACTCTGATAATAAATAATAATAGCAATTCTGGGAAACAAAGCATTAGCAGTTTAATGTCGAAACATATTTTTGTAGATACTATAAATTAAGAACACAATAAACATTTTTCATTCAATTAGAATACGTTTCCAGAGGGTTATAATTCAATTTAAAAGGCTGCTTACAAATGGCTTTATCAAAGCCCCTGAATTTTAAGTCTATCAAAAAAGTTTTCAAGATGTGCTAAAGAAGAGGATTACCTACATAATGTGTCATACAAAAGAGAACCTACAACATGAAAACATCTCTAAATCTAAGATTTCTAAAATCTCTTTGATTAATTCATTCATTTCCTTAGATTCTGAAACTGGAATCTACAATGCCTAAGTTCCAGTATGTAGGGCCCAAGAACATCAACAAAATCTAGACAGTATGTTAATTAATGAATTAATTAAACAAATATCAATTGAGCAACTACTATGCATCTGGTACTCTTCTAGGCAATGAAGGTATAATCATGAGCAAAACAGAGCAAATTCTTTGCTTATACTGTATTTTCAGCTGAATTTGGAAAGAGACAAATAAAATAAGATACATAAGTAAAAGCAGTCTACAGTATTAGTTAGGTTTCTAAATCTACCCTTCTTTTTCCTGAGCATATGTCTACTCTGCATTTCCAGATTTCCCTTGAAGTTAGGTGTCACTGTGTAACACACTTCTCAAGAATGTATGGTAAGAGGAAGAACTTGTCTTTCTTTCAAGCCTGATCAGAAAAATCTGGAAATGGGTATGCTTGTGATTGAATTAGTCACACTGACACATACAATATGCCCTAAGATTATACCCTAGGGAACACCCTAGGGTTACCCCATGACTATAGAGTTGCCCCTGGATCTGGACTTCCATGTTCAATTGCTTTGAAGATGAGGCATACATTTCTATCTTCTTTAGGAAATTTAATTATTGTTGGGTGATTTTGTTCAGGCATCACAGGCTCACTCTGATTGGTTCAGTATGTCTACTGGTGTTAAAAATTAAGGAGATAAAATATGTAAGATGGAACATTTGTTTCTCTGCAATGTTTGGTGGCTGTTTCATGATCCAATATGGCTTCTAGTCTCTAACCTTCATGTTTGCATTCCAGCCAAAAAGAAGGAAAAGACGCTAAGAAGAGACTTTCTAAATCCAAGGTTTGTGGTGGTGATTAAATTGAAGAAAACTTTGAACGACTCATGGGACAAGTCTGCTTGCATACTTTTGGCTCAACTATCATCACATGACCTCTTCTGACTTGAGAGGAAATTGGGAAATGCGCTCGTTATTCCAGGCTGGCATTTACACACAAAACACAGAACTTTTATAGGTAGGAATCAAGGGGAAATGTTGTGGAGCCTCTAGGAATCTTGTTGCAGGAATTAGATATTAGAAAATTCTTAGTCTTGGGGCACCTGGGTGGCTCAGTGGGTTAAGGCCTCTGGCTTCAGCTCAGGTCATGATCTCAGGGTCCAGGGATCAAGCTCCACATCAGGCTCTCTGCTCAGCGGGGAGCCTGCTTCCTCCTCACTCTCTCTCTGCCTGCCTCTTTGCCTACTTGTGATCTGTCTGTCAAATAAATAAATAAAATCTTAAAAAAAAAAGAAAAAATTCTTAGTGTTACAAACTGTTTAAACTTGACTATTGAAAATAATTTGAAATGATCTAGGTAAGCAAGAGTCAAAAGGGCAGTTTAGGCAGAAGAAAATGCAAGTAGGCAAGAGAGAGCTTGGTGCATTTAGGAAACTGTCAAGCCTCTCTGTATTTCACATACTCAACAAAACTAAATGATAATAATCATAAAGCAGGGCTCAGAAAATGTGTCAGAATTAAAAAAAAATTTGAAGTTATCACAACATAGGTAATTTGGAATTCAAGAATGCTGATTAGATTACAAACTAGAATGTGTAAAGAAAGATGTGGGAATATATTTTCATGTGGCCCAAAGAAGAGGAGTAGAAAAGAGAAAGAGGAATCTGAGGTGGGAAAAAAAGAGTGAGAATACTTTTTATAAGGATACTTAGTATTGCCGTATTTAATATTAGGAGAATCCTCAGAGACATCTAAATACTAAAAAGGAAAACCTTGATCAAGAAAATAGGGAAAGTTGAGTTACATGCAATGGTAAAATGTTACTGAACCTGTCTTTGAAGCATTTATTGATAAAGGTTAGCAGAATATGCCACCCCAAAAATATGACTCTGGGATTTCAGAACATGTCACCCAAAAATTGCTTCTTTGGCATATTGATTATTTCAAGCTGTAGGTACTTGAAAAACAGCAAATGGAAGGGAGGCTTTCTCTGAAGTCCCCCTTATTTCCTTAAAGTAAAATTGTAGTTGAAATTTTAGTACTACCACCACCAGAAAATGATATTTTAGAATAAATATCATCTCCATGCATCAGTATCCAACACATAGATTAGCCATAATAATGTCAATTTCAAAGATTTATAATAAAGATTAAATTAAGTGATAAGCTAAATAATTTAAATTTCAAAATGTAAAAGTGCTAAGGAAAATCCTAGGTTCATAGGAAATACTAAATATAAGGAGGGCAGTGATGTGATGAGCACTGGATGTTATATGCAACTAAGAAATCACTGAACATTACATCAAAAATTAATGATGTACTATATGTTGGCTAATTGAATTTAAATTTAAAAAGGAGATACTCAATAAAGATTAGCTATTAGTTTATTGATGCACATTTTTGTTAGAAATTTTGACAATGAGAGATGGAAAAGAAATAGAAGAGCAGTTCAAGAGAGCAATGATTTAATGAGGTTTTGGGTTTTTTTTAGAGTGGCTGGGTGATAATATGTTTAAAAGTTGTGGGACAAATGGCTTGTTAAGTGAATGAGAGTAAATGATAGTGATAGTTATGATGGCTGACATGGCTGTAAGTCTTTAAAAGAAGAAGAGGTCTAGAGGTCTTGGAAATACCTGGCAAACAGATGTTATGCATAGGAGGTGAAATAAAGTGTCTAAAAAAATTAGCAGAAAAAGAAATAAATAAAAATTTTAAAATAGCAGAAACCTGCTTTCTTGTTTTTCTCCTCTCTTTTTACAGAAAGAAACATTCAAATCAAGTTAGTGAATAAAGAGAAAGAGATAAATAAAGGAAGAGGTAGAGAAAGAAAATAAAATTTTAAACAGTAATGGGGCACCTGGGTAGCTCAGTTAGTAGTCTCTAACTCTTGATCTCAGATATTGATCTCAGGGTTGTGAGTTCAAGCCTGTGTTGGGAATGGAGCTTACTTTAAAAAAAAAAAAAAGACTTTAAAGAATAAGAAACTTTACCAGCTTCAAAATTTATTTCAAGATCCTCTGAACTTTTTTTTTTTTAAGACTGTATATATTTATTTGACAGGGAGAGAGGGGGAAGCAGGCTCTCCACTGAGCAGAGAGCCTGATGCAGCACTCAATCCCAGGACCCTGAGACCATGGCCTGAGCTGAAGGCAGAGGCTTAACCCACTGAGCCACCCAGGCACCCCACCCTCTGAACTTCTTACTCTCAGTTCCTCACATTATGTTTTGGAAGCTTTTTTGATCTAGAGAAAAATGAGGACAGTGGCTAACACTTGGTATGAGAAAGGTCTTTGGGTATTTTGAGAATGTACTCTTCTACTTTATTATAATGATTGCTTTTTTTCTAACAACACAGAGGCCTTGACTGTATGATTCCCCTTGTCTTGCGTTGGGTGACCTCCTGTTCAGACCAAGTCAGTTCATCGCACATTATATTCAATTATGACTGGGAAACTCTTGTGGTGTGGGGTGGGGATTGCTTATTAATTATAGTCCATGTATTGTTTTTAAAATGTTTGCAGTCAATTTTGAAGTAGAGCTTTAATAGCTTTTTAATTTTCTTAGACACTTGGCTTTTTACACATACAGAAACGGGATTCTAAAGAACAGTGTCACTTTTTATTGCCTTTAGAAATATCCCTCTATCATTCTCCAATCTGCAGACCCCCTTTTCTTGATACTGCAAGTTAATAAGATGAATATGACTCAGAACATGAATATATATGACCCATCTTTTAGCACCAAATGATGAAAATACCAAGCTCCAAGTTTTTAGAAGACCAGATAATAACATTCTCTGCCATGCAAGAATTACATACATAGACTAAATGAAGGATATATAGTTGACCCTTGAACAATATGGAGGTTAGAGTTACCAAACACCTACACTGCTGAATATCTGCATATAACTTATGGCATCCCAGAAACTTACTTACTGATAGCCAATGTCAACCAGAAGCATTTCCAATAACATAAATAGTTGATTAACACAAACTACAAATATTATGCATATTCTATACTGTATTTTTATAATGAAGTAAGCAGAGAAAAAAGTTATTAAGGTCATGAGGAAGAGTAAGCAAATTTATAGTACTATACTGTATTTATTGAAAAAAAATTCTGTATAGTGACCCACGCAGTTCAAATCCCTGTTATTTGAGGTTTGGTTATATATATATGCTTTTAAGAAGGAATAATATTTTTAATGTTTAGAAAAAATAAAAATACCATAGAACAATGAAGAAAACCACATCAGTGTTCATAGTGTACAAATAAATTCATGGACAGATAAAGCACTAGAAATAGTGTTATGGAGGTCTTACATGATATATACTAAAACTATGAATTAGTACACATATGAACTTTTCTTTCTCCACATTATGTCCTCATATTCTTTTAGTCACAACATCAGTTTTTTAGGTTATCCCCTTGTTATCTCATGCCTGAATTGTTTAAACAACTTTCTTATTCAGTGTTTAGGACTTCAAGCTCTTCCCATGAGCTAGGTCTTGAACATTATCACCAGATTTATATTCCTAATGCAATTTTTATATGATGTGTTGTTTTACAAACCACTTGGTAGAATCCTGAGTTAAATCTGAAACCACTTCCACACGTGGAGGGCAGGAAGAGATGAAAGAAAGAGGCAGACCATTCCAGATTGATAGGTTGCAGTTTTACACTTGATCTTTGCCAAAAGGCCGAGAAGCGATGATAGGTTGCAGTTTTAAAAAGCAAGGGAACTTCTATATGAGGCTTGGCTTGGGTGGCCTCAAGATGAGTAGATACATGTCCACACACACACACCCACCAGAATATCAGAAGTTTATATAGAGGACTTACCTGAGTTCAATGATATATACCATCTATATGGTCTCAGCTCTACATTACTATCCCAAGGCAGTACACTTGGGGCAGATTCTGGGAATGGGAACCATGAGTGGATCCCACATTGTAAGGACAGGGAGGTAGTGAGGAGCCTCTGGTGGCTCAGGTGCAGCTTAGAGGTCAGCTGGCAACCACATCCTCTAGATGGCTGTCCAATATTGTCATTACCCCAGTGGTGTTTTTCAACAATTTCATCATCAGTTTAATCATCCGTCCAGCTGACTGTTTATTAGACAGAACTGAGTCTTGATGCTTGTTATTAAAAGTAAAAAAGCATATAATTTCCTTTGAGGGATTTACAAGTTAGCAGCTCTTTCTTCCTCCAGGATCAAGTCTAAGTTATCACACTCATATTTAAGCAAACCCTCTTTACCTAAATTTTAACACCAGCATGTTTATTTACATTGATCATCTATACTCTAGAAATTTTTTCCCCTAATCTACCTCTAATTCATTCTGCCATTTCTTTTACCTTAAATTCCCCCTCTCCATTTACTGAAATATTGACCTTTAAGAACAAGCTCAAGTGCCCCTTTTGCTTTCAAACTTCCCTGATCATAATATTTTGAATCACTTTAAAATTATAGCAACACCAATAAATAACTCATAATTATGGGGGATTACTGTGTATATAACACTGCACTAAGAGCTTTATATGGCTTATCTTTTAATACTTGTAAAAATTCATTTATTCATTCAACAAATATTTGTTGAGCCCTTACTCTGTAAACTGATCTGAAGCTAAGATGATGTGTAGATATTATAGTGAATCAAATAAAGCCATTGTGTTCATTGAGTATTCCAGACTGAGGACACAAACAAACAAATATCAAGCAACATAATTCTTGATAGTGATAAAACCCTCTGGAAAACAAAAAGAGCAAGCTGTAGGAATAATTAATGTAATTGTTATGCTGCTTTTTTGTCTAAACAACTAAGGTATGCGTATGTGTGTGTAAATTATTTTACATAAAAATAATTTGCAGTTTTAATTATACACATTGACTACTTCTATTCTCCTAGACTTAAATTCCTGGAGATGAGTACTCATTTGCTCTGAGTTAATTATCTTTCCTTCACATAGCCTAGGCTAGTATCTTGCCCTAAATAAACATATATAGGAAATTAACAAATAACTTTATTTTTTTACAACTATAATACCAAGACAGATTACAGTAAGAAACATGGAAAAATCATTTCCATTTTGTTTTATAGCATGTTTTTTAACATAAAAATGTAAATATTTTTTCATGTCCATATGATGAACATGACTGAAAAAATATCCTATGGTATGCAAAAAATGAGATGCATTTAACCAATTTCTGTTTGTCATAGATTCTGTAATTTGTAGTAAAAAGTGAAATAGCTATAAGTCTTTAATGTGTAGTAGATTTAGCCAAAGAATAAAAGGTAAGTGGAGTTTTTAAACAATTACATCATCGATTGACCAAAAGATAAATTATTAGAGTTCAGTACACATAAGCTTAAAGCATATGTTGTCACCTTTTGAATGTGCATACATAACAGCTAAATTTTTACATTAGTTTAAAATTTATATTTCCTCTCCATCTTCAGTAATAAAGAGTTATAACTTATCTTATCATAAAAATTATAAAAATATGCTTGGTCCTTTGTTGTTTTATGACTATCAAGGTTTGCTTTGCAATAGCAGATTATAAGCAAACTTTCATTTATTAAACTAAGTAAAAGTCTTAAATAATTTTTGAAAAAATTCAGGTTTTTCTGTCTCTTATAATTCTTCTTCTCTATATTTTAGTTTAGCAAAATGTCATTTTTCCAAATATCAATTATCTCAATATTTGAATGGTTATCCCCCACAGTTTCTTTATAACTTTTAATTATGCAGCAACAACATATTGACACTGGAAATGCCAGAGTGTGTTCTTAAATTTTAATGCCATTATATCCTTAAACTAAGACCCACAGCAATTTTATTGTAATGTTTAAAAATAACTGTTGTTTAGTGGTGTCAAAATTTTAACATTATTTAATGATAATCATACAGACATATAGGAGGAATTTCTTACAACATTAAAAAATGTCATGATTCTCTTCTTTTAAATTGCTAGTAGAAAATCATTTTTTGGTTATTACTATTTAGTCTTTGTGATTTATTTTAAATTTTCAAGCTGATTCTTCTAAATGATTTTATAAATACATATACATGAGGATTTAATAAAATATTGATATCTTGCTTTTGCTTCCCTGATAACATGAATACTATAATATCTTTTGGTCTCATAGTTATTTAATATTAAAGTTGCCCGAGTAAATAAATCTCCATGTCTGCAGGATCTGGCAAGAGCTTTGAGTTCTCTGTGGTGATCATAGAGGGAGCCTCCAAAGTGCATTATTGGTTTTGCTGTGGTGCTTCCGATCTCTTTGACCTTGGAAATGATGAGAGAAGATGAGGAAAAAATAATTTTGTAAAAAAAAAAATCAGAGATGGAAAAATGGTCTTATATTTCTGACAAATATTAAAGAAAGAATTCAAATATATTTAGTACATTCAAGATTTTCCACTTAAAATTATTTCTTCATAGAACTGTTAACTGATATTTACAATGAATAAGTGAATCATAAAGAAATCAGCAAAAACAACAATGGAAACTACTATTTGTTGACAATTTACTTTAAAACACTATGCTAAGCATTTTAAGGTCAGATATTAATTAAATCGTATAACATCTCAATACTGAAGGATCTATGATTTTCTATATTTTATAGAAGAGAAGATATAAAAAGGTCAAGAAAGGTTAGCTATTTTGCCAAGTTTCACACAGCTAAGAGGTAAATCCACACATGATACCTAATCCTGTGCCTTGAAAAACTGAACATGTTTATTTATATATATTTTCAACAACTGCATCCTTCCTTCCAATTGTTGCCTTACATTTTTTCCAGGTTATGGAAGTTCTGGCTTAGACCCCCATTTATATCTCTAGTACAATCATGTAACTGGGTATTCTACTGAAGTGGAACACTTTCTTTCAATTCAGTCTATTGTTTCCTTAGGTTTTTTCAGATCTTAGTCCCACTTACCATTGGTCACAAAGGCTCCCTCACTTGAGCACTACCTCTGCATCCCTGAACCCTGATCTTGCTTTTCCTCAGAACATGCTGTTGCTCCAGAATCAGTCCTCCATTGAATTTAAAACTATTTGTCTTTCAATATGAGGTGGTTCCTATTTTGATTATCAATACTTCCATATAGTCCATTTCTTCCTCCCAATCAATGTGGCTATTTTGCATCATTTTCTCTTGAATATAAACACAAAGCAGGACAACCTCCTATATTGAACGCTCCTTTATATTTGAAAACTATCTAAAAATGTTTGGTGTTCTACCACCAAGCATTTACACTCATTAAGGTGACTAAAATTTAGCTAACTTTTCTCTCTAATTTCTAGATGTATGAAGAATGTTATCTTTCTTCATATCCTGTCTAGTATAAAATCTTTTTTTTTGTTCAGTTTTCAAAGAAACGTCGTTTGAAATAAAAGAATATCCATTCAATTCATTTATTTGACACATTTAAAAGATATATTCTATAGCTTCAGGTTGTTAGAGTTCCATCTTGTTCAGTTCACTCAATGATCTCTCTTGTGACTATGTGTTCCAGGCACCTTGGAGAATGATATACATACTGTAAAAGTGCCCTCCAAGGCTGACATTGAGGGAGGCTTGCTTTGGCCTCCAATGAATCTGTTAGAGATAATATAGTCTTTCCCATTCCTGAAGTGCAGATGACACCACAAAAAGTCTGTTAAATGTTAGCTGTCAATTAGTTGCATATGAATCCTTTGATCTTACTACAATGACCTTTGGTGTATCCCCTCACTCTATAAAATCTGGGGACTAAGGTCTGGATTTCTAACTGCACAAGTGGATAGTCATCCACCTGATGACCTCATAGTAAGTCACCCTGAATAAAAATCTGTGCAAACTGTAAGAATGGCTTGTTTTATTTTTCAGCCTCAAAGTGCCCTCTCAGTTTGAAGGATGCATTACTGTCCTTTCTCCACCTTTTAACATAGAATTTAAATTACAAAGTAGAGACATTTCATAAACATAATAGGGGGGAATATTAGGTATTTATCCTAAACATTATAGAAAAACCGTAGGTAAAACAGCTTAATGCTTAGGATGTCATAGAAGTGAGACTAAACAATATCTAAGAAAGATCGGGTGATCAAAAGCATGGATTCTGTCACAAAGAAGCTCTTTAACTTTGGAAGCTTATTTAATCTTTCTGTGCCTAAGTTTACTCAGTTATAAAGTAGAGCTAACAATAGCTCCTATTTTATGATATTGCTTTTAGGACAAAGGTATTAACCAATGTAAAGAGCTTAGAGCACTGTGAGTCATTATATGCCTTTGATAATTGTCAGCTGTGATGATGTGGACTAGTATGCAAGAAAGAAAAAAGATCTATGAAGGAGAAACCTCACAGAAAAAGCACAAATATAGAAAAATTTAGAGTAGACTCAGAGAAACAGAAATTACTTTGGTTGGCAGGATTTGGAGGAGCAATAAAGAATGGGGGGGAAATGAAACTAGAAAGATAAGCAGGGACCAAAGGTGAGGTAGTATTTACCGAGCATAATAATTTTATGATATAAGTTATAGGATGAAGTTATTGAAAGATTTTATGCAGCAGAATGTTATGGCCAAAAGTGCATCTCAGAAACACAAATCTAGTAAGAAGTAAATAAAATGGATTGGAGAGAAAATTTTGAAGGAATTGCTGGTGGCAGAAACTAAATGTGACAGAGTTGATTAGTTAACTTTGGAACTCTGTATTTGTGGGCTATGAAAACATAAAATTTGGTATGTGGTATGTGTAACTCCTGGGACCATTTTAAGTATTAAAGGCTTAGTTCAGAGTTAACGGTGAATTTATGTTAGCTTATAATTATTATTGTGATGTCTGATACATTTAAGTAAGAATTACTAAATGTTATGACTTAAATGACCCTGGCATTGAATGACAAACTTACAAGATGGAAAAGTGAGTTTAGAACAAGAGATGATGACTTATACATCATTTAGACACATTGTATATGAGATGTCCATGGGCTCTGCACAAGCATAGGTGTGCAGAAATCAGAGCTCAAGTGAGTAGCCTGGGTATGTGCAATGGAAAGTGGAGGAGTTATACATGACAACCAACAATGTATGGGGTGAAAGAGAAGCACTGGGAATAAATGAGTTCACTTAGGGGGACAGATACCAACAAGAAGATTATAAAGAAAAGAGAAAGAATATAACCTTGGCATTCACTACTTTTTTCTTGTTGTATGGATGAAGATCAGCCAAGGGGTGAATGGTCAAGAAGATATGAGGAAAACTAACCATTAGTGGCTTTTAAGGAATTAATTAACTGATAGCACAAGTGATTGCTAATATACTAGCTGGTATATGTACTTCATAAATATTAATTTTTAATAATAAAAGAACTTGTGTTGCTCATATTAATTAATCTTTTTTACAAATAATAAAATTCAATGCACAGATAAGAGCCTGAGATGGGAAAAATTCAAAAAGGGCAGTCATCAGAGCTTGCAAATACCCTTAGACCAGAACTGACAATGGCCCTTTGGCTTTGACAGTTAGGAGGTGTGGCCAGCCTTCTGCAGAATGATTGCCGCAGTGAGGTAGAAGTTGAGGTCAAATTGCAGTATGGTAGGATGTGGTAGGTCAATCAATAAAGAGGACAATACAAATACTTTGTCTAAAATTTATCAGTTCTTTTTCTTTAAGCGAAGGTGAATGCACATAGCCATTATCAGAATAAGCTATATTTGCTCTCTGATTATTTGAGGATATGGATTGTACATATGAGATTACTTTCCACAAAGATAATTTTATTGTTCAGGCTCTTATTTCTCTTTCTCTCTCTCTCTTTTTTTCCCCCCCTAGACTGGTTGACTGCAGTATCTAGAAATTACCCTTCAACAAACTTTACGTTATCTAAAGTATTTCAATATTTGAGTTTGATGAACCCCAACATCATTGGATTTTATTGAGTTTAATATGGGCCAAGCACTATGCCTAAATATTCATAAGGAATATTTCATTAATCCTCACAAAAGTGTAATTTAACATTATCCATTTTTCTGATGAAAAACCTGAGACCTAAAAGATGCCTAAGGTCACATACCAGAAAACAATAGAGCTGCTGATTAATTCAAGGGCAAACTCATTCCAGCGTCTGTGGGCTACTTCTCACTAACCAAAATCTCAAAAGACAGAGTTTATTTTTCCTCATTAACGATTCTAATTTGTGACAGAATCTTAGAGACAGCGTGTTTTAATAGTTTTATATATATGACTTAGTTTAATGATTCAATTGTAAATTTTGTGTCTCATAATTTTTTTTTGATCTTATTATATTCTTGTATTTGAAAAGCTTTGAAAGGATGATTATTATTGCATGCACAACCTGGGTCCTTCTGGCTGTGTATGAAGTGAACATATTTCCAAAATAAAACAAATGACACCTGGTCTTGGAAAAAAAATGTATTTGAAAGAAATTCTAAGATTATGTTGTTATAACAGGTTTGTAAATGAACTCCTATTTTTCTGGAAGATTTTATTTATTTATCTATTATAGAGAGAGGGAGAGAGAGCATGAATGAGCAGAGGGAGGAGGAGAGGGAGGAAAAGTAGGGGGAAAGAATCACAAGCTAACCCCATGCCGAGCGCGATCCCCATCTCAGGACTCTAATACCACATCACAACCTGAGATGAAATCCAGAGTGGTGTTCTTAATCAACGGAGCCACCCAGGTGCCCCTGTAAATGAAATTTTAAGTTGCATCTTCTACCTTGTAGAGATTATTAAACTTATTAAATGTTTTCGGTAGGCTTTGACTAGATTTGACTAGATTAACACTTGAAGTAAATTAATGTCACATTTAACTTTAAGCAATATTTTAAAGAAATAAAGAATCTGAAAAAAAAAGTACTTTCCATTCTTGAAAGACAAAAAAATCAATAATTCAAAATTACCACGATTTTAGGAAAAAAATTATTTGGTTTTTAAATTCGCTAAATCCATTTTCAATATTATAATAAAATATATGAAAAATTAATTTCTACTACAATCTATATTTTTAATTTTATCAATAGAAATATATTTGGAAAAGGAAATGTTTCTTTCTTATGATATTCCAATTACTTAACTGAAACTTGAAACAGACTGGGATTTGGGAAACATATTGGAGGGCCTATCATGAGACTACTTAAGAACTTTGTATCAGTCACGTAACCATCTGCCTGAATTTAACATCCATACATTAGGGGAAGTTTGGTTCAAGGTCTATTCTAATTTAGTATTCCAAGATTCTATGTCATTAATATACTCACCTAGTTAAAATGCTATGTACATTTTTTACAGTGGTTTTGAACTTGGAAAAAATAGTTTAAAATATCTATGATGGTCATTTCCTTCCTCTGATAGAAAATTCAATTAGACAGATTAATAGTCATAAAAATAAATCATAGAAATTAATATTAAATATCATATATTCATTGAAGCCAGTGATCATGGGGCAGTTGCTATATAAATTGACTATCATTTTAACTTGCTTGAATATTTTATCTTAGAAATCTTTTTTCAGAGTCATATTTTTAAAAATCATACAACTTTCTTCTTTAATCTCTGAAGAAAAAGTAGAGTTCCTGTTCTATTTGCTTAGAAGTTTGCAAGGCCAGGGGCACCTGGGTGGCTCAGTGGGTAAAGCCTCTGCCTTCAGTTCAGGTCATGATCTCAGGGTCCTGCGATTGAGCCCTATATCAGGCTCTCTGCTCAGTAGGGAGCCTGCTTGTGATCTCTCTCTCTGTCAAATAAATAAATAAAACCGTTTAAAAATTTTTTTTTTAAAACTTTGCAATGCTTTTTCTTTAATTTGTCCTCAAACTTCAGTGGAAATCAAGTGTTCCCTCCTCAAACAAAGACTTTGACCCTTCAACTTAATATTGTGGAATTCAAACTATAAGTAAAGTTTCTTAAGGGATTTTTCTCATTTGACCTTGAATAGTAGTTTTGTGTGTATGTGTGTGTGTGTGAGAGAGAGAGAGAGAACTAAGAATTCCTTATTAGATTATGATTATTAAATAAAAATAATTAATTTTATTCTCACAATGTCATACATAGTAGGCTTACAACCATCTCATAAATAAACACCATTTTAATGAATTTAAATACATTTACTAAATATTATTATCTGTCCACATTTATAGTAAGGTTCTAGTAAAATTCCCTATTGAGCTAAACAAAACAAAACAAAACCTTGACTAGTTGCCTGAATATTTTTTAATAAAGCTGCTGCTGCAAGTCCTGTATCTTTCCATTAATAGATTCTAAAATTTTAAAACATTGCCCATTGCTAAGATACTAACTAAATCTTAACTAGCAGGAACTAATGAACCATATCCCAACAAGTTCCAAAATTATAATGGAGTGATTGTGTATTATCCATGAGGCAGAGACATAGCATCTTTAAGAACTAAATTTTGGCTTAGTAGGAACTTAGAAATTGAAACTTTCAGAACATTTCCTATTAGTCTTCAGTAAGGTGTGTTATAATGTATCACAAGGGACCAGGGATCACAGCCTGATTTTCACCAGGTGTAGTCCTTTTTCCCTTTGTCCTTCACTGAGGCTTATGCTTCCTTTTTTTCTACCTCTGAAGCACTCCTCAGAGGCTAGTTAAACCAAGATAGAACATTCACCTCCTGACTGCTTCAGTCCTGGAAAAGAAGCTAACAGAGTTAAGGAAAAGACAAAGAGGAAAAGAAAAGGATTTAAAAAATCCAAATTTGAAAAGAAAAATCATAGTCAAGTATCAATAATTTAAAGTTACCCATAAACTTTGGCACATAAGGTTTTAAACCTAAGTGTGAAAATTAGATATCCATTAAAAGAGCATATTAAAAACTAAGTACTATTTTTAGACTTATCATGTAAAGTTTTAGTGAGTTAACATTAATGTTTCACAGTGCAATTGTAAATTTGCTCTTATATTTCTTTATTCTTAGCAAAAACTCTCTGAATCAATGTTGTCAAAGTCCCCATGTTAGAGATATATTTTCTGTAGTAGAAAGAAATGAGAGAAATTGCTGGTGTTTATAAAGCTAAATCACATATTATTTACCAACTGATAATCAAAAGTATATTATTTACATTAGAATTCACCCATGTCAAGGTTATATCTACACAAAGAGAAAGATGTGACAGAAAGATTGCTCCAGAGAATTCTCTGAGATCATTCTGCTACTTTCCTGCTTTTGTCTGCTCTAGACAGGAGAGTCCTGACTAGAGTGTCATGTAGGGTCCAAACCAGTCAGGTTTATATAGAGATGTTTATACATAATTGTAATACTAAATTAGTAGGCTTTTTTTCCCTTTCTTTCTTTATTAACAGCTTTTCAAAGACTACCAAAAGAATGATTGGACTGATATTTATAAAAGAAACTATGTGAAGTGTAGTTTCCATACTTTGATATACAAAATATAAAGGATGTACATAAGATTCTCATTTCAGATACGAGTTTTCCTCTCACTTGGTATCTAGTGATAACTGGCAGACCTAAGGAAATGGTTCTGTTCTAGCTGATAATATTTTCCTTACTTTCCAAACACTGTAACCTGCATCTTTCCCTTACCTTATTGCTTCAGCACTCAAATTAGCCTGCTTTCATTTTGTTTATACACTTGCTCAAATAATAGCATTTAATAAGAGCTTTTATTGATTCATAAGAAATGCCTAATTCCCTCCAATATACTGTAGTCATGCCTGAGTCACCTTTACTTTCTTTCTAATTGGAGAACTCAGTGTCTGAATTTGTGTTTTCTTTGGCAATTCTATTTTTGAAGGATCAGCAATTTTCTGTACAGCAGACAGAGAATTTGAAATCTCTTTGATGTTGAGATAATTCTCTATTCAAGGCAATTGAGGCTTATTGTTTTAGTTTCACTGTAGCTGTATATAGATCACTTATATGATCACATTAGAATCTTTTCTCCAGAAGATTAAAATAGGAAAATACAAAAGTGGAATCTTAGTTGTACAAGGGAAAAAATTCTTTTCCCCTCAGTTTTTTATTTTGTATCATTGGCAAAATTATGGTAGATCGTTGACCTCAAAGTCCACTAACTGCCATAAACTTCCTGTCTGTACTTCTGGGTGCTATAAGACCCTGAGGAAAATAACCTAAAGGTTTCGATGTTAAGAGATGCGCTTCTAGGGACACCTGGGTGGCTCAGTTGGTTAAGCATCAGCCTTTGCCTCAGGTACTGATCTCAGAATCCCAGAACTGAATCTTTTGGCAGGCCCCCTGCTCAGTGGGGAGCCTGCTTCTCCCTTTCTCCTTGTCTTCTACTCCCCCTGCTTGTGCTCTCTCTCTCTCTCAAATAAATATATAAAATATTTAAGACAAATAAAATAAAATGAAAAAAGAGATGAGTTTTTAGATGATAAATTCTAGTTCTATCACTTTTCACCATGTGTGAGCTTGGACAAATTATCTAAGATTTCTAAGTCTAGTCAAAATCTGTTTCAACAGAAAGAAGAGAAAACACATGTCAATAAATATGAAAGAAAAATTACGTGGTTAGGAATATGTAGAGAATCAAACTAAGAAATTTTTCGGGTGCCTGCCTGGCTCAGGGATTAAGCCTCTGCCTTCTGCTCAGGTCATGATCTCAGGATCCTGGGATCCAGCCCCTGCATCGGGCTTTCTGCTGGGCAGGGAGCCTGCTTCCCCCTATCTCTCTGCCTGCTGCTCTGCCTACATGTGATCACTCTCTCTCTATAACAAATAAATAAATAAAATCTTTAAAAAAAAAGAACTAAAATTTTTCAAAGGCGCTAGTATAGTATTTCTCTGGTTTGATGAGAAAACTGGAGTTTCAGGTATAAAGAACCTGCTATGTGTTGAGAAGAATAGATTATAAATGAAATAGTCCCTTTATAAATTGCAAAATGATAAAAGCTTCCAAAGAAAGGATAAGGCCTATATATAAAAAATAAACATCACACAAAATTTTCAACTGCAACATGGGCTATTCAAAAATACTAAACTAAGGTATTTATATTTAGTATATAAAAGACAAAACTTAAAAACTATTTAATTTATATCTAACTCTCTATTTTAAGTATGAGTTCTTAAATGCTCAATATTAAATCTAAAATTATAACTTCATACAAATACAAATTTAAGACATTTCAAACGTTTATTTAACCAAACAATTAATGAAGAAACCAGTAAGTTGTAAAAATTTGTTCAGGATGAGTACAAAAAACATGTTTTTGCAATCAGGAATCTGAAATAATTTGTTTTATAAATGCCAAATTGGATTTCTTTTTGTATTGTAAGGTGATCAGTTGTACCTCTAACAGACAAATTTGTTTATATTTCAACAGAAAATAATAGTTTGCGTTGCCATTCATTTTCTACATCTTACAGAGTAATAAAATAAAAATGAGAGGCAAAGACATGCATTGGTATAACCCTTCTGGGTTATACTGTTTCAATGAAAAAACACTTTTTAGTCTATGTCAGTTCTTCTCAAGGGTTTAAATCAAATGGCATCATCAGACATGGAAAAGATTCTGAATATTTACTATCTGTGCACATTTTTTAAAAATATAGAAAACCTTATAGCAAATACACATAATTAAAGTAAAAAATTTTGTAGGTAAATCCAATCTATGGTTAACTTAAGATACTGTGTTGATGAACTAAATGGGAATATTACATATGCTGTCTACTGCTTAATAGTCTTCCACTTCCATTTCTAGTAATAGCACCTCTGTTTGCCTGTTGGGAACATATACCTCAAATTTAGGGAATGCTTTGATAGTGGAATTAATACATTTAGGTATCAGTTAGTATATAATTAAGGAAATGCAGCAAATACACATAGTAAATAAACACATTAAGTAAACTTAGAACAATATGGTGCACAGCTAGCAGATGTAAAAATGAGAAAAATTTAGTTGATTGAATATGTTGCAGAGGAAAGAAAACAAGCAAAAAATAGCCAGCAAAATATAAATGAGTCCAAATATAATAGAAACTAAAATATATAATTAGATTATATTCTTCCCTTAAAATAGTGTTTAACTCAACTAAATAATAATAATAATAATAATAACATATGCTGTTATAGGAAACACTTATAATTAAATTAAATTTAAATTAAATTAAATTATAATGCAGAGTTTTAGAAAAGTGAGGGTGGATTATATAAATTATGATCCAGTAATTTAATAGATTATACAGTCATAGAACATAACTTGTGGTAAATCCACCATTCCACATGCACAGATAAAAAAAAAAAAACAACTGTGAGATATCATTTATACACATAGCCAAGTCAACAAAAAAATATTATTAGCACTACCTCAACATTCAGCCAGAACACAATCATTTATCACCATTCTCCCACTACTTCCCTGAACTAAGTTACCATTATCTCTCATCTGAATTATTTCAACATCCTCCTAAATGGTTTTCATAATGGCTGATGGTGATCTTTTCAAAATAAAGTCAGCTTCTGTATTCCTCTACTCCAAACTGCAAAAGTTCTTCATTTCAAACAGTTATAGCTTCATAAATCATTTTAAGAATTTTGACTTTTACTCTTGGACTGACACATGTGGATGGATTTCAAGTTTTGGAGCATGAATAATTAAAATAATGCATGTCCCACCAATTAGACTCCATACAACTCATTGAAGTTGCTCAGTAAATAGGAACTGAATAAAGGAAAGAACAATGAGTGATTACACCTTCTGACATGTTTTTTTCTCAGAATAGAGACCAGACATGCTAAAGGATACAAGCTATAATAAATGCAAGTAATTCTAGCTTTAATATTGATGTAATAGACATGCAGAGTAATAGTACCCCCCCAAATTAGAGTGCATATTTTTCAAGCACATATGAAATCTTTGCAAAATGTAATAGCATAATAATCTTTTTTTAAAAGATTATATTTATTTATTTGAGAGAGAGAGAGTAAGAGCAGGAGGAGGGACAGAGGGACAAGCAGACTCACCTCTGAGCAGAGAGCCCAACATGGGGCTAAATCCCAGGACAGTACAACAGATCAAGACCTGAGCTGAAGGCAGATGCTTAAATGACTGAGTCACCCAGACACCCAAATAACATAATAATCTTTAAAGGAAGTAGTAAATACATTCCAAATAATCAACATCAAATATGTCACATTGTATGTCAACAATGCAAAAAAATTCTTTTTTTTTTTTTTTTTTTTTTTTTTTTTGAGGGACATAAGCAGGAAAGTTTATTAAAGAGGAAGAGTTGGGTGCCTGGGTGGCTCAGTGGGTTAAAGCCTCTGCCTTAGGCTCAGGTCATGATTCCATGGTCCTGGGATCAAGCCCCGAATCGGGCTTTCTGCTCAGTGGGGAGCCTGCTTCCTCCTCTCTCTCTCTGCCTGCCTCTCTGCCTACTTGTGATCTCTGTCTGTCAAATAAATCAATAATGTCTTTAAAGAAAAAGTGTTACAAGACTCCTTCTCCTTTAGAGCCTGCAGTTCTTGGTCACGCAGCTTTGAAAAATGAAGAGATAGACCAGACAAAGAGTGGTGGGCAGCAAAGTTTACTGAGCAATAGTAAAGTTTATTTTTTATTTTTATTTTTATTATGTTCAGTTAGTCAGCATATAGTGCATCATAAGTTTTTGATGTAGTGTTCAATGATTCATTAGTTGTGTATAATACCCAGTGTTAAACACAATAAATTTGAGTTTAAAATATGTCTTAGTCTCTAATACTTGGAAAAAATAATATTTTCATAATTTGTAGGTGAAAAATTTTTATGCTACTATGAAATAAATTACCAAATAATCTAAGATAAGTGATAAAGAAAATATAAATACTAAAATTATTAGATATACTGAAATGCTTGTTAAAGGTAATTACATACATGTATGATTTATATTATTTAAAATAAGCAAGCAAAAATATAAAACTAAAACCACAGAGTAGAAAACAAATATTGTAAAATAAAATGAAATACAGAGTAGAATAGAAATTAATAAAAGTGATATTCTAAAGGAAGATCTCATTCTTAGAAAAGATTGACAGAGTGGATGAATATCTGACAAAACTTATCACGAACAAAATTGAGGGAGCACACACATATATATACATACACATTATTAAAAACAATAAAATGTATACAATAAAAAAAACCAGCAACATCAATATCATCAAAGAGCACTGCCAAGGGCGCCTGGGTGGCTCAGTGGGTTAAGCTGCTGCCTTCAGCTCAGGTCATGATCTCAGGGTCCTGGGATCGAGTCCCGCATCGGGCTCTCTGCTCAGCAGGGAGCCTGCTTCCCTCTCTCTCTCTCTCTCTCTCTGCCTGCCTCTCTGTCTACTTGTGATCTCACTCTGTCAAATAAATAAATAAAAATCTTTAAAAAAAAAAAAAAAGAGCACTGCCAAAATTCATGGCAAAACATTTTTAAGCTTAAATGAAACATATTTTCTAAACAAATATTACTGGCATAGTTGACTCAAGAAGAAGCATTAATGGCTATTATCAAAAAGACAAAAGATATGGGGCGCCTGGGTGGCTCAGTGGGTTAAGCCACTGCCTTCGGCTCAGGTCATGATCTCAGAGTCCTGGGATCGAGCCCCGCATCAGGTTCTCTGCTCAGCGGGGAGCCTGCTTCCTCCTCTCTCTCTGCCTGCCTCTCTGCCTGCTTGTGATCTCTCTGTCAAATAAATAAAAATAAAATCTTTAAAAAAAAAAAGACAAAAGATAAATGCTGGCAAGGATGAGGAGAAAAGAGAACCCTTGTATATTGTAGGTGGAAAAGTAGATAAACCCACTATAGAAAACAGTATGGAAATTCTTTAAAAAATAAAAAATACAACTACCGTATGATCTAAAACTCCCAGTTTATGATACATATCTAAAAGAAATAAAAATAACATCACTATCCTGAAGATATATCTGGACTCTCATGTTAATTATAGCATTATTCACAATAGCTAAGACATGGAAACAATTTGTATCTATCATCAGGTTATGGATAACAGAAACTGTGGAAACTGTTACACAGATACAGATATAGAGATATATAAATACTTATATTTATATATGAATGGATATATGTAGGAATATATATATGTATATTTATATTTATGATATCATGCATTTAGATATGTGGAATCTTAATAAATATCAAGCACATACAAACAGAGAGTCAGATGGTGGGTGCCAGGGGCTAAGGAGTAGGGAAATGGGGAGATACGGTTAAAGGGCACAAACTTTCACTTATAAGATGAATAAATTCTAGGGACCTAAGGCATAGCATAGTGACTATGGTTAATAATACTGTATTGCTTGCTGGCAAATTGCTATGAGAAGAGTTTTAATGGTCTCACTATGACAACAACAAAATGGTAGTCATATGAGGTATAGGATGTGTTGTGGTAAATGCATATATGTATATATATGTATGCATATATGTGTGCATCAAATACATATATGCATCACAATGCATATTTGTATCAAATCACCACTTCAAGCACTTTAAACTTACACAATGTTATATACCTCAATATAGCTGAAAAAAAGAGAAACAGGTAAGTTTTGCAAATAATATTCAATGAAAAATAAAATTGAAAATGACAATTATAGTTATTGTACTTTTAAAACCACAAAAACAAAGCAGTACTAATATTTAGGGGTGCACACATTTACTTTTAAAAATAAACCTGAGAAAGATATATAGCAGCTACACCACCAGAAGTGAGGACATTTGGGCAGGGACAGAAAGGTATGAGACAACAGAGGTGAAATGGGGCTTGGGAGATCAACTGCATAACTAAAATACAAGTCTTAAAAAAAAAAAAGTTGAAATTAACCTTGCCACAAGCTACTTTTAAAAATATACAGAGAGAAAACTAAAAATGGATGAAAGACCCCAACGTGAGACAGAAATGCATCAAAATCCTGGAGGAAAACATAAGCAGCACTTCTTCAGTCTTGGCCTCAGCAACCTCTTGCTAGACATGTCTCCAAAAGACAAGGGAAACAAAAGCAAAAATGAATTTTTGGGACTTCATCAAGATAAAAAGCTTCTGAACAGCAAAGGAAACAATCAACAAAACAAAGAGGCAACCCACGAACTGGGAGAAGATATTCACAAATGACACTACAGACAAAGGGCTGATATCAAAGATCTATAAAGAACTCCTCAAACTCAACACCCAAAAAACAAATAATCCAGCCAAGAAATGGGCAGAAGATATGAACAGACATTTCTACAAAGAAGACATACAAATGGCCAACAGACACATGAAAAAATATTCCACATCACTTGGCATCAGGGAAATACAAATCAAAAGCACAATGAGATACCGCCTCACACCAATCAGAGTGGCTACAATTAACAGGATAGGAAACAACAAATATTGGAGAGGATATGGAGAAAGGGGAACCCTCTTACACTGTTGATGGGAATGCAAGCTGGTACAGCCACTCTGGAAAACAGTATGGAGGTTCTTCAGAAAGTTAAAAATAGAGCTATCCTATGACACAGCAATTGCACCACTAGGTATTTATGAGGTAGTGATCTGAAGGGACATCTGTACCTCAATGTTTAGAGCAGCAATGTCCATAATAGCCAAATAGTGAAAAGAGCCGAAATGTCCACTGAGCGAAATAAGTTAATCAGAGAAAGAAAATTATCATATGGTTTCACTCATATGTGGATATAAAAGAAAAAAGAAAACCCACAGAGAATCATAAGAGAAGGGAGGGAAGACAGAATGGGAAGTCATCAGAGAAGGAGAAAAACTAGGAAAGACTCTTAACTATAGGAAACAAACTGAGGGTTGTAGAAGGAGTGGTGGGTGGGGGGTTAGGGAAACTGGGTGATGGGCATTAAGAAGGACATGTGAAGTGATGAGCACTGGGTGTTATACAGAATTGATAAATTATTGAACACTCCATCTAAAACTAATGTTGTACTATAATTAGTTAATTGAATTAAAAAAATAATACATATAGAGAGAGAGATACTGAGTGTATGTGTATATTATTTTACACTTCAGTTTTCTGTTGGACTGGAATGTTTTGCAATTAACAATAAAACATTTAAATGAAGCCATTAAAATTTTAATAACTAATATGTAGCAAGACGTGGGTTTTAATGCCTGTTGTTGCATTTCCTTTTTGAGGACTTATAGAAAACCATTTATTTGCTCTCCTATTTCTTCACTTGGTATTGGGATCATATTAGTCAAGATTGCAAAAAAAAAAGTTATAGGATATTAAAAATCACATTTTATAATATATGTAGAAGTTTTTGTAACCTGTATATTTATCACAGTCTATATGTTTTTATGATTATTTTGTTGTGATGAATAAAATGATTGCAAGCAGTATTTAATTATATTCTTTTACCCATTGCCAGGATTATGTACTGGTTCAATTCCAGAACAGGTGGAATCTGCAAAATCTGACTTTCAGTATATATGTATTATTTTATAAAACACATATACCATATACCATGTGTATTTTTTTTTTATGTGTATGTATCTTAAGCGTGGGGATGGGAGTGAAGTTTTGAAATTCATCTTCCTACACCACTCTTACATGTTAAATGCACACAATATTTCAAAAAATGTATTTAGTTGGGACGCCTGGGTGGCTCAGTTGGTTGAGCTGCTGCCTTCGGCTCAGGTCATGATCCCAGCGTCCTGGGATCGAGTCCCACATCGGGCTCCTTGCTCGTCAGGGAACCTGCTTCTCCTTCTGCCTCTGCCTGCCATTCTGTCTGCCTGTGCTCGCTCTCTCTCCCTCTCTCTCTCTGACAAATAAATAAATAAAATCTTTTTAAAAAATGTATTTAGTTGATGCACATTTGTGAGGCGAATTTAGACTGATGTGCATAGGTCAGAAGGTGAAGAGATGGAGAGGAGTAGGTTATGAAAATGCAGGGATATCCCTAAAATGGGAATACAGAAACAAAACAAGCTATTTCTGAGTAGTAAGAGAAGATCTCATGGAGAAATTAATTCTCTGTGGTAAATATTTAAGGGCAGAGTGAACAAGAAGTGCAATTACAGAGTGCATTGTCTGACTTTGACAAACAAGAGGCAAGAAGCCCCAGAGCTGGGTTGCACTGAATGGAAAGATGCTAGTCAAATGGCTTCTCTACTCAGCTTTCTAAATAGTTTATGACAATTGACTCTGTGTGCTTTGTAATTGGGCTTGATGGCTCTGTAATTACTTTGTCTCAACAAACACTAAAATTGTGAATCGGTTTTATTTTTTCATTTGTGTTTTTCTTGCCAGTTCCTCCTTTGGGACCCGTAGCTGTAGCAACTTGATGACAATGTGTTTGTGGGAGAAGAATGTGTCCGGTGATTGTTTATCTTTCTTATTTCTGTTTTACTCAGCATTGCTGCATAGGCATTGTGCTTCACATTCCAATTCCCCAGGAAGACAGTAATGTCTTTACTGAATTTACCTTTTGTTACCTAGCTATTGGAGATTAATGTTGAAGGAATCTGATGTCAACCCTGCCTGGGAAGAAAGGGGTTCAACCAAAAAACAGAGAGTCTTTAGAGACAAGAAAGGGCCTGGCTTTCAGTTGTTTGAAGCTTGTTAGATCAGCATGATTTATGTTACTGCCCATGCTACATGGCTTGTTCTGTGTATATGTTTTTATGTCTTTGTGAAAACTAACTTCCAATGATGCTGTGCATTCCTATCCTATCTTTTCTGTATCCTTCAATAAGATCCTACCTCATATCACAGTTCTGCCTGTGAGCCGATGACTTATTGCTCACAGACAGGGTCAGCTCTATCCTTGGCTTCAGGACATGCATTTATGATTTTGAAATTAAGAATAAAAGTCTCAGAGTGAGACTTCCTACTGACCGCAGTCATTTTGCAGGGGATATGATGATTTGAACTTTGGTGATCCCAGAAAGTTCTATGCCATCCCAAATTATATCTATGTGTTTTCATGGTATCATTATAAAAACCTCCTATTTTGTACGACGGACATCATAACAAAACAAACTAACTGTTCTGAATTAAAGTAGGATTTCCTGATAATTCAGAACAGCTTTAATTACTGTAATTCACACATTATATTTTTTCTAAAATATGCAGTAACAAATTGTTACTGTTCTATTTAGGACAAAAGTATATGATCAGATTTTCAACCCCACATTTTATTATAGACTGCTGAATTTTTGCCAACATAATACTAAGCATTAGATAGAGAAATGACACAGCTAAAACCAAATATGATTCAGTATGCATGCAATGGAACCTGAGAATTTACTAAACACCTTAGGCGTTTGTTACCGAGGTAAAAACCCTAAGTGTTAATTACCACAGGGGGGTCTGTGGAGAATATTTTGAGAAATATAGGCAAGAATTTCTGCCTACATAGGGATTCTCTTGATTTTATTTTATTTATTTTTTTTATTTTTTTTAAAGATTTTATTTATTTATTTGACAGAGATCACAAGTAGGCAGAGAGGCAGGCAGAGAGAGAGGAAGGGAAGCAGGCTCCCCGCTGAGCAGAGAGCCCGATGCGGGGCTCGATCCCAGGACCCCGGGATCATGACCTGAGCTGAAGGCAGAGGCTTTAACCCACTGAGCCACCCAGGCTCCCCTCTTGATTTTAATATAAAGCACAGTAATGACTTCTGTTAGTCATAACTCTAGGACAAACTAACAGTGGCAAAATATAATCTCTATAATATTCTAGTCTACCTTAACAGGATTCAGTGTAGGTTCTCACTGATGATGTTGAACTTTTATTTAACAGGCCCCTATAAACAAACAAAAATAATTTAATGTTTCACCAAAGGACTAGAATTGTTGGGTCCATGGTCAAAGGAGAGAGACTGATACAAAGTGAAGGTCAAGCAAAGCTTTATTTCGCAGCAAGCATCGAGAATCAAACTGACTGGCCAGGGCTGTCTCTTGCAAAGAGGCGACCTCTTTCTGCCTTACAGACTAGATTTTAAGGGCAAAGGCCATGTGGTTGGGCCTGGCCATGCAAAGGTGACCAATGAGATTATAACACAGAGAAAGCTGCACAGTCCTGCTAGGTCACACATAAGTGACCAACTGAATTACAATTTACCCTATAATAGATATTTGAACTAGCCTATCACCTTGGTCAGAATTGGAGGCCAAAGGGCACCCAAAGGGTGGGGCCCATACTCCTTGGTAGCTAGGGAGACAGTATGTGCCCCCATTGATTGAATACCTCCACCCAGCCTGACCCGCCCTTGTATTTGGGCTTTGTTACCTGGGACTAGCTTCCGGGACTTGATTTTAAGTAAGTTCCCTGAGGGGGGAGGGGCAGGGGCAGGATGGTGCTTCTCTGGCTAAACAGGCCCTTACAGAATAATACAGAGTATATTTTATCTGCTCTGCTGTCAGTATTGCTTCTCTCCATTCTAATAGCGTTGAGTTAGGTCATATTTATTAACATAGGATAGGTAAAATCTGTGTAAGAACAATGGGACCACAGAGCCTCGGAGAGCTGTAAAATGAAGGAGAATCATCCAATGGGAACTGGCAAGGTGTTTGACTAAAGTAGATCAGAGAAATCTAATCTTTCCCTGAGAAACAGGCACCCTGACAAATAAGAACTGACTATAGATAGAAAGGAGGCACCCTAACAAAGTAACAGAGTTTAGCAACTGGAGATGCAAAAGCAGTTACTATTTATAGACATGTTTATTATTAAATCTACAAATGCTGGATATCAACATCAAAGTTGGCTAAAAACAGGCAACAAATTCCCAGTTCCTAGGACAGTTGACCAGTTAATCTAGTCAGAGTTCTAGTGTTCTAACAGAGAGAGGAGAGGGGTGCATGAAACACAGACACAATAGCATCTGAACCCATGGGCTTCTGGTAGCAAATGCTATGCTCTTTAAAATCCCTCAGGTTATAACCATAGTAGGGAACATGAGTCCCAAAAAGCATAGGAGACCTTCAATAGAAAGGGGAGATTGTTTTTCTTAAAGACACCTGATATCCAAATAACAAAAGAGTGTATATGTTTTGGCCAGATCAGTTGGTAAGGGATCATTCTGAAAGGAGTGGAGAAAAGACAGATAACAACTACACTTGTTGTTATGGAAATGCACTTTTATGTGGTCAAGATGACAGGGTATTGCCTTGTTTAATTATGTTTAATTTTGGCTTTCATCATTGGATCAATTTGAACTTACAGACAGTCACATCTTATTCAGAAGTGGTTATATAAATTCAGTATGTAAATTATATTCCAGATTATTTTACCATTACCTTTAAAAAATGCTCTTTTTTTTAAACCTTTGAAGATGGCTGTACTATTTGTCAATAAGTCCAACAGCCCATTTTTCCCACCACTACTACAAAAGAGCATTGTTTCTGCAGATATATTAAATAAAGTAGTTGCCTTAATGATTTTTAGGTGCTAAAGGATATCAAAAATGCATATCTTTAATTCTAGAATTAAATTCTAATTAAATTAAATTCTAAATTTAGGGATACAAGATACTGCCATCTTGGGAGGGTAGGATCATGGGAACTGAAATACACTGAGAGATTGAACACTTTTACTTCATTTTTTATTTATTTAGAGGCATAGGCTTATTCTAAATCATTAGTTCACACCACCTCTTCTCCAGCTTGTTTAGCATTCTTGTAAATTAATGAAAATAACTAAAATGTATTAAGGAGTTAATACAGTAATAGCTCCTCAAAACAAGTTTTTAACCAAGTTTATAAATAATGAGACTGAGAAAAGAGTAATCAAAGTGACTTTGCCAGATCACATGACTAGAAATCCTCAGAACCGCTGTGTCCTCAGCCTCCACCAAAGACCAGTCCTCACCAAAGTCTTGCATTTAATATCCATGGTTAGCAGAATTCTAAAATGGCACCCTGCACAGTTCCTGGGACCATGAATTGTATGGATTTTATTCCAGTGATTAGGTTATGTTATATAGCACAGTTGACCTTCAGATAGGTAGATTATCTGGGTAACCCTAAGCTATTCACATGAACCCTTAAAAGAGTTTTCTCAAGCTGGTCACAGAGAGGAAGTCAGAAAGACATACTTTGCCTAGTTTGAAAAAAAGCTGGCATCTTGGTTCCAAATTGCCCGTGATGAGAGGCAGCTTCTAGCAGCTAAAAGCAGTCATCATCCAAGCTATCAGGGAAATGAGGAACCTCAGTCTTACAACCACAAAGAATTGATTTCTGCTAAGCATAAAAGTGAACTTGGAGGTGAATTTTTCTCCAGATCCTCCATACAAAAACCCAACCTGGATAGCATCTTGAGTTCAGGTCTGTGATAACCTGAGCAGAAAACTAAACCAATTCCTGCCAGACAACCGACCTATAAAACTGTGAGCTAGTCAATAACTATTGTTAAGTTTGTAGTCCCTTGTTACACAGCAATAAGAAACTAACCATCCCCTGATTTGCTGCCTCTCTATGAGGAAACTCTACTCACTTTGTGTTTATACATGCTGGTCCCTGTGCAAGGCTCTAGAGATATAAAAAAATAATAATAATAAGTTTGAGTAGTTTCATTGTCAGTGTGAATCAATTTACTTAGTGTCAAAGATAGTCAAGAGTAGGGTAACATGCTTATTTTAGTAAATACATTCTTTGAAAAAAAAATACCTTTGAATATATCTCCACTTTGCTTTTATCTATATCTCTATAATCCTATGTTAAGAATATAACTTCTCAATGTTGGGACCAATGCCATTGAAAATCTTATTTTATTATGTGGTTATTCCAGAAAAATCTGTGGTAACATCAGGTAATGGTCTAAATTATCCTTTGTCTATAAATTTAGGGTTTTCCAGTCTTCTTTCCTTATCATCTGCTTATATTTGTTTTTTATTAAATAATAAGAAAAGTATGCAATACATCCAATTCTTATATCACTGGTTAATGAGACATCTTCATTTTGGCATAGTCTGGGCAAATTTTATTTCCAAGTAAATTAGTAGAAATAGCTTTGTCTAACACTTTTGTTATGACATATGCTAATGTTCTTTACTTTCTCCCTTTTTATTTTTACTGTGTCTGCAGATTAATATCCATTGAAGTATAAAATATTAATCAATATTTAAGAGTTAATAATTAAGTTTTAATGTCTCATACTCAATAATGTGAAAGCACAGAAAGGTTTGTATGAAAATAATATTACTCCAATTTCCCATGGCAAATTATGAACCTGATCCTGAGTTATCAGCAAATCTGCTTTTCGGCAGGAAAAATAGCAGTACTGTCACTATTAGCAACATTCATATTGTAATTATTACAAAAACTTGAGGCATCTCAATTAGGAAGATACCCTGGAGCAAGTTTATTATAGGCAACATAAATGAAAACAAAAACAAAACAAACAAAAAAAAACAGAATAAACTTAATTGATTGAACTTCTTTCTTAAGGGAATTGAAATTTTCCTGAAGCCCACATAAATTCTAAAAGGGAAAAAACAATAACTATTAATTAAATATTCTGTTATGGTTTATTGTGGTAGAAATATGAACATAAGCTCAATTATGACATATAGACAATTATATTGAACTAAGCCTTGTGAATAATGTTATAGCTGAAAAGAATCTGAAGGTCTTAATTCACCTTTGTCAATCTCAAGATGGGAAATAATTCCATAGTATCACAGAAGTCAAAAATAATAAATATATGTTGGGTAAGATCTGGATAAATATGTGAGTATCCTATTATTTGAGGTTTATCCAATAGACCTTCAATCACTCCCATTTCAGGGACATCAAAGCTCCCATCTGTCCATGCTCTTCCTCAGAATCTGTCTACTCCAATGACTTCAAAAGAGATCTCTTTGTCTCTGACAACAAAATCAATATTTTTAGCCCTGACCTCACATAGAACTCCAGATCAACATTTCTGAAATGTCTTTAGCTATTTGCTTTTCCCTCACCTCAAACTCAAGGTATTTAGAATTAAAGTTTTCAAAACTATATATTCACATTTTATGATACTTGGCACAGCATTATAAATGAATAAATGCTTCCAGGTTGTGTGTTTGTTTGTATGTTTGATTTATTTAAAGCAGAAATCTTGGTCAGAAATTCAACTCTGGAATCAGTTTCTGCAGAAGTAAAATTTCTTTATGGTAGAACTTCCAGCATTATTTTGGAGAAATGTAAAAACTTGTTCCATTTTTGGAGTTGTACCTATACTTCTTTAAAAAAAAAAATTGGATTTAGAAAGTGAAGTCAAAAGCAGCAGTCATATATATATATATATATTTTATATATAAAAAATATATATAAGTATACATATTATTTTTATATATAAAATATATATATATATATATATTTTTTTTTTTAAGTAGGAGACTGACTTTTTATAATCCCTAAGGCTAATTGCTCTGATATTCAAGAACATTCTCATTCTTTAGCACTGGAACACATGTCAGTTCCTCTTTGGGACTTAGAATTACCCCATATTTTGCTATGCTACAATAGATCTGTGCTCACCACTCAATTAGCACAGTTACGACATTATCTTTTTACCCAGCTCTATTCTGTGCTCCCCATGGAAAAGGACTCTGAATTCTTACTAACACAGTGAATTACACTATAAATTATTATTCAAATACTGTTTTGGTTGTGATGCAATTTTTGAACTGAAAAAGAGTTTTAAATGTTAACATGAGTTTTGCTTGCATCATTTTCACTTTTTCTACTTCCCATTCCTTACACAACCGACTGTTCAAATCTACACCATTGTCAGAGGTCTGGTTTTTCATTAATTCAATAATTGATTTTCAAGGGCCATTTTAGGGCAAATTACTGTGACAGACACCTTGTGGTAAAGAAGATGAATAGGGTATGGTCTCTTCCCTCAAGGAATTTATAGTCTAATATGGAGGTCAGCCAACTGAAGCCTGTGAGCCAAATTCAGTCTACCACCTATTTTTGTATATAATTTTTTTAAAGATTTTATTTATTTATTTGACAGACAAAGATCACAAGTAGGCAGAGAGGCAGGCAGAGAGAGAGGGAGGGGGAAGCAGTCTCCCTGCTGAGCAGAGAGCCCGATGCGGGGCTCGATCCCAGGACCCTGGGATCATGACCAGAGCTGAAGGCAGAGGCTTTAACCCACTGAGCCACCCAGGCGCCCCTATAATTTTTTTTTTTAATTGAAATACAGCCATAGTGCTTAAGTTACAAAGTCTGTGGCTACTTGTGCATACCACAATGACAGAGTTGAATATTTGTAACAATGTTTGAATGGCCTGAAAAACCAAGCATGTTTAGTACTTGGCCCTTTGCAGGAAAAGTTTACCAATTGCTGGTTAGGTAGATATTACAGACTGAAATGTAAGAATAAGCAAAATGTTAAAACTGGCCTTAGAAATGTGATGGAAGGTATAATGAGAAGTGAGATGGGGTAAATCGGAGGGGGAGACAAACCACAAGAGACTGTGGACTCTGAGAAACAAACTGAGGGTTTCAGAGGGGAGAGGGTGGGGGATTAGGTGAGCCTGGTGGTGGATATTATGGAGGGCACATATTGCATGGATCACTGGGTGTGGTGTATAAAAATGAATTTTGGAACACTGAAAAGAAATAAAATAAAATAAAATAAAATAAAATAAAATAAAATAAAATAAAATAAAATAAAATAAAATAAAAACAACTGTTAGAGTAAAGGAAAATACTGAGAGCAACAATTTACGTGGACTCTGAGAAACAAGTAAGCATTAAAAAAAAAAAAAAAAGGAAGAGTGAGCACTGGTTGCTAACAGTTTTGAAGTGCTATCAAAGATAAAATACATACCTCCATAAAACGCAGACCAAATTATGGCCCAGTAGTGAAGGAAGATTTCCAGGCAATTATAAAAGGGTTTTCATGGTATTAAAGATGCCAGTACTAGATGTTACTAATATGATTACATAAATCTTTTTTTATAGCCACATCAAATATATGCTGGATCTTATTTATTATTACAGATTAGGTCAACCATTAAAATCAATATCTGCATTTTTATTTACAAAAATAATAGTTTATACTAATAAGACTCTATGAAGTATATACCTTTAGACTTCCTAAATATGAAGTTAATAAATTTAAATAAGTATTTTAATAAATCTGCATGAAATATCATAACACAGTTATGGAGGGAGAAAAGAAAAAAAACATAATTGGTGAGATGTCTTGGGTGTGTAGATATTTATGAGTAATAATGATCCTAAATATTCATAAAGTTCAAGGATTCAAACATATTTGTTGGAATTATACACTGAAATTAGTATTCCCACTTTTATTTAATAAACATTATCATTGTTCTTTTACTTAGCATATCTCCTCCATTTTATAATCTTACATGATATCTTCATATTAACATTGAATATTTTAACTCAAATTGTCTCTTAATTTGTTCTGTGACTTTCACATTACTTTTAATCTTGTGTTCATTTATTTCCTAATAATTAAGGCAGAAATCATATGAATTATGTTTTATTTATGTATTAGGCACTAATCAACAATTCCATAATATTATGTTAAGCAATAGTTTAAAAACAAGAATAGTACTACTTGTAGTACTAAGAACATACTGTCTTGGTAATACAGTTGAAAATTTTAACAGGGAGTGTAAAAATCTCGCCATAAAAATGTTATAATACATTTTGAAAATGAAAGATACATGATATTAAAGAAAGTATAATTTCCATGTAGAAGTATCCTAGAATGTTAAAATATTTATATGATCTTGAGAGAAGGTTAAGACATGTAGGTCTCATATATAAATCATAGTTCTCATGCATTCAGGATAATCTTAGAACATGTAGGGTTTTTTTGCTCCAATCCAAGAGAGTAATATGAAAACAAACCTTTGATAAGAATTACGCTATTATCCCGGCATTGAGCTCATTTAGGTTCATCGGGGACAACAAATAATGCTATCTAATTAATTAGAATGACAGGAAACTGCATGACACATTTCTTATGGCTGGCTGGTTTAACATTCTAAAACCCTCCTGTTGATTAGAACTTGCATGTTTTAAATAGAAAAGGATGTTAGACATCCCATCTGTTGTGAAACAGAGCTTCAGGAAAAAAAAAATAAAAAAGGTACACTCGAGTCTTGATAAGTTCAAGTCAGTAGAACAAGACAAATGTAACATGTTATCTGATATACGACATAACAGGCTAACTAATTGTTTCAAAATTATTTTGTTTTCCATCAAGCTATAATTAAGGAAAATAACTATTTGAAATCTTGGCAGTTTAACCCTATTTGTCATGTTGCAGAACACCTAGCTCAAGTTCAGAATTTTTCTTCCTTCTATGTATGTGTGTATAATAGTTGAAGAAGTTGTTTTACCCTCAGCTCATTATGCTCTAATATAGACTATTACTCAGACATTCATTCCCAATTATACATATATTCTGAAATACATTTGTTAGAAAGCATACATTTAAAAATATACAGTTCTATTTCATGGCTGAAAACACTAATGGAAAAATCAAGTACTTTTTTTTATATTTCACATATATTTGAAAAGTATATGGATGGAAACTGAATGAATATATTTAAGTCCATCTGAATTAGGCTGAAACTAGATTTACCATACATTTATATGATATCACATGTAGTCTTCTATAAAATATGAACGTGTAATTATGCTAGTTGATAAATGCTTGGCCTAAAGCAGAATTGAACCCAAATCCACAATTATTTGCCAAAACAGAATTATCTGGTGTTTTAGGAGGACCATCTATAATTCCGTAAAACTCTCAAACCCATAGAATTACTTTTTTTATTTATTTGTTTATTTTAAAGACTTATTTATTTATTTGACAGAGAGAGAGACAGCTAGCAGGGGGAGGGGTAGAGGGAGAAGCAGGCCTCCCACTGAGGCAGATGCAGGCTCAATCCCAGGACCTGAGCCCCAAGGAGATGCTTAACGGACTGAGCCACCCAGGCACCCCTAGAGTCACTTTAAAAATAACTGTTGCAAACTAAAAGTGCAATAAAAAGAAAAAGAAAAAGAAACTTTTTTTACCTTTTTTTAATTGTTAAGTCTACTGGAAATACCTTTCTTTAATTTGAAAATGGAAAGCACAAGCTATTCAACATTAGGTTGTTTAATCCATGACTAATTTCTAAGTCATATGCAATGCAGGAACTAGGACCACTAGATGGATCAAGGACAGAAGCTGAGAAGAAATTTATCCTGGTGTATAATGAAAGAGGAATAATGGCAAGTAATTGTCACTATCAAAATTTTGCTCATCAAGGCAAATCTGCCAAATGCTATACTTATCTAGAGATAAGTAGAGATAAAAATGAGATATCATCAACCAGGAAATGGAACTAGATTAGAAGGCCAAGATGTAAGTCATAGGTGTTCAAAAAAGGAAATCTTATTTTGAAAGCATAGAGATAAGAGGCAGCCAAAAAAAAAAAAAAAAAAATCAACAAGCGTGGTCTAGAAAATAAATTATGGTGTTAGTGAGGAAACCAAAGATATAGATAGAGTTAGATAGCTATAGTCATAAATATATATATACACACATATATGTGTATGTGTGTATACACATATATGAAGTATGCATGTGTGTGTGTGTATTCATAGTCAAAACACAAAATAGTTACTTCATGCACACTATACCAGCTATGTGTAGATTCTTTATAAAGAGAGAACCAAAGGAAACTGATTCTTTGATGAGGTTAATTGTCTCCAATTCTAATTTGTATTTTTCTAGCTCTGATCTCTCTTCCCACCATTTCTTCTATCTGGTACTTCTTCCTGCTAAACCTTTCTGAGATTTGTCTGTTATTGTTTGTTTGCAATTCCATCAAGGAAATTTCACTTATGTCCATTATACTCATCTCTTCAATATGTTCACTCTTCCCAAAAAAGTGGTTCTTTATTCTACACATAAAATAAGGTCTTAAAGTGTTCTTTGTTTTTTTTTTGTTGTTGTTGTTGTGTTTTGCTTTACTTTAAGATACAGTGCAAATTATTAAACTAATCTAACTGACCCTGCCTATACTTCTTTGATATCATATACATCATATAGCATATACATGGAAGCATCAGAGTAACAAAGATGGTTTAAGTTCCAGCTCTGTCCTGGAACCTAATCCTGAGCAAGTTTCTCAACTCTCTAAGCCTCAGTTTAATTATCTCTAAAATGGGAAATTATAATTACTTGGCTTGAGAGATAACTGGGAGGATTAGAAATTATAAATGTAAACTGCTAGGTTTGTAATCAATGTAGTCTATCTCTATTCAGCACTTTCCAAAAGAAGCTAAGTTTGGGGAGTTTAAATGACCTGATCAAAGTCACCAAACTAAGAGATGACAGACATGGGACTCTCACACACACATTTATTTTCCTAGCATGCCTTGAACCCCACCAACAGTGCAGCTTTCTAGAAATGGGGAAGAGATGAGTACACAGTAATTCAGTTAGTGATAGCTGCTGGTATTCGATTAGTCTTTCTAGTTTCCTTTCCTTGCCTATTCTTCCTCTTTCTATACTCACTATCTAACTCCATAGAATGAGCTTGCAACATGGGCCTTCTGACTCTGAAGGCATCTTTGCTCAACCTCCAAATGGAAATTGAACTGACTGTTGCAATCTTACAAAGAAGGGAAGTGTGAGACACAGCATCCTAGTGACTTTTGATCACAGAGCTCAGTAAATTACATCTTGTTGCCATATTAAAAATGGATAAGATTTGAGAGATTTGCATTAATGAAAATACAGGTTAACCAAGTCAGTACCCACTAACTGTTTACATAGCCAATCTCTAGCACATATACTCACATTTCATCCACAAAACTTATTTTCTGTAATGCAAGCTATACATAACTTAATCAAATACTAACTTTCTACATCTTTGGGATTGTAGTAGGGGTGTCTCTGTATGTGTGTGTGTGTGTGTGTGTGTGAATAATCTACTGATAAAATCTAAGAGGTGACCTTAAATCAATAAGAAAGTGATTGATGTGTCACAGACCCTAAAGCTTTTCTCAAGTGTTTTAGATTTGAAGAGTTGTGGGAACTCTATTTTGATTTTTTGGGTTTCACATATATTCTATTTTGGATCCAAATGTTTCACAGGATGATATTTTGGTTTAAAAAAGAAAAGAGCTCTACTTAGCTATTTAAGAAGACATTAATTGAACAAAGTAGGTGGATATAAATTCAACCATGGTATCAGGCATGGAACAAATCAAGACATTGTGTATGCAAAATACAGGGTCTACACTAAAAATATGGACACAGATTTATTTCTAATATGTCTAGGATGAAAGGGTATTATAAAACAGTTACCTAAAAAATCTTTCCTTTCTTTTTTTACTCTTTTTTGCTACTTATATTATACTAAACTCTTAACTGATATTCTTAAATTAAAAAAAATAAACCTCATTTCATTAATTAACTCCAAGAAAATATAATGTACATTCAAGTCAGATATCCCCTATTTTAAAAAGCCATATCTCCAATTCTGTGGAATTTTATAGGGAAGGCAAAGGTGTAACTAACTTGGTTGCATTAAAATTATACCATTGTTGTAGCCTCTGCAAAGGGTATGTGTAGAAATTACCCAGCAACTGAGAAAAAAGGTTTTGAATCATCCTGTCTAAACTACTACTACCTCATTCTGGGTTGTCCTCAATCTCCATTCCTAGAATCTGTTTGCAATCTTCTGCTCTTCTCTTGTTTTGTGCTGGTGGTAGAGATGGTTATTGGCTGACCCCTGTAGACTACATCATTCAAGTTCCCTAGATAGTTGGATTCTGGTTGGTTGAGATTGTTGAATAGGGAAAGAGAAAATTTTCTTACCCCATCCTCAGCATTGACTATGTTTTTGGCCATAGGTGCATTCCTTTAGCACACCACCAGGTGAACACTCCTTCAGGACTCTCAATATCACTAATCTCTGATAAAACTATTCTATACCTTTGGTACTTCAATCCCACTTGAAGTAATGCTTCCTTAATCTTTTTCTTTTTTTTAAGATTTTATTTATTTATTTGACAGACAGAGATCACAAGTAGGCAGAGAGGCAGGCAGAGAGAGAGGAGGAAGCAGGCTCCCCACCGAGCAGAGAGCCCAATGCGGGGCTCGATCCCAGGACCCTGGGATCATGACCTGAGCCGAAGGCAGAGGCTTTAACCCACTGAGCCACCCAGGCGCCCCCATGCTTCCCTAATCTTAAAAGTCTTGAGGATCTTCACCATCCCTTGTTTGTTCCTCTATCTTTGCCTCTGTCCTTATTTGTAGTTCCTAACATCTGAACTATCTGGGGTGAATTCTGTTTTTTCTTATAATACTGACAGATACACTCAGTATATCCAATTGATGAGATCCATCTCTAATCTGCTTTTTGCTATAATTATGCCATAAACTGATGAAAACATATTATAAGAACAATATAAGAACAAATGTCTTACACTGGATTTCACATCATTTTCAACATAGTCTAAGGACAGGCACTATCCTTGCAGACAATCACTCTTTGCAAATAGGTCTCAAAAACGTATACCACCATTTCACTCCAAGTAAAACTCTTGTCTTTAAAATGCGTTTCTGCTTACTGTTTCCCCAAGTAGTGATGTAAAATTGTAACCTCCCTACCATATCTTATTCTATAATTTCCAGCAGTTACCAGTAAGTGTCATATATATGCTCATGATCGACTTCTCTTCATGTCCAATGATATTCTCTCAACTACCCTACTCACCTACAATACTGAAATCTTGAAGACCTCAACAGGATACCGTGCAGGTTCAATCTGTTCTGCCTACTTTGTCATGGCATTGTGGGTCACAGCATCCATGTGCTAAAGACCCTCAACAGGACAAAACATGCATAGACCAAAACATCTATAGACCAAAACCATGCCTCACGGAAGAGACTATCAGTCTGACTCTTCACTTTACATGCACTTTCTTACCTACCCATAAAGGGAATATTACTCAGATCCCCAGTTTCTCACTGAAGTCTTAGTAAATATAGTTCCTTCAAATTGCCCATCTCTTTTACCCTGAGTTTCATTAAGAATCATGGAACTCAGGCCAAGTGCCAAATATATCAGACATACACTACTGCTGCTTGTAAAAAACAAAACAAAAAAACTGCTGTTTTTTCAATTCCTTATGTATGAGCATTTTATGACACCTTTTCCTGACAAATCTTCATGCAGATTTTGACTCCTCACCCAAATTGGAAAGACATGATTAAACCTATCTGAGGTCAGCTGATCAATCAGCTGAGATCATTTGACTTATAGAAGTTGAGGTATACAGCACCAGAGTCACAGACCTGCCTTTGTAGGTGTTTTCTTCCTGTTGCCTTTCAACAACAAAAATTCTATTGTGGAAAACTCTTAGAACCAATACTGTCTTCATGACACTAAAACTCCGACATCTAGTAGGCAATGCTTAAATTAACAGTGGAGGATAGTTGTTCCTTCCATTTTCATAACAGGAACAGTTTGCTCAGCTACTCTTTATAATCTGTCCTGGTCTTTGATTACCTTTATGACCAAAAATTCTTCTAGGATTCACCAAACTCAAACTTTCCTTTTTACAAATTATGTTTGTAATGATGTTATTTCAGTATATATCTTTCACAAAATACTGTTTGCACATAATAAATGTAGTAATTCAACTTTATTTTCCATTTTTCAAGCTAACAAAAAGTTATTTTCCTTAAATATTTTCTAACAGTTGATATTTAGAATCTTGAACGATGAAATGGAAGATAAAAGGAGAGATGAAAGAAATTCAAGTCTATTTAATGTAATTTTTTATTCAAAAATCTGAAAAATACTTTAGATTAACTAAGAAACAATTTCATGTTTAAAGCTTCTTTTATAGCTATACTTTTTGAAGTGAATTCTATGAATAATCATTAATGCTGTTTTATATCAAAGAGTGGTCCTCCAATCTCCTGCTCATATTCATACAGATGGGCAATAACTCACACTAACTAAAACCAAAACTATGTGGAATGGGAAGTAGAGTATTTTCAGAATCAGCCTAGGTGACTTCAATGACTTCTAAAGTTCAAGTAATTTATTTAAGGTACAAAGTATTTTGCATTAGTCTTTGATTGCCAACAACCCCTTCAGTGACTAGAACAAGAAAACCAAATCGATAACTATTTATTAAATAAATAATGGTGTGATTGATTTCTTTGACTGCCATTTTCTCCTCACTGTGGCTTTTATCCTACTTGACATACTTTTTTTTCTTCTCTAACATTTGGGAGGCAACATCAAGTCTCTTTGCTCTCATGGTCTATATCACTTAGTTTTTATTCTACTTCTTAGGCCACTTTTTAAAAATTTTATTTACTTCTTTCCTGTCTAGTAAAGAAACTTACTATTATCATTTCCACATTACAGAAGAGACAAAAATCAAAAAAGTTAAGAGAATTGCTAAAATGTTAAATATTATATTGCAAACTAACAATGACTCACTTTTTTTTTACACTTTTTAATTTTTTTAATTTTTTCCTTTTTTTTTAAGGATTTTATCTATTCGAGAGAGTACATGAGAGAAGGAAGGGGCAGAGAGAGAAGCAGACCTCCCACTGAGCAGGGAGCCCCATAGCGACTCTATCTTCAGGACCCTGGGATCATGACCTGAGTTGAAGACAGATGCTTAACTGACTGAGTCACTCAGGTTCTCCATTTTTACACTTTGAATTCATTTTTAGTACTTAACTACTACCATTTTAGTCACTTAAAAATTAGTATAATATTTATTGAATGAATAAATGTGTAATGGGATCTCTGCATTGAGAGAACATTAGATGTTGTATAATCTAATCTCTAAAAAGTTAAAATCCTAAATTCACCATGTATGTGTAGGAACTTCTAGATTAAACATTAAAGGTGTCTATGACTGTAAATGTCCAAGTACAGATAATGTAAGAAGTTTATCTATCAGTAGTCTATCTATATGAGGTTTAGGAAACTCCTAAGATGTTTCAAACTCTTTTCCCTCAAAAAGGATGTGTGTTTCTCTAACTTGACCTAAGGAACTTCTTAGTACATCAATGTATTATTTTTCCCTAGGTTTGGACTCTCTGGCTAGCTTTCCCTGGAATCAACTTTGGGGATAGGTATCAATAAGGCACCCTTACCCAGTTTTGTAGCTATCAGAGAGGACTGAGCCAAAGAGGGACATGACCGTAGATGAAAAACAAGAAAGTCATATGGTAAGTGAAAGATCTTCTCATAAGACTGAGAAGATAATTGAAGCCTTCTAAGATAATTGGGAAAAAAGTTATAGAACTCTTTTACTAGGAAGTGAAGATAAGATTCAGAAAAATGTGGGTGATTATTTTGGTAATTATTCTATTTTTTTCAGTGTCTAAAAAATAATAGTAATAAGACAATTACACACGTTCAAGCCACAAATTTAAACACCACCACAATATTCCTAGGTTTCCTTTGAGAGATGTAAGCATCTCAAATTCCAGATTTGAGTCTTTTGTTTGTACATTTATTCATTCATCATTTAATAAGTATTTTCTGAATATAAACAATGGGTCAAGCACCGTACAAGATTTTTCAATACAGAATTGAATAAAACATAATACTTATTATCATGTAACTCATAGTCTAGATGATACAGATATATAAACATATAATTATATTGAGATAAGTTTTCAAGGAGTATTATAAAAATTAATTGTGACTACACAAAAGAAGGAGCAATAAATTTGCTATTTCATGAGAAAATTACAAATATATTCACTACTATTTCTCACAGCCTACTTTTTCTTTGAATGTTCGGTTCACAAATCCCTTTTCAAGATGATGCATCTCAATAAAAGAGCATTCATTTCAACATCTGGGACTGCATTAATTAAAATTCAATTTAGCAAATACAAACTGAATGCTTCTTCTGAGGAATTACTAGTTATTACTTATACAAAAATCCACCTATAGTGGTCACTAGGAGTTTGAACTGTATCTGGTGAAGACAGATTGCTATCAATAAACTTAAAAATGGAATAATTTTCATGTAAAAATTATTCTAATAGCTGCAAAAAGAAAACAGGAGTTAGACAAGTTTAACTCAAACTAGGGAACCTGTAAAAAAAAAATCATGTAATAGTAAAAACTTAAAATAACCTGAGAAGATAGATTACACTTTGACAATACCTTAAAGGAGTACTTTCTAGGTGAAGGGATTTGTGCAAGCAACTATAGAACAAAAAGTGCAGGGAATATTTAATTGATCAGTTTTAGATGACTAAAGAAATTTTGCACAAGTGCAAGAGGGTTTAACATAACCTAAGTGTTGGTCAACAGATAAATGGATAAAGAAAACAAAAAACGTGAGAAATACATATATATAGATATAGATATAGATATAGATATAGATATAGATATAGATATAGATATATATACACATACGCACATATACACATACATACACACACACATATACATATATAGATAAGTAGTATGTATACTGTTTTTATATATTTATATTTATATTATATATTATATATATATGTGTATATATATATATATACACCCTATATATCTGGTATATATGTGTGTGTGTATATAGATAGATAGAGAGAGAGAGAGATGATAGATAGATAGATACATGATAGATAGTAGGTGTTCAGGACAGACAACTGCCCCTTACCCCCCTTGTGCCATGTGCCACATGAGGCACATGAGTCCCTGCAGGCTCAAGAGAAACTTTTGTCCTCCCTTAGCCACAGAGAAGAATCTAACCTGAACCTGTTTCCCAGAGTAAGTGTGGTTAACATAAATTTTATCTGAGTGACCTGTTTATATGGTAGGGCAAACACCTAACTACCAAACATCCAAAGAGCCATTGGGCTCTTTTTAGAGCCCAATAAATTGCATCCCTTTCCTCTGAAGTCCCAAATTCCTACTCCTTTCTCCTTAATTCAAAACATATATTATTCCTTTTGCCTCTTAGTATTCTCCATTTTTTTTTGTATTCTCCATTTCTATATGGATTTCCTGTATGTATGCCTATGAAATTTGATTTTCTCCTCTTTGTTCATGTCAATTTGTTCCTTAGTCTAACTAGAAAGACCTTTGAGGGGACAGGAATTCTTGCTTCCCAACAATATATACACTCAGTATACAATATACATTGGAGTATTTTTCAGCCATGAGAAAGAAGGAAATCCTGCCATTTGAGACAACATGGATGGATCACGAAGGCATTATGCTAAGTGTGGTAAGTCAAACAGAGAAAGACAATATGGTATGGTATCACTTATATGTGAAATCTGAAAAAGCTGAAGTTAAAGAAATAGAGAGTACAATGGTGGTTCCGAGGGGTTGGGGGTGAGGTCAAAGGATACAAACTTTCAATTAGAAGACGAATAAGTTCTAGATTATAATAAGGCATAATATTGTGATTATACCAAACAATACTATATTATATTCTTCAAAGTTGCCAAGAGACTAAATCTTAAATATTCTCCCCGTAAAATAAAATGATAATTATGTAACATGATAGAGGTGTTAGTTAATGCTATAGTGGTAATCACATTGCAATATATAAATGTATTGAATCAACACATTGTTTACCTTAAATTTACAAATGTTATACCTCTGCTATATTTCAATTAAAAAGAAAAAGAAAAAATCTGGAAAATCTGAGTGGGCTTGGACTAGAAAGAACTTTGGGGCATTTGCATTTTGTTTAGTGTGTAAATAGGGTCATTAAAGGCTTTAATAAGTGATTGAAATTTTTTTTCTGATTTAGAATGTCTTGAGAGACAATTTACAGAATAGCTCAGAGAAGGAGAAAAGGTAGAGAATATTGTTTAAAAATGCAAAAGTCAAACAAACAAAAATATGTGAAAAGTTGGGAAACAGCTAATGAAAGGAACTAAAACAGGGCAATAAATCACAAATGATATAAAAGCACCCAAAAAGTACAAATATATACAGAACCAAAGAATGCATAACAATATCAATATATCCAATATCATGCATCCATTTTTCTATTAAAGCTATCATCACCAGCAATGCCAACTAATAGCCTTAAGACCAATTAAAAAGCATGGATCTGCATTGTATTTACATATTTGAACATAAGTTAATCCCACTGAGTCAAACATGCCAAACTGTTGGACAACAAAGTGCACTGGGATGTGTTGTTCTATTTTCATTACTTTTTAAATTTATTCTTTCTTCTTTTTAAGATTTTATTTATTTATTTGCCAGAGAGAGAGAGAGAGAACAAGCACAAGAAGGGGCAGTGGCAGACAGAAGGAGAAGCAGGCTCCCTGCTGAGCAAGGAGCCCAATGCAGGATTCAGTCCCAGAAACCTGGGATCATGACCTGAACCAAAGGCAGACACTTAACAGACTGAGCCACCCAGGCCTCCCTTTACTATGTTTCCTTTCTTTCCTTCTTTCTTTCTTTCTTTCTTTCTTTCTTTCTTTCTTTCTTTCTTTCTTTCTTTGTTTTAAGGCAACATAAAGAAAATCTGGTGGATTCCTGCAAATCAATGTGATACACTACATTAACAAAAGAAAGGATGAGAACCATGTGATACTCTCAATATTTGCAGAAAAGGTATTTGGCAAAGTACAACATCCTTTCTTGATTAAAACCCTTCACAGTGTAGGGATAGATGGTAAATATCTCAATGTCATAAAAGCCATCTATGAAAAACCCACAGCAAGTATCATTCTCTATGGGGAAAAACTGAGAGCTTTTTCCCTAAGGTCAAGAACATGGCAGGAACATGGCAGGGCTGTCCATTATCACCACTGCTATACAACACAGTACTAGAAGTCTTAGCTTGGCAGTCAGACAACAAAAAGAAATAAAAAGCATCCAAAGAAGAAGATCATCAAAGAAGAAGTCAAATGCTCACTCTTTGCAGATGATATGATACTTTATGTGGAAAACCCAAAAGACTCTACCCCAAAACTGCTAGAACTCATACAGGAACTCCAGAAAGCAGCAGGATAGAAAATCGATACACAGAAATCAGTTGCATTTCTATACACCAACAATGAGACAGAAGAAAAAGAAATTAAGAAATTGATCCCATTTACAATCACACCCAAAACCATAAGATACTTAGGAATAAATCTAACAAAAGAGTCAAACGATCTGTACTGAGAAAAATATAGAATACTCATGAAAGAAATTGAGTAAGACACAAAGAAATGGAAAAACATTCCATGCTCATGGAATGGAAGAACAAATATTGTAAAAATGTCTATGTAACCTAAAGCAAACTACACATTCAATGCAATCCCTATCAAAATACCATTAACTTATTTATTTATTTATTTATTTTTTATAGTAATGGAACAAATAATCCTAAAATTTATATGGAACCATAAAAGAACCTATGAAAAAGAAAACCAGAGCTGGTGGCGTCACTATTCCAGACTTCAAGCTCTGTTACAAACTTGTAATCATCAAGACAGTATGGTACTGGCACAGAAACAGAAAATAATTCTACGGATCAGAATAGAAAACTCAGAAATGGACTTTCAACTCTACGGCCAACTAATCTTCTACAAAGCAAGGAAGACTATCCAATGGAAGAAGGACAATCTCTTCAACAAATGGCATTGGGAAAATTGACAACCACATGCAGAAGAATGAAACTGGACAATTTCCTTACACCTTACACAAAAATAGATTCAAAATGGGTGAAAGACCTAAATATGAAACAGGAAAACATCCAAATTCTTGAAGAGAACATAAGCAGCAACCTCTTTGACCTCCACTGCAGCAATTTCTTCCTGACACATCACCAAAGACAAGGGAAGAAAGACCAAAAATGAACTATAGGACTTTATGAAGATGAAAATGTTCTGCACAGCAAAGGAAACAATCAACAAAACTAAAAGGCAATGTATGGAATGGGAGAAGATATTTCAAATGGCATATCAGATAAAAGGCTAGTATCCAAGATCTATAAAGAACTTACCAAACTCAACACCCAAAGACCAAATAATCTAATCAAGAAATGGGCAGAAAACATGAACAGACATTTCTGCAAAGAAGACATACCAATGGCCAATAGACACATGAAAAAGTGCTAACATCACTCAGCATCAGGGAAATACAAATCAAAACCATAGTGAGATACCACCTCACACCAGTCAGAATGGCTAAAATTAACAAGTCAGGAAATGACAGATGTTGGCAAAGATGTAGAGAAAGAGGAACCCTCTCACACTGTTGGTGGTAATGCAAGCTGGTGCAACCACTCTGGAAAACAGTATGGAGGTTTCTCAAAAAGTTAAAAAAAGAGAGATTCTCTATGAGCCAGTAAGTGTACTACTGTGTATTTACCCCAAAGATACAAATGTAGTGATCTGAAGGAGCATGTGCACCTCCATGTTTATAGGAGCAATGTTCACCATAGTCAAATTATGGAAAGAGCCCAGATATCCACTGACAGATGAACAGATAAAGAAGATGTGGTATATATATACAATGGAATGTTATGCAGCTATCAAAAAGCGAAATCTTGCCATTTTCAATGACGTGGATAGAACTAGAGGCTATTATGCTAAGCGAAATATGTCAATCAGAGAAAGACAATTATCATATGATCTCACTGATATGTGGAATTTGAGAAATGAGGCAGAGGACCATAGTGGAAGAGAGGAATAAATGAAGAAGAAACCAGAGAGGGGGATAAGAGGGAGACAAATCAGAGTCTTAATCTCAGGAAACAAACTAAAGGTTGCTGGAGTGGAGGGGGGTGGGAGGGATGGAGTGGCTTGGTAATGGACATTGAGGAGGGAATGTGTTGTGGTGAGTGCTATGTATTGTGTAAGAATGATGAATCGTAAACCTGTACCTCTAAAACAAATAATACACCATATGTTAATAATAATAATAAATAATAAACAAAAGAAAAGAAAATTTGGTGGGTTCACATAAAAAAATCTGGAGTTCTGGCTTCTCAAAAAATATGAAAATAATACAAGATGATCTGAAAGTGTTTGGCTTATGTCTTTCTCCACATCAACAACTAGTTGTTGTCATTAAAATATACAGTGAGCTAAAATTTTTACCATCTATGGAAAATTTTACCATCTATGGAATTGTTGACACCACTACACAGTTGATTATTATTTATCATCAGACTTACTATCATTATATTTATAGAAAGGAAATATTTCTCTGTAATCATGCTCTATCAATTGTGCAAAAACTAAGTATAAACCAAGGGGGATAAGGATCTCAAGAAAATTGGTACAAAATCAACTTCAGTACCTAAGACAGTTCCTGGCATAAAGTAGGCTTTCACTAAGTATGTATTCAATAAATCAATACATTTCTACTACCTATCTACTTCTAATTACATGCCTCTGCCACAGTAGAGATTTTAATATTTAAATCACTGCCATGGATGTTCTATATAGGTGTTTTGTTTTGTTTTGTTTTTTACTCAGTTTATTTATCACCAATAGCAAAGAAACAACTGATGACCTCAAAGGCTCACTGCAACAGCAATGGAATTCAAGAATTCCAAAATATAATATCTTTTTTCTGCCTTTCACATTCAATAATGCTAATGATTCTTTTTTGGACTATCCCCAAACAATTTACACCAATAAAGTAATTAATGACCCAATGTTGCCAATGACAATAATAAACATTTACTTTAAAATAACTGTAATGTCAAGAATAAAAAGGTATCTTGAGAATATATGGTTATTTATATACTTGTAAGAAAGATACTGTCAGAAATAACACCAAATACTACATCTGAAACAATTTAATGGAAACAAGAAAAATGTGCCCATAGTGTCTCATTCATCAATTTGATCAATTTCTCTTCTCTTTCCCCTCCTTGTTTCTAATGAAAATGTGTTGACTTTTAAACTATGTTTTTGTTTATTGTTTCATTTTCTTTTTCTCTGCTTAGGTCTACTGTTAGAGCAGAAAGAAACTTTCTGCCAAGATATAATCCTCTTGGTTATTTTATTATTCATATGTAGAAATCTTGATTTTAGTCTTTCATGAAACTAAAGAATGGTTATAAAAATGCCATCAACACTTTGATGTGGAAATGGGATAGAACAATGTTAGAAGCTGGGAACAAAGAGAGAATTACAATCAGTGTACTAGTATAAAAAATAGTGTATTGTTGGGGCGCCTGGGTGGCTCAGTGGGTTAAGCCGCTGCCTTCGGCTCAGGTCATGATCCCAGGTCCTGGGTTCAAGCCCCACATCGGGCTCTCTGCTCAGCAGGGAGCCTGCTTCCTCCTCTCTCTCTGCCTGCCTCTCTGCCTACTTGTGATTTCTCTCTGTCAAATAAATAAATAAAATCTTTAAAAAAAAAAAATAGTGTATTGTTGATGAGAGAATGAATATACAAATGGACCATGGCCAGACCATATGAAAAAATAGAATTTGGACCCGCAACCTACAGCAATCAGCAGAGGAAACCAACCATTTATGTATAATAAACAACCCAGGAGGCCACCTTGATGTAAATCAGATTTGCAAGAACAGATTGCTATCTCTACTGATAATCCAGGAAGTTAAACAATAACTCTGTAACAATTGGTCCAAAATGGCCAGGGTTTGATTAATAACTGAGAGCTTCACTGATTTTTGTCCCGACTTCCAACTTAAGACCAATCTGAGAAGCCAAATATGTTCTCCTAACCATTTATGTAAAATGCTCTGCTTCTAGCCAGCTTACCTACAGCTTCCCATGCCGAGACTCCATCAAGGGCATACCTGAGAGTTCTCTTCTTCTATCATAAAGTTTCGTCACTCCTCTGTCTTCCTTTGAGTCTCTGAAAAAATGCAAGTGATGGTGGCTCATCCCTTGCTATAGCACATTCAGTATAAACAGTCTTTACTTTTCTTATTTGGTTGGACATTATTTCCTTACCCCCTCCCCCCAATTAAAGATATCAAGGAAGGTGAATAATTCAATGATCAATGGACACAGAAAGGCAAGAAGAACATTATAATGGATAAAATGTTTAGGTCAGAATACCTTTATGTTTGATCTTTTACAATCAATATTAGACATACTACTTATGAAGCTGATTATCTGCTTGGCTTATTTTTTTTTTCTTGGTTTCAGTTCTTACTTTTCTATCTGTAGATTTAAAAATACAAGTAGATTGCTCAACCATCTTTTTATTTCACTTACTATCAAAATTCCTTTTCTTCCAGATCCTTCTTTCCATTTCTTCCTTACTTCTCACCTTGTACCTTCTATCATTTTTACTTTTCCTTCAAGAAAATACTATCTAAACATCCATAACGCCAGTGTATCAGTGAACCTCCTACCATATCAGGACTTAACAACAACAACAGTGCCCAAAACAGACTACAGATGTCTCCTCTATGCTAGAAGATTTACAAGAAAAATAACAGAGAATTTCTAGTGGCTTATTATCTTGTTCCCAAACTCCCAACCAATGACATAATAATGGTGTGGTTAATAATTATACAGCACTTATGATAAGATGGACATTGCTTTAAGTGTCTATTAATGATCTGTTGCCAAAATAATAAATTTTCCCAAAATTTAATGACTTAAAACAACCAATTTTTATTTACTCAAAATTTCTGTGTGGTTAGCCCTCAGGTTTTGACTTAGAGTCTCTCAGAAGGAGGTCAGAGTCACTGTCATGTGAAGACTTGACTGGAGCAGGAAGATTTAATTCCAAGAGGACTCATTCACATGGAAGTTTTTAGGAGAACTTGGTTTCTCACTAGTTGCGAAACTAGATCCTGTGAGGAACCAATCAGTTCCTCATCATGTGGACTTCTCCAAAGCGTTGCTTGAATCCTCTCCACAAGATAGCTCTCTTTCTTCATAGTGAATGATCAAAGAGAGATGAATTAGGAAGACAGAGAACTTTTGGTGATCTGACCTTCAAAGTCATACCAGTAACTTCTGCCTGTTCCTTTTATTAGAAATGAATTGCTACATCTGACCCATACTCAAGAAAAGGGACTTATGTTCTACCTTTTTCAGGACATATCAAAGATTTTGTGAATATTGTACAAACTACAACTAAGTTTTTTACCTGTTAACTCAATCTCTCCTAAAACTCCATGAAACAGGTATTACTATTCCCATTTTACAGATGAAGAAGGTGGATGTTCAAAGAGACAAAGTTAATCTGTTCTCACAGCTGTCGCATTGCAGAGCTAGGATTTGGACTTTGATAATCTGACTTGCAAGTATGCACTTTTAACTTCTATGCTTTCTCTGTACCTTGTCCTCACTGGACAGATTATTTTTCAGTTCTGAAAGCTTCTCCCACGTTCACGTCACCTGTAATTCCTGATTCTTATTTCCTTCTTTTCTAGGTCTTCCTCCTTTCCATCAGAGCAGCAACCTTGCCTTTCAGAGCCTCATCTCCTTGCTTGCTGGGAAAAACTACCTTGTCCAATAACCTATCTTCTTTTTCCTCTGATTGTGTCCCAGATTCTTGTCTGTTGGAGAAGTGAGCCCACTATCCTGAGAAGCATGGCTGGATTATTACATTTAGAGGTCAAAGACACTGAATAGATTATTGGCTAAAAACATTATGGAAGAGGTAGGAGCACTTGGTAATTCAAAATAAGAATAATGTTCGTCTGGGGCGCCTGGGTGGCTCAGTGGGTTAAAGCATCTGCCTTCGGCTCAGGTCATGATCCCAGGGTCCTGGGATCAAGCCCCACATCGGGCTCTCTGCTCAGCGGGGAGCCTGCTCCCTCCTCTCTCTCTGCCTGCCTCTCTGCCTACTTGTGATCTCTGTATGTCAAATAAATAAATAAAATCTTAAAAAAAAAAAAAAAGAAGAACAATGTTCATCTGAAAGATATGGAAATAAAAGAAAATGCCCAGTGCTGCCCCCCCACTCACCCCCTGCCCGTTTTGATGTGGATGCTTCTTTGTGAAATACCCCCCCCCACCACCAAAAAAAAATTCTCTCATTTCCTTGTCATGGCTCTGGTTTGCAAGTACCTAAGCACCCATTTGATCTGAGTCTTAAATAATCCTAACACTGAAAAGAGGCTCAGGCCCCAAAAGGACACAGGCCTAGAATTCTGTCATCCTAATTCTTAAGACCCACACCAGCAATGCATGTTTATCAGTGGTATTGTGGGCTAATTAGGCAATTACTGATAATATTTCCTCAATGGGGAAATATGTTTAATAATCTAAAGAGCTGGCATAAAACAGTTGGGAACAAAATGGGTATTAATTGTATTACAGTGTAGAAATTCTCCTATAATTAGGAAGAGTATTTCAGTTTGTGCAAAGATCCAATATTTTAACTTTGTTAGATTCAACAGGCATAATTCTTTTCTTTCTAAAATACTTCTGAGGGGTGCCTGGGTGGCTCAGTGGGTTAAGCCTCTGCCTTCAACTCAGGTCATGATCCCTGGGTCCTGGGATGGAGCCCCACATCAGGCTCCCTGCTCAATGGGGAACTTGCTTCCCCCTCTCTCTCTGCCTGCCTCTCTGCCTCTCTCTACTTGTAATCTCTCTCTCTGACAAATAAATAAAATCTTTTAAAAAATATTTCTGAAGTATTTTGCCTGGTACAAGTTATTTAAGAACTTCAGGAAAACAATTAAAGAAGTTGATCTAACAAGCCGGCAAATCTCTGTTGGGAATCAATCCTATAGATTTATGCAAATGTTAGGATGAAATACAAATCGTTGGAGAAAAGTTTTAAATGGTCCTGATTTTAATATACTTTCTGTCCCCATGTATTAACACATACACACATCTTCCAAAAATAACTGCATTAGGACAAATATGTAATTTAAATGTTTATCTTCTGAGTTGCTGGTCAGTTTTAATAGGTTGCCTATGGCTCCATGATTCCTGTCAGACAGCAAGATTTCTCTTCTATTTTGTGATTTCAATAAAACCCTCAGGTAAGCTTGGTAAGACTTGTTTTTTAAAAGGTTTTCTTTATTTATTTGAAAGAGAGAGAGACGACATGAGCAGGAGAGAGGGGCAGGAGAGGGAGAAGCAGAATCTCCACTGAACAGGGAGCCCAATGTGGGACCGGATGCCAGGACCCTGAGATCATGACCAGAGTAAAGGCAAATGCTTAACTAACTGAGCCACCCAGGCATCCCAGTAAGACTTATTTTTTGAGAACATCAGGCATGCTGATGAATCAGTCACTATCACACTCTCTTAATTTTGACCAGTTTATCCTATCTTAGTTTTGTTTTTTGCTTCCTTTTCTAGTGCATGGAGTAAATTAACAGTGTGGATGATCTCTTAGGAAAGGCTGAGCGAGGTCCAAGGTAGCTCATGTTAATATTAATAAAAACAACATACATGGCCCTGTATGGACCATGCGAGCAAAAACAGTACATACAGGGAAACTAGATGGGATTCTCCTTCTTCTAATGCACATTTATTTGTAATGTGGGAAGAAAAATGCTTTTTAACCTAAAATTAAATCAGTTATTCAGAGCTTTTAATCTTCTAGAAACCCTAAGAAGCACAAACCTCATCTGTTTAAATTTGCACCAAACATTTGAGTAAAAATGGCACAGGCTGGGGTTCAACGTGATGGGATTATTTATTTGAACACCTGAACTCCGTAACCTTCTGTGGTCCTGGGAGCTTATTACTAAAGATGACCTGACTCTGATTGAATTAAAGGAGGACCAGAGGGAGATTGGATTAAGAGTGCATGCCAAGCATGTATATCATCTCTCCTCCTAGCTTAACTCCTAAGTGGCAGAGAATATTTTCTTTGAAAAAATATATCAAGAACAGTGCCAGAAAATAAGAACTATTACCACCAGTGGGCCAACATTTTTTGAGACATTCCTAGAAGATAGAAAGCAGATGGGATTAGATAAACAGAGTAGAAAACCCACGGAGTATTTGTAGGGGACAAGCAGGGTAGGCCTGCTGGGAAGAAGGGAGTGGTCCCAGGGAGGGCTGGGGCAATTGACAGAGTGATGAATGGACAAGTGCCCTAGGCTCTGCTGGGTTTCCAGACGTAGGCTCTCCACTCTCCCTGAATTCCTAGATTAATATACTGGGCCACATCTGCCTCCTCGACAGTCAAGCAGTTTTGAGTGCTGGGGTTCAAGAGGCATAAGGAGGTCGCAGGTGGCCAGCAACCCAGCGAAGTAGAAATATCACAAAGGAAAATAAACTATAGCATCCCCATAAGCTGAGGGGGACCCTGACAATCAGTTTTTACTCTATATATTTTCTCAGTGTTTAGATCACTTATAAATGGGAATATGTTCCCTTACAACTTGTGAAATTAAGAATGCTCCAGTTCCTGGAGTACCAGCCGGACTATCCTAACTTCAGGCTCCTTTCTCCCCTTCCCAGTCCCCAGGTGTTGTTCACTACTCAGCGTCTGCCCCTTCTTTCAATACCTACCTCCCTGATCTGGACTGTGCTAAACCAGCTGGAGCTGAGCATACCGCAGGATCGAGTCTGTGCAAAAAAGGATCCTCACTTTTCCTGCTTTCTATTTCACGAAGGTAGACCTGTGAAAAGAAGGTTAAAATCATGAGCTCATGCCATCAAAGTGTTAAAGAGAGCACAGGGCCAAAAGGGATGAGAGCTACAGTTTACAGTTTCGTTCTGGCCCTAGGTCTTTAAGTCCTGAACTTTCTAATTATTTTTTATATTCCCTGGCAGTGCCTTGTACATTCTATGTTTATGACTTGGATCACACAGTGCTCATTTCAGAGTCTTTATTTCCATGGGAGAGGCTCTGCTTAATCTGGTAACTAATTGAACTGCTTATGTATCGTGAGGGCCTGAATGGAAACAGTGTGACACCTGTGGGATAAATACAGTCACTTCCAGACGTTTCAGTGCAGTACCACATCCTTGGATAGGACTCCTACCTGACCATACGTAGCTGCTCCCTTTCATTCATAGAAATGCCCCTGTTGCTCTGTTGTGTCCACATTACGCATTTGCAGCTTTGTTTTCCTTTTAAATTCATATTTTATTCCCCATTCTTTTGTCTCATTTTGACGAATTTCAGAATCAGTGTATTTATCATACTGATGCTATCTGAAAACAGTATTAGCAGCCAAGTTTCTTTAAATGAAAAAATTTTAAAGATTTTATTTATTTATTTGAGAAAGAGAGCATGTAAGAGACAAAGCAGGAGAGTGGAGGGGGAGCGGCAGACTCCCTGCTGAGTAGGAAGCCTAGGTGAGGCTCTGGGGCTCCATCCCAGGACCCTAGGATCATGACCTGGGCCAAAGGCAGACATTTAACTGACTGAGCTACCCAGGTACCCCTCTTTAAATGAAATTTTATGTGAATATCAACTATAGGAAATACCAGCCCACCACACAGTCTCTCAATCTGTTCCTGCCACCTAGGTGCTCTGGGCCACTTCATGGAGTTCCCACATTCCTGGGCGCTTGGGGTGACATGCTCTGATCTCCCCTGTCTCCAGGAAGGGCAACCCAGTGAAGTTCACTGAGGGAACACTAGTTCTTTTTTAAGTAAAAACGTTGAAGCTTATTATTGTGGCTGCCATTAAGTAAATATTTTCCACTTAAAAACTCCAGGTATACAACACTTAAAAAGAATTAATACATAAAAAGTAAGGTCATAACTATATTTCTTCATTCTTTTAATATTTTCTTAATCTATCAAACACATATGTTCAAGTACTTACTTTTGTCAGGCACTGCTCTAGGTGTGGGGCAGAGAAGAAAAGCTAAACTTGGGGCACCTGGGTGGCTCAGTGGGTTGAAGCCTCTGCCTTAAGCTCAGGTCATGATCCCAGGGTTCTGGGATCAAGTCCCGTATCGGGCTCTCTGCTCAGTGGGGAGCCTGCTTCCTCCTCTCGCTCTCTCTCTGCCTGCCTCTCCGCCTACTTGTGATCTCTCTCTCTCTCTCTGTCAAATAAGTAAAATCTTAAAAAAAAAAAATCTAAACTTTTCTGCTCTTGGGGCACTTACATCCATTATACTGTGCTTACAAGGAACTGACACAGAGCAATAAGTTTATATGTGAACCATGTTTTGATAATGACTTGAAGGAATAAATACAAATAGAGCTTCCCCCACCTCCACACACAAACTCTTTAGCTAAGACTTAACCTTTGTCTCCTCAAAAATAATGACAGTAAGTTATTTTCCTTACAAACTTTCACAGTAAGATAATGTGCACTCATACCTGATGGTGTTCCTGTTTGCCACTGAGAACAGAAGTCATTAGCATCGGGTCACCTGGGTGCCTCAGTCAGGTAAGCATCTACCTCCTGCTCAGGTGATGATCCCAAGGTCCTGGGATGGCTCTCCGCATGGAGCCTGGCACTCAGTCTCGAGCTTGTTTCTCCTTCTCCCTCTGTCCCTCCACATCCCTCCACTCTCTCTCTCAAATATATAAGTAAAATATTTTTAAAAAAAAGCATTAGCATTAAGACATAGTCTGTTTATAAAAGGAAGCCTCAACTCCAGAGGGCTAAGAGCCAAGGAGCAAGGGTAAGTATTTCAGCGCTAGAACAATGGACCCTGCTCCTAACTCTGCAGCAGCCTGCTCTGCTTTCCTGTCTGCAGCACCTCGCTGGGTGAAATTTGAATTCCTGATGTACCCTCTTTAGTCAGCTTAGGACACATCTTTTTGTGTTTGGTTTTAGTAAATACTCTTTGTTTGGTCTTAGCTCAGAAATATCCCATCTCTTGCATTCTGAAGGTGTATGGATTTACAATTTTATTTCCTTTATTTTCTTGAATTTTAAGATAGACATGAAATAATTCTTTACATAAGGTGAAGTATCAGAAACACATTTCTGGTATTTCAATAACTTCTTTGAATTGTTTTCCAGGCTGATAATAGGAAAAATTATTTCTTGCTAATTTTAGGTCATGAAGTCTTTTCATCTTACAGTAGAAATATATGGGATCAAAGTAATTAGCCAAAGACATGGTTAGAATCTTTCTATTTCTGAATGTCTGCATGTGTTTCTTCCATCTGACACTGTTTTATGCTCAACTATGCAATGACATAGTTACAGTGATTATTCTGCTCCTTCACAAACTGGTAAAATGCAGAATCATGAATTTGTCTTTGATGCTATGCACAGCATCATGCTATCATTGGGTCAAACTTCACCTAAGGCAGATAAAATCCCAAGTATGAGAGAAGTTCCAGTGGAGCTCCTCCAAGTTTAATGACGCCCATGCAGTAGAGAGAAATGCAAAAGGGTTCTGGGAATTCAGATGGGAGCTATGAATTTGAAGTGCTTGCTTCTAGCTGATTTTTGAAAATTAGTGAGCACTCTTACAGGTAAACACATTTTACATAATAATGCTTACATTTATAAGAGAAGGGGTACCAGTGGTAACATAGACAAAACAACAAAACATGATTAATATGGAATTATCAGTTTACAGTATTACATTTCCTTAGTGAGATTAGGGCTCATACTGCACATTCGTATTAAAGACACCTTTGAGAGTATTTCAGTCTGAATGCTTTAACCTTGGGATCAGGTTTGAAGGAGTATCAGATATAAGGTGACAGAAGCAACAATAACTAACCCCACACATCCTGGTTTGAAAGCTCAATAGAACCATAAAGAAAAGCACAGCTGGTGTGGTGGTATTATAAAATCACAAAGAAAAATATCCATCTTCTTGACTCCTTGCTTCACTCACTCTCCAGTATTCCTCATCTCCTGTTATAAAGATTAAGCACATACCTCCCACCTCCTCAATTTTCCCTTGTTGTTGTTTTTTTGAACATTCAAAGAACCTTGTCATCAGTCTGACCTACTTCAAAATATGTGGCTACAAAATTAAAGCCATTCTCTCTCTATTCCTTCATTAACTCCTATTTCTTCAGCACAGCTGGATCTCAGGCAGTCCTTTGAGAAAGGAAATGTTAACAAATGATGTAGCTTTAAAGTGTTCACAGAGAGAAAATAGCCTTAAACAATTCCATTTCTAACAAAAGATTTATTTATTTATTTATTTATTTATTTATTTTATTTATTTTAGTTCTCTATATCTTAAGATGTGGAAAACAAGGTCCCTGCTTTTAGGGAGTTAGTACCTCATTTTTTTTTTTTTTATATGTCATGTTTGTTTGTGTGCATCTTAAGTAGTGGAATTGCTGAAAATACTAGGATACAAAAGAAGCTGATCGAATTTCAGAGAAGGGCACATTTCAAACATTAGTAAAATCATACTTCAGAACAAGTAATATTGGCCCTGGGATGGGTGGCATGGAAGGGCTTAACCCATAGTCTCCCAGGAAAGAAGAAATCATTTCTGTGTATTTATTCCTACTGAGAAATATGTTTTCTTGTAAAGAGTTTTGAACCTTATTGTATATTTTTATTTAGACATGGCTGATGTAGATAGACTTCCCTCCCCATCACAACTGCCTTTTGCCTGAGAATTCCTGGAGTGCCCTTGGAGGCAGAGCTGCATTCCTCATTCTAGCCCAGACTCGGTGCTCTCTCCTTTGTAGGGGCTCTCTGACTCTGGCACTTTATGGCTCCAAGTTGCTCTAGACCTGCTCTCATTAAACATTTTTGGATACAAAATCAACAAGAGTAGTTTGGATCGTATGACTTAGGAAAGAAATATTAGGTATTCATTCCTGGGTCCTAAAGTGGGAAATAAATTGAATTCTGTTCTTCAAAGAGTATGATCAGGCTTTCTAATGTGTAGTATAACATTTTGCAGAGCAATGCCAAGTGCTTAAACTTGACATAAGAGAGGGAATGAAAGAGAACAAGAGAGAAAGGGAAAGAGAAAATTGTTGACAGTCATAAAAATACAGTTTTTGCTTACATGTTTCATAACACCAAAGAATTTAAACTAATTCCAGAAGAAATATTATTATTATTTTTATTTTTATTAATGAAATAACCCACCTGGATAGACTTACCTAATACTCTCTTAGGTCTCCATGACCGTGTTTGTTTCTGAGCTAACTGACTGAGGGAGTTGCATGCCTTGTTATATGTGAAGGAAGGGAGGTGATGTCAAATTAAGGGAGCCTTCTGCATCTTAAGTGCTGGGACAAGTTCATACAAACTGTTTTGGGAAATAATTTGCAAGACTTGAATTACAAAGACTCATGTATATATGGCCAGAATTATGTAAAAGCCATCTGTACTTTGGTTACTCTACCTAATTATATTTCGTTAGGCTTACTCTTGACCTACATGCTGGCATACTGTCATGTGTAATTTATGATTTTTCATAAACATATCCTTGCATCCAATGAAATTACTATCTTTACCAAAACTTACGAGAAAGATACAAGGGCAGAGAGAGAAAAAACGGTCTTCCCTACATCTGGTTTTTTGTACCCAGAGAAAGTGGGCCTCTGCTTGTGTGAATCATCATGATTTTGAGAAATTGCCTGCAGTCTCCCGACATTTCTTCTGCCTAATTTTAATACCAATTGCTTACCTATTTCAAAAATGAAGCAGTAAGCAGGAATGCTAATCCTGAACTCTCTATCTTGCTCCATAATGGATGCAGCATTTTTGAGAAAATAATACCTTTATTTTGGTGAGCAAAAAGGCCTTTACAGACCTTTCATTAAATCACAAAACAACCCGTGGCAAAACTACAGGGTACTATTATTATCTTCCATCTCCAGATGAAAAGTGAGGGATAGAAAGAATTAGTTTCCTAGGATTACCTGGCAGATGAGTAGTATGCTGGCCAGCGGTCCTTACTGTCTGGTCCGTCCGCACCCCAGGACAGCTTGGGTCAGCCCTGCTGCTACACTACACACCATCCTGTTAGAAGCATGCCCATTATTGATATATGGCTGGCCAAATACTTACTCATCAAGTGCTTTGTGAATTACAAGTTATCATTGTCATGTTTAGTTAATTAATTGCTTTAATTGAAGTGTAGTAGACACACCATGTGGGTCCAACATCGTGAGTTGACAACTCTGTAGGTTGTGTTATGTTGGCTAGGACTGTGCAGCTCCCATCTGCTCCACTGACTATTTCTTGCCCAGTCTCTTAGCGATAAGTAGCTGAACAGAAACTCCTGGATGAAAATAAGACCATCAGATTCTGTATCCCTTAGTAATTTGAAACATAAACAAAAACACATATGCATTAAGAATATGTTGATACTGGGATGCCTGGGTGGCTCAGTCGGTTAAGGGTCATGCCTTCCATTTGGGCTATGATCCCAGGGTCCTGGGATCAAGCTCTGCATTGTGCTCCCTGCTGAGCAGGGAGCCTGCTTCTCCCTCTGCCTGCCTCTCCCCCTGCTTGTGCTCTTGCTTTCTCTCTCTCTCCCTTGTGTTCTCTCTCTAGCAAATAAATACAATCTTTACTTTTAAAATTTTTTTGTTAACATATAGTGTATTATTAGCCCCAGGGGTACAGGTCTGTGAACTCACCATAGCACATACCTTCCCCAACGTCCATAACCCCACCACCCTCTCCCTACACTCCCTCACCCCCAGCAACCCTCAGTTTGTTTTGTGAGATTAAGAGTCTCTTATGGTTTGTCTCCCTCCTGATCACATCTTGTTTTATTTTTTCCTTCCCTACCCCCCAAATAAATACAATCTTAAAAAAAAAAAAAAAAGAATATGTTGATACTGACTTCTAAAACGGAAGTAACCCAAAACAAAACAAGGTCAACGTGCTTGTACAGTAGAGTACTTGGGGGTTGGCTCCCTGTTCTGTGGCCTTCCTGTAGTTATATTGTTCAATTGTTCAGTTGATTTATGATCTACCATAGTTTCCTTCATTTTTCCTTAAGAAGCATATGATCAAAAGTAGGTTTTAATTCAGTATGGCTTGGGTTCTCTTTTTATAAAGACTATTTACTGATCTCAAGTAAAAATTATTTTTTAAATTTTTTATTTCTTTTCAGCGTAACAGTATTCATTGTTTTTGCACCACACCCAGTTCTCCATGCAATCTGTGCCCTCTCTAATACCAACCACCTGGTTCCCCCAACCTCCCACCCCCCACCCTTCAAAACCCTCAGATTGTTTTTCAGAGTCCATAGTTTCTCATGGTTCACCTCCCCTTCCAATTTCCCTCAACTCCCTTCTCTCCATCTCCCCTTGTCCTCCATGCTATTTGTTATGCTCCACAAATCAGTGAAACCATATGATAATTGACTCTCTCTGCTTGACTTATTTCCCTCAGCATAATCTCTTCCAGTCCCATCCATGTTGCTACAAAAGTTGGATATTCATCCTTTCTGATGGAGGCATAATACTCCATAGTGTATATGGACCACATCTTCGTTATCCATTCGTCCGTTGAAGGGCATCTTGGTTCTTTCCACAGTTTGGTGACCATGGCCATTCCTGCTATAAACATTGGGGTAAGATGGCCCTTCTTTTCACTACATCTGTATCTTTGGGGTAAATACCCAGTAGTGCAATTGCAGGGTCAAAGGGAAGCTCTATTTTTAATTTCTTGAGGAATCTCAAGTAAAATTTTTAGAAAGTCTTCTAATCAAGAAATTACTATTATTGCCAAATGATGTTTCTTTTGTCATCACTGAATTTTGCTGATTGCTGGCTTCTCAGTGTTCTGAGTTTAACAGTTTAACCTTCTTCCTCTAAATCCTATAAACATGCTATCTTTTGTCTAAGAAAATAGCCACTCAAAACCACATGTTATAGAATGTCCATTTTAGTTTGAGCTCATTTTTCTATTTACTGATATGCCAGCAAAATTAAATAAAAAATAACTAGATAAACATCTTGTATGTACTGTCTTTAAGTACCATATGATTTTTGTTTAAAGATTTTATTTATTTGACAGACAGAGATCACAAGTAGGCAGAAAAGCAGGCAGAGAGAGAGGAAGGGAAGCAGGCTCCCCACTGAGCAGAGAGCCAGATGTGGGGTTCGATCCCAGGACCCTGGGATCACAACCTGAGCCCAAGGCAGAGGGTTTAATCCACTGAGCCACCCAGGCGCCCCAGTACAATATGATTTTTTTAAAAGAGGTATTTATTTTTTTGAAGGGGGAGGGGCAAAGGGAGAGGGAGAGTCTCAAGCAGACTCTGTGCTGAGTACAGAGCTCCATCTCATAAGATCCCTGAGATCCCCACCAGAGCAGAAACCAAGAGTCGGTCACTCAACTGAATGCACCACCCCTGGTGCCCTGAGTACAATACAATTTTGATGAAAAAAAGAAAAAATTAATAGTAAAAATATATAACTGTTAATAATTTATTAATTCAGGGCACCTGGGTGGCTCCATGGGTTAAGCCTCTGCCTTCAGTTCAGGTCATGATCCCAGGGTCCTGGGATCGAGCCCCATGTCGGGTTCTCTGCTCAGCAGGGGCCCTGCTTCCTCCTCTCTCTCTCTCTCTTTCTCTCTCTGCCTACTTGTGATCTCTGTCTGTCAAATAAATAAATAAAATCTTTAAAAAAATAATAATTTATTAATTTATTTCCTAAGAAAAAGTATGAAAAAGAAAGTAGTGTACAATAAATAATTTATTTTCTTAAAATACTTAGAATCTGCATAGAATAATATGGGACGGACTAATGATAAGTTGTCTTGATTCTATATCTGTATCAGTACTAGATCCCTTCACTGTCACTTCTTGAAGGCACAATTTCCTGCAAAACAGTAGAGGTGAGAGATTAAAAAGACTGGGGGCAGTGGGATTGTGAGGAGATCTAGATTAAATCCTCTAGCCATAGAACCTTTAGGAATATCTTGAAGGACTACAAAGCCATGTATGAATCAAATATCTGTATTTAACATAATGAGAGAACATAATTTTGATAAATATTTTTATATGTAGATGTTATAGTCATGTGTTATCATTGCTGTTTTCAAGGGCAGTTTTGGGGAGGTTTTGAGGAAAATCAAGGCAGTTTTGGAGAAGTTTTGAGGAAAATCACATATGTAATTGGAGGAATATGCAATTTGAAGAAAAGGATATATGCGATTCCCAAGTATCAAAGGTGATTAATAAGAAAAGATGTAGCTGGCATTATATATATGCCAAAAATCCCAAACAGATACATAATACATCTATGTCAATAGTGTATAGGTGAAAATTGATGAGGCATTATGACCAAGAACATTTTTAAAAATGTTTTCATTCTGTCTTTATTTTTCTATTCTATTTGGATTGAAGGGGATAAATTAGTGGATATGCCAAAGGTAATTTTTTTGCAATGCAGAAATATAGAGATTTTGACCCCATCTATGAAATTAGTCAGATCGAGCTCAAAGGCAAACTTTGCTGCTTTCTGATGTCCTCATTCTCAATTTCCTTACTTATAAAAGGGAGATGATGCCATATCATCTGAGTTGTTGCAAGGAGGAAATAAGTACATAATGGCACAGCTCAATTTAAGCCATATTCATTATCATTATTGACCACTGGAAAATTGCCCTACAGCACCCATGCTGGTGGTGGTTAAACATTTAGCATAGTACAGGAGGACAAGTATTCTGAGAAAGGCTAACTACACATAACGTCCATAACTAACTGTATGTAATATCCAACATGCCCTCATGTTTAATATCTGTCTTTAAGGAGCCTAACTCAAAACCATACATAGCATGTTGATCTAAGAGTCAGTAAGAATCTCCCTAGAAACACTGACTGAAATATAATGAAGTTGCAGATATTTAAAAAACAACTACATTGATGTATGAACTGTCACAAATGCTTATGTTGCTTAAAAATATCTGTGATTTTTCTGTTTATTAAGCAGCAACATTGTAGCTTTTCACAATAAAATATTCATATGACAATGAATTCATTGTCATAATTAGTGGAAAAAACATAAAATATTTATTTTGCTTTCATTGTCCTTTTGAAAGGAAAAAGAAACATTGTAAGGGGGGGAAATACTGGATTAATATTTAAATGATAAACTATATTATGTTTCTTTAAATCAACTTACATTAAAGGAGTGTAAAATGTTATTTTTAGCTTTTAGTAATTTTTAAAATCTTTCAATAAAATGTTATAGCTGCTCTTTGTCATTTTCGCTTTCTGTATCTTCTTCCTGCTTGGCTATATATCATTTGTCATGCATGGTGTTCCCGGATGCCACAATCAAAATAATAGTAATAATAATAATAATAATAATAATAAAGAAAGAGAAAGAGAGAGAGAGACAGAGAAGATTCTTAATTCTCAATGCTTGTGAATGCTTGAACTGCTATAACTTCTAGTTTTCAATATATCATTACATGGGTCAGGATATATGTTACATGGGTCAGGCTACATGCTGACTTGTGAATTCACTGTCCCCACAGGATTCATAAACAGAGATGAAGCATCAGTTTATTTGGGTTGATATTAACAGATGTTTCTCTTTAATAATATTGTTAGTATACCTTTCCATTAACAACAAAAAAGAAGCAAGTTTTTCCTTTTTTTTTCTAATAGTAAGCTGCATCTCAAAATTTCTTTCCTTGTGCAAGGGAAAAATGCCCTCAGTTACTGCTATACTGCATGATATAGACTAAAAATGATAATAAAGTTGTGAATTTCTAACAGTTAATTAGCAGACCACTGTTGAATGCACATTGTATACAGGTAATAAGATATCATAAGCAACATAAAATATTGTGAAGGAAACAAAATTTTTATTTATTTTTTATTTTTTTAAAGATTTTATTTATTTATTTATCAGCAAGAGAGAGCACAAGCAGGGTGAGTATCAGGCAGAGGGAGAAGCAGGCTCCTTCTTGAGTAAGGAGCCAGATGTGGGGCTTCATCCCAGACCCTGGGATCATGACCTGAGCCAAAGGCAGACACCTAATCAGCTGAGCCAGTTGCCCTGGAATTGACATTTTTAAAAACGCTCTACAGTTTCAAGAGTTGCACTTTAAGAGTCCAAATTTTAAAGTATTAATATTGGTATTACCATTGGATAATTTTTTTAAAGAATCTTTTTTTTTCTTTTTTTTAGTAATCCCTACACCCAATATGGGCTCAAATTTACAACCTTGAGATCAAGAGTCATGTGATCCACCCATTGAGCCATTCAGGTGCCCCAATAATTATCACTGGATTTTGAATTCTGTATATATATATTCTTATCCTGATATGGCCCATTTATTTGTTGTGAGATGTTAAAGAAATTAATCTCTCTAAATATAAGATTCTTCATCTGTAAAATGGCAATGATGATGGCAATGATGATAATGATCATGATAGACACATATTTCATGGTTTTGTGATAAGAAGTTTGTGAGATAATTTATGTATAGGGTTTAGAACACTTCTTGGTACAGAGTACATATTTAATAAAAGGTGAGGTATTTTTTACTACAAAATCTTAGCAGTTATTTTGTAGTATATATTTTAATAAACATTTTTATTTAAATGACTACTTTTTCAGGGTGCCTAGGTGGCTCAGTCATTAAGCATCTGCCTTCAGCCCAGGTCATGATCCCAGAGTCCTGGGACCCATCCCTGCATCGGGCTCCCTGCTTGTCAGGGAGTCTGCTTCTCCCTCTTCCTCTGCCTCTGCTTGTGTGCCTTCTCTCTCGTAAATTAAAAAAAAAAAAAAAAAAAAAAAAGAAATCTTAAAAAAAGAAAAAAGAATACTGTGGATAAAAGGTATGCAAGAATTGCATACTACCACGAGTGAGTAAACACATAGTCAACAAATAATCCAGGGTAAATTTTTAGTACAAGAGAAAGGCAGGTCATTAATGTTGCATACCAAGAAATTCAGGTGGGGATGCCTGGGTGGCTCAGTTGGTTGGACGACTGCCTTTGGCTCAGGTCATGATCCGGGAGTCCGGGATCGAGTCCCGCATCTGGCTCCCAGCTCCGCGGGGAGTCTGCTTCTCTCTCTGACCTTCTCCTCGCTCATGCTCTCTCTCACTGTCTCTCTCTCTCTCAAATAAATAAATAAAATCTTAAAAAAAAAAGAAATTCAGGTGTATGAATATAGTTTCCATAGAATTCTTATCAGTGTAGCTTTGTAACAACACTCAAACCCAGATCATATCAAATAACATTATTTTTCCCCTAAGAATACCAGAGTTATTATTAGAAACTTATTCTAAAAAAAGTCACCTCCTCCCTAACTTGCCAAAACCTTTTACCAAAAAAATAAAGAAAAATTACATTGTTTGGAATTTAAAATACGATTACATAAAATTTGCTTCCAGTCTCAGCTTCAACTTGTAAAGAACTTGAATGTTGTCAATCCTGGTCTTACAATAAGAAAAGTCTGAAAGAACTGAAAACCAACATCCTTTCTTGCATTCTCTAAATCACTGCAAATGTGTGATACTCTGGAAAGGACAGACTGTAAAGATGGCATGCATGTAGCTCAGGACGAAGGATGAGGTAGACTGAAGAGAAGAAGCACAGGGTGTTTTACTGTGTTGCAACTTTTTTATAATGATGTATACAAGACGTTAAGCATTTGTCAATTTCCATTGAACTTCACAGGACAAAAAAGTAAGCCTTGATGCATGCAAATTGAAGAAAAAAAAAGAATCTAGGGAATTCCCATTGGAATGCAGAATGGGACAAAAGAATCTAATTGTATTTAAAAGTGATGAAGCCACCTCACTGAAAGGGATGGGTGTGGGGAAAGGTGCTGATTTAAGTAACTTTCAAAATGAATGGAGAAAGACAACTATCATATGATCTCCCTGATATGAGGAAGTGGAGATGAAACATGGGGGGTTCAGGGGGTAGGAGAAGAATAAATGAAAAAGATGGGATTGGGAGGGAGACAAACCATAAGTGACTCTTAATCTCACAAAACAAACTGAGGGTTGCTGGGGGGAGGAGGGTTGGGAGAAGCGGGGTGGGGTTATGGACATTGGGGAGGGTATGTGCTATGGTGAGTGCTGTGAAGTGTGTAAACCTGGTGATTCACAGACCTGAACCCCTGGGGATAAAAATATATTATATGTCTATAAAAAATAAAAAATAAAAAAAATGAATGGAGTGTGTAAGAGTAAAGGTTAATAGAACTATACATAATCATTGCATCCTAGTTGATAAATTTGTTTCCCATGGAGATAGGTTTTAACATTTCTATACTACTATACATGTATGTTAGAAGTGAACAATGTACATGGTGGGTGACTGACAGGAGACTGTTGTAGGGGGAAGTTAAAGATCAACAAGGGATAGAATAATACATATGGCAATGGGTCCATATCTAGATTAATACAGATACAGTTGCATATATAGAAATTATATACATATATATCTCAAAAGAACCTAGAATAAATCACACCCTAAGAGAAATGAGCACACCTAGCATTCAGATATTCTATCTAATACCATCCTCCAACAAAAGAAGCCAAAGTTCACTGGAGAATGAGTTGGCTCCAGGAACAGGACCAGAACAACATAAGCCTGTGACATTTCATACTGGCAGAAAATAAGGAAGTCCAAATACAACCTGTCTCCCCCACTCTACCCCCATCTCCCTGCCAATGATACAGTTTATCAAAGGGATACAGGATCCAAATGAAAGGGCTCCCAATCCCTAAAACTGGGAGAATGTGAATAAGAAAACAAAGAAGAATTATAACCTAAAGTGGGGCGGGGGGAATCTTTGGGTCCACACTGACATAATTAAATTATTAAATATATAAATGAGTGAGAATGGAGAAATCTCTGGTGTAGAAGTCCAAATGATTTTTGTAGATGCCCTGAAAGAAGTGGAGCATCATTTTCTACTTTTTAAGTGCGGTCTCTACATAGTTGCTTTCTTCTAAAGAATACAGCATGGCAATGGAGGCATATAGTGTAACTTTACTTTGAAAAAACTGGCAAACACTACCCAAGCCAGGTGATCAAGGTAACATCAATAACAAGAAGTCATATTAATTGTATGTGCAGCTGATATATCCTTGATATACTATGAGAATAACACTTTCCTATATGATCTTCCTCTCAAACACATGTTACCTCAGTATAATCACGATTAATCTAAAACACGATTACACCTAAATCCCAAGGAAGGTACGTTCTACAAATACCTAATCAGTAATCCTCAAAAAAGTCAAAGTAATCAAGAACAAAGAAAATCTGAGAAAATTTTGGCGGTGGCCATGAGACAGCCTGATGACACTCTGGATAGAAATGAGGAAATCTGAATGAATATGGACCTAGTTACTAAAAATGGATCAATGCCTAGTCATTGTAACAATTTTTTTTTCTTTCTTTTTATTTCCTTCTTTCTTTCCTTATTTTTTCTCTCATTTCCTCTTCCCTTTTTTCTTTCCTTCCATTTTCTTTCTCTTCTGTCTCCCTCTTCCTTCTTCCCTCCTTCTCTCTCCTCCTTTCCTCCTTTCCCTTTGGTTATTTAACTTTTTGGGAAAAACTTGATGTAATTGAAAATATTTCTGGTTTAACTACATGGAAGAAAGTAAACTTAAAACTATTACACAGTATTTTAGAATTTGAAAACTGGTGGGACAAACTTATTACTTTGCAAGTACAGTAAAATCTCAAACCTTTGATACATCTGGACACAAATGTCTCTTTATGTTTTTCCAAAGAACTCTTCCCTAAGTCTCCATCCAGCCAAACTCCCAGCTGAATGCAGCGGCATGAGTAACCTCAACTATATTTCAAGGAAAAGAAGACTCCTCCGGCTGAGTCCAGTCTATGCACAGAAGCCTGAGAAATAATAAATTGTTGTTTTAAGTCACTGAGTTTTGGAATGGTTTGTTATAGAGTAATAGATAACTGAACCAGTAAAGACAAGAACAAATTCTTCACATAAGAGGATAACTGTTGGTGGATAAATATATGAAAATATACCTACATTTATGACTATTTAGGGGTTGGAAATAAAATCAGTGTAGTATAACTTTCTACCCATTAATGTTTATAATATTTCATATGTTTCAAATTCTGAATGCTTATGAGAATGTAGAACAACAAAATGAAACAATGTTCAGTATTTGTAATAGGATATTTGAAACAATCTAAATTTCTTAAACAAGATAATTCATTTAAAAAGAGATATACAGGACACCTGGGTGGCTAAGTTGTTAGACTGCTGCAAGTCATGATCCCAGGGTCCTAAGATGCAGCCACCTCCTTGCTCAGCGGGAAACCTGATTCTCCCTTTCCCACTCCCCTCCTTGTATTCTCTCTCTCACTCTCTCTCTCTCTCTCAAATAAATAAATAAAAAATCCTTAACAAAAAAAAGACCATTTTTTCCTGATATGCTGAGCTTGAATTATGCATAATGAAATATGAGATAAATGAAAGAGTATCACCACAATTTAATCACATCTTAATCTTTATTTTAAGGGAAATTCTCTTTAATTTTTTTTTTGAAAACTGTTACAGATATTCTAGAAAGGCTTCAACTCTTCAGAACAACCTTACTTTCTCTTGTCTTTCTGTCAGTCAAATTTCCTGAGCTTTAAGTGACACAGTCTTAAGGTTTATACTTATAGGGGATGTTTGCATGGAAAAAACCTCATAGGTTCTGTTAACAAAATATTAGCAAATAAAATCCAATAATTAAAAAAAAATAAAACAAACAAACAAACAAAAACAATTATACATCCTGACCAGTTTATCCCAGGTAAACAAGTATGGTTCAACATTAGAAAATCAATTAATATAATCTATCATATAAATAGGCTAAGTAGGATTAGCACATGATCATATCAATAGATGCAGACAGCCTTTGACAAAATCCAATACTTATTCATGATAAAAGCTCTCAGAAAACTAGGTACAGAGAGAAACTTCCTCAACTTGATTAAGAATATCTATAAAAAAAAAGTATAGTTAACATCATACTTAATATAGTAGGTCCCCTAACCCCAGTTCATGGTTTTACTTTCTGCAGTTTCAGTTACCTGTGGTCAACCACAGTTCAGAAGATGATAGTAGCCTAACACTATGTCACAGTACCTACATCATTCACCACTACATCTCATCACATAGACATTTTATCATCTCACACGATCACATGAAGAAAAAGGATGAAAACAGTTTAATATAGTTTGAGAGACAGATGGACAGACCATATTCATGTAGCATTTATTACAATATATTGTTATAAAATTAGTCTGTTCTATTATTAGTTGTTAGTAATCTCTTATTGTGTCAAGTTTATGAATTAAACTTTACTATAAGAAGCATGTGTAAGACTGGGGTGCATGGGTGGCTCAGTGGGTTAAGCCTCTGCCTTTGGCTCTGGTCATCATCTCAGGGTCCTGGTATCTAGCCCTTCATCAGGCTCTCTGCTCAGCAGGGAGCCTGCTTCTCCCTCTGTCTCTGCCTGTCCCTCTGCCTAATTGTGATCTCTCTCTATATATATCAAATAAATAAAATCTTAAAAAAAAAAAAGTAGGTGTAAGAAATATATATAAATTGGGTTCAGTACTATCTACATTTTTAGGTACCTACTGGGGATCTTGAAACATATCCCCTGTGAATAAAGGGAACTACCATGGTGAGAAACTTGAAATTTTCCTTGCTAAAATCAGGTAAAAGACAAAGATGTCTCATCTCACCCCTTCTTTTCAACATGCATTGCAAGTTCTAGCTAAAACAATAAGACCAGAAAAGGAACTAAAAGGCACACAGATTTGAAAGGAAGAAATAAAACTGTCTGCTCTCACCTGACAAGACTGTCTATGTAGAAAATGCAAAAGAATTAACAACAAACAAAACGCCCTCTTGAAACTAGTAAGTCATTACAACAAGGTCTCAGGATACAAGGTCAATCACTTTTCTATATACCAGCAATGAACAAATGATTTGATTAAAATCACAATTTACATTAAAATCAAAAATGTAATACCTAAGTATAAATCTAACATAACGTGTAAAAGATGTGAGAAAAACTACAAAACTGTGATGAATGAAACCAAAGAACTAAATAATTGGAAAGAGATTCTATGTTAATGTATAGGAAGACTCAATTGTAAAGATGTTAGATCTTCCCATCTTGATCAAATCTCACCAAGTTATTTTGTGTATAAGAACAAACTGATTCTAAAGTTTATATGGTAAAGTTTATATGTCTCTTCTCTTCCAGAATAGATAACACAATTATTTAAGGGAAGAACAAAGTTGAGTACTGACACTACCCCATTTAAGAGTTACTATAAAGCATCATTAATTAAAACAGTACAGTACTGGTAAAAGAATAGATAAATAAAATATTGGTACAGAATAGAAAGCCCAGAAATAGACCCTAATACATATAGAGGGTCTCATACAACTCATACAACTAAACTTTGATGCGGGATCCAAGGCAATACAATAAAACAAAACAAAAAAATGGTATTTTCAACAAATAAAGCTGGGACAATTGGATATCTACATACAAAAAAAGTAAATTTATTTATTTTTTTAAATATTTTATTTATTTATTTGACAGAGAGAGATCACAAACAGGCAGAGAGGCAGGCAGAGAGAGAGGAGGAAGCAGGCTCCCCACTGAGCAGAGAGCCCTATGCGGTGCTTGATCCCAGGACCCTGAGATCATGACCTGAGCCGAAGGCAGTGGCTTAACCCACTGAGCCACCCAGGCGCTCCCCAAAAAAGTAAATTTAGATGCAGGCTTTATACGCTTCACAAAAGTTAACTCAAAATGGATCATAGATCTACGTGAAAAATGTAAAACTATAAAACTCCTAGGAAATAACATAAGAGAAACCATAAGTGACCACAGGAATGACAATGAGTATTTGATACAAAACCAAAGACATGATCAATGAAATAAATAATTGATTTGCTACATTTTATTAAAAAGAAAAAAAAAAAAAAGAACACAAGCCAGACTAGAGAAAGTATTTGCAAAAGACACATTTGTACATGACAGTTATCCACAATATATAAAGAACTCTTAAAATTCGACATTAAGAAAACAACCACTCTCATGTAAAAAGGGGAGTGAATAATTAAACAGAAACTTCAGCAAAGATTTATAGATAACAAGCATATGAAAAGATGTTAAACATACGTTAGTAAGAAATACAAATTAAAACAATGAACTATCACTAACATCTATTGGAATGGCCAAAATCTGAAATATTACCAACATCAAATTCTGGCAAGGATGTGGAGCAACAGGATCTCTCAGTAATTCCTGGTCAGAATACAAAATGGTACGGCCACATGGGAAGATGGTACGGCCACATGGGAAGACTGGCAGTTTCTTACAAAACTAAACATACTCTTACTATATGATCCAAATATTGGGTCCCTTTCAACTACCCAAAGCAGTTGAAAACTTATATCCACACAAAAACCTGTGTACATGTTTATAGCAGCTTTCTTCATAATTGTCAAAACTTGGAAGCAATCAAGATATCCTTCAGTAAATAAATGTATCAACCATGGTATATCCAAACAGTATAATATTATTCCATGCTAAAAAAAAAAATGAGCTATTAAACTATGAAAAGACATGAAAGGACCTTAAATGTGCATTACTATATGAAAGGAGTCAATCTGAAAAGGCTATATACTGGAAAATTCCAAGTATAAGACATAAGGCAAAACTATGGAGACAGTAAAGAGATCAGTGGTTGTCAGGGGTTGGGGATAGAGAAAAATGAATAGGCAGAAAACAAAGGATTTTAGGGCTGTAAAAATATGATGTGTGATACCATAACAATGAACAAATCGATTATTAGACATTTAACCAAGTTCATAGATTGTTTAACACCAAGAGTGAGATATGTACAATAAATTATGGACTTTGGTTTATCTTGATGTCTCAATGCACATTTGTCAGTTGTAGCAACGATACCACTCTGGTTGGAGATGTTGATAATTGGGCTGGCTACCCATGCTAGGGGCAGAGCACAAATGGCAAATTCTGTACCTTCCTCTCAATTTTGTTTTGGCCCTAAAACTGCTCTAAAAATATAAAGTCTCAATAAAATGTCTTTTAAAAAAAAAAGCTCATAAATCCAGGGAATGGAAGGTATTGTGTTTATAAACTTTGCTCAGTATCAATAACAGTCCAAACATACAGCACAGAAATCTTCCTACTCTGGGTTTTTTTTGGCTTTCTTGGATTAGGAAAGAAACCTATAGTTATTTTGCCGTCATCCTCTTCATAAGCCTAATAGAAATGAGGCCGTTATATTCAAACACGCCCATGGTCATAGAGGTCACTATAAAGTGTTGTGTTTGTCAATGGTAAATTCCACAAATCCTACCTTTTTGAGGTCAAATTCTTAGCATTAAAGTTACCAAAATTCTAGCACAACGAGGATATACGTACAGTTTTCAGAATAAAGCTAGGGGTTTTTTCCTTACTTTGTAATATCTGAGACTTAAGAGATAATAAAATGGCCTTTGATTTATTTCATAATGCAAAGAACATAAATTCAACTCTAAACCAAGTATATATAGACACTTTTGCCCCCCCACACACATATATACACACACATATATACACACACTCTATTTATTATAGTGAGTACAAGTTCATTATTTTGTAACATTTTGTTGTGTAGTGCAACTGGATTTTTTGTTCTGTTAACTTGTCTACTTTATTAATTTGTGACTGATGCATTCTAAAGCATGCTGGTTTAAAAAGGTTATTCTGGGGTTTGAGATTATTTTAAAGTAATTCCTCAATTACTGTTTCCTATAAGAAAATTGAAGTAACACTCAGTTCAAAGTACCATAATCACCATGTTTAAATGCTTCTGTGATGAACTATGAACATTCACCAATTGATCTTCCAAATTTTTCCAATTAATACTCTCCAGCAGTTGAAAAGAAAGGAACTAGATAGAGCACACACTCCCCATTTGATGTGTGTGTGTGTGTGTGTCTTTTATCCATAAGCTGTGAGAATAAATTACATTGTATTGAAATATTTATCCATATTTCTCATTATTTTTTCATTGTAATCATATCTTGTTCATTAATGATTGGAAGGTTAAAACTTGGTATACTGTGATGTAAGAAAGACTTGCTGTTTTACATTTTTCATTTTCTTTTTTTTTTTTAAGATTTTATTTATTTATTTGACAGAGAGAGATCACAAGTAGACGGAGAGGCAGGCAGAGAGAGAGAGAGAGGGAAGCAGGCTTCTTGCTGAGCAGAGAGCCCCATGTGGGACTCGATCCCAGGACCCTGAGATCATGACCTGAGCCGAAGGCAGCGGCTTAACCCACTGAGCCACCCAGGTGCCCCTACATTTTTCATTTTCAACTGATACCTAGATATGACTCTTGTTCAAATCTTCAAAAGGAACCAAATGGAAAAAAAAAATATATATATATATATATATATATGTATATAAAAAATTAGTCCACTTAAGTATGTATCTTTTCTCATTTAACTTTCTTTTTGTTTTTGAAAGTTAAATAAGAACATTTTACTATTGGCGAGAAGAATAGATATGCTTTTTTATTATATATCATCATTAAAAGTAACATGCTTTAATACATTTCTTTGTGGAAAAATTAATTTCAAGTTAAAAAGCAGTTTTTGCTTTGCTCTATCTTTTGTGTCTAGCACATTTCACAGGATTCCTCAGCCACAATTGGGTGCTTATTTCTGAGCATTAAAAAAATAAATAAAAAAAGTTTAACTTAGAGTTAAAAATAGTAGTATAATCAGGTACAAAATTTAAAAAAATATAATAGCAAAATATGAGAAAATGAGTTTGAAGCAAGATCACTTATTTACAAGGCTTTTCTCCCACTAGCTAGTTGCATGACTATGATATGTGTTGTCATTTTATGGGTTTTGTTTTATTTTGTTTTAACCAACAACTTTATTTTTTTCCTCCAGGAATAATTCTTCCAATTAAGATAGTCTTCTACTGGGTACACAGTGACCATAAGAGGAAACAACAACACATTTATTTGGTGTTTATTCTCTCCCAAGTGCTCATTTTCTCACTTAAACCTAAATTCAAACCAACAAACTAGATCTTATTATTAAATTTATTTTACATATAAAGAAACTGAGGATCAGAAAATTCCTACATTAATCAAGGTTACACAGCCAAAAAAAGAAGGAATCAAGATTTTGGGTTAGGGTTATCTGATTCGATAGCCCTTAAACATTCACTTTATTACTTATGTTAAACTATCTACAAGTCCAGTTTTTCTAAGCGATAATAAACTAGGAATAAAGACCAGCACATTATTCCTTTAATAATTTTTGCTATCAACATTAGATTTCTTTATTTAGCGTATATTGAAGAAAATGAAATATTAAAGTATTAAAATATGATATTTTATTACAACATACATCATAATTTGGAACAAAATTTAAAATAAAATACTAGTTATAGCCTGTCTATGGAAACCCTCATTAGTAGATGTTCTAATGTTTCTATTACTGCCCTTTGGTGTTGATTAGATCTAACATCTCCCAAACACTGTGTTTCCCAGATTTTACTGGAAATATGTGAAGTTCTTAAACAACTACAATTTTTAGTAGAAATTTTAAGGCCAGCAGTTTATCTTTGTTATAGCTATGCTTACCCAGTAAGAACAGCTGTGTTAATGAAGAGAATATATTTTCTGCCAAGTCAATGAATTCTTTGTAAGTTTATTTTGTTTCCTTGGAAGGAAAACAAATAGATGTGATAGCATGTTGGCTAGATAGAACCTTATTTTTGAAGTCAGAGCAAATTTTAAAGATTTCAATCGATATTTTTAGCAAAATATCATTTGCTCTAGCATTTAACCACCTGGTCATCCTAGTCCCTTCCAATTAGATAACTTAATCTTAAATATATAGTGATTATTTTCTTTAAATAATTGTTGGGTCAATAGTATCGTCGCCATCCTTTTGAAACTAATGACTTTAAAAGCATGTGGTAAAGACTTAGTAAAAGTAATTAATAATAAACTATTCTTTCTTTGTTTTGGAAGCTATATAATGGAAATACTTTTGACATAAAACTGTTGGTTACAATGATAAAAAACGTATAAAAAATATTAAAGTATTGAGACACCTGGGTGGCTCAGTCAGTTAAGCATCTAACTCTTGATTTCAGCTTAAGTCATGATCTCAAGGTTGTGAGATGAAATCCCACATCAGGCTCCACAATCAGCATGGAGTCTGTTTGTCCCTCTCACTCTGCTTCTCCCCCTACTCATGCATTCTTTCTCTCTCCTCTCTAAAATAAATAAATAAATAAAATCTTAAAAAAAAAATAAAGTATTGATCACATTTATAATTGCATTGTGTAAGTGGTTGGTGAATTTTCTGTTGTCTGCCAGATAATAAATATTTTAGGCTCTGCAGGCCAAATGGTCTCTGTCACAATAACTCAATTCTGGTATTATATTATAAAAGCAATCATAGATAGTACAGAAACAAATGTGGCTGTGTTCCAATAAAATTTTATTTAAAAAAATAGCCCGTGGTCCCTGAATTATATTTTATATAATAGCTTTAACTTATTTTTACAATCACTCAATAGTTAGTATTACACTACTTAACATGAGCATATAAGAAAATCTGTAGAGAATTCAGCTATCAGAAGGACAAAAATTAAATGTTTACATGTATGTGTACAAACTAACACTTCTCATAATTGTCTTGTACATTACGGGATATAAGTATGTTAGTGATCAAGAAGGTAGAGTAATCAGTAAGGATTTAGGTAGTGGAGATAGTTAGCCAGGAGAAAAATCTGTGCTCAAATTGAGCAAAGAGAAGGCCTAGCCTCTACATTAACATTGTGTTGCCTCTTAGTCCGAGTAGCTTTCTTATATTTGCTGCTTTCTATGCCCAGCAAACCTACTTATGATTCCCCCAACTTCTGAAATCCTTTGCTGTCCCCTTGCCTATGATTCTCTTTTCCATATTCAGGCTCATCTATATGCACTGACATCATACAAAATTTTCAATTTCAGTATCAAAATATTCATTCTGAAGAAAGCATTTTATGATCTATTCAAAGACTTGATCAGTGTTGAGTACTTGGGCCATTTTCCATCATCTACATTCTGTACATTAATATCACTTTGTGTGTGTTTCTCCCCACTCTTATATTAGTCTGTGATTTACTTGAGAGTCTTACTTATTTTTATAGTTTGATGCTGTCTAGTCACCAGACCAAAAACACTGAGACATAGAATATAGTATCTTAATTGAATTAAATGCCTTCATTATGAACTGAAAGAGAAGAGTAAACTCTTATACCCAGGGAACCAACAAGTGTTTGAAACATAGTGTTACCAAGGGCTAAATAACCTATTGCTTATACGTGCATCCAGCCTTTTACATTAACTCTTTTAAATGTACTTCCATCAACTTGGAGCAACATCATGTTGGTAGTATTCACCTTGACCAGCAAATTTTTTAATGTTTTCTCTACTGTTCTCAACAGTGATGTCAAAGTGTTTATACTGTGGAAAATATTATTCAGTCACTAGTATGGTTTTCTGAGCTATCTAAATGTGAAAATACCTCCCAATCTCTTGGACATTGACTTTTATCTCCACAGGAATCTTTTAACTGCTCATCTAACTGCAAATGCTTTACTAATTTGATAACTATATATTTTTTTCTTTATTTCCCCAGTTTATGATATCTCGGTTGGAGAACTTTTAACTTCAAAGGTTTTGAAGTTTTTTAATTTTTAACTTCTGAGGTTTCTATTTTGTCCTTATTTCTCTAATATTTTAAAAATCCCAGATGTGTTCTTTGTACTCATGACCATCACAGAACTTGTATTTAGTTGACATTAGTGATGCCTATCAAAAGTTTTCAGTTCCTCTACTTTCTTGACTCAAAATTAGAAGTCATCCTTCTCCATTTGAGGGTTGAAGGGACTATGTTACTAGTTCTAGCTAAAGATTTGTGAGCATAAATAAAACATGTTACTTCTGGGAGAGGCAATTAATGGTCAGTGTGAGACCCTCCACAGTTCAATTTTCACTCTGTCATGATCACTAACAATAGTCAAAGTGTTTGCTCGTCTGTCAGCCTTTGCCTCTGAGTGACATAACTAGCAGGATTGCTGACCTATAATGGACATATAGAATGAAATATATATAAGATGTATATTTGTGTTGCTTGAGCCACCAAAATTTTAGGATTGATTCTTACCACAGCATAACCTACTCTATCTTGGGTAACACAGAAATCAAACCAAAAGAAGAATGTTACTCTCACAAAAACACAACCTAATATATGGCAATGTCTTAAGGATGGGCCATTTGCAGGTGAGGAAATTGAAAAATGGAAATCCATGTTATGTAGTGGCAAAACATTTGATTAAGCAATCACTTGAAATAGTTTGACAGTCAGAATACAAGTTAATGATGTTGTAGTAATCAGAAAAGAGATTGGATAGCAGAATGATAGTAGTCAATGGTCAATGTATCATTTCCATTTGACAAGATATTACAATTAAGAAATGATTTTAGTAAATAATTAGGTTATTTGAGATCAGGAATAAAAGAGTACGCCAAGAGTTCAGAAAAAGGGACAATTTTAAGTTGGAAGTAGATATTGGTTCTTAACCCTAAGGAAATGAAAATCAAAATGAAGAAAGTCAAAAACAAAAACATCAAACTCTAAGTTGCAAGAGGATCAAATGAAATAAAGAATCATTACATTAATTGTTAAAGCCTGTGAAAGACTTAATGTGGCCTTCAGAAAATCTCTTTTGTTGGCAAAATTGTTCAGAGAAATGTTGAATGATAATGCTCACTAAAGTTGGTAAGCTCGACTTGCGTGTGATTAAGTTAAGAGAAATAGGGATGTCCCAAACAGAATTGCAATTGTAGTTACTGGCACATGGAGCTGACTGGACTCCAAAAGGTGAGTGAGTTACTGAGGGAGTTGTACTGCCAAAAGAACCGTAACTTACACTAGAGGAGACTGTGACTATCCAAGGCTTAAAATGAGATTTCTCTGGAAAGGAATCAGGCTGAGAATGCTATTTAGCCCTCAGGAGGATATATTTTTCTACTTTGACCATCAGATGTAGCCAAAAATGATAACAAAGAGTAAAATATCTGAAAGAGATACAAAGAGCCACAGAGAATACTAAGTTGAGGGTTTCATTCCACAGAGCAGAATCAGAGAATATTCAAAGAACATTCCTTACCATCAGGGTAAGAAGACCTCAAAAAGTTAGCCCAGTGGTGATTTTAGGATTGCTATAGATTACTACATGCTGTGTATCTCCCCCTTTCAAAATGTGAGTATTGATTTCAGTTTTTCAGTATTTGTTGTACCATTGTATATTGAGTTGTGGGGGCAGATAACATATATTTATCTGGATCAAGAAGAATCATATCTGGACCTGCTGTAGAGGATTTCATATATCTCATCCATGCAAACACTAACACAGATGACTTAAAGATCCATGACTTTTAGATTGTTATTATGATTAGTTAGTGCTTATGAGTTATTTACTTTGAGAAGTAAGTATATATTATATGAAGAAAGAAGAGTGAATCAGATATTTGGTGATTGGAATTACAAATTGTGGTGGTCATAAAGTACTATTTAACAGATATTTCTGGTTCTCCTTTTAGGCACTTCCAAGGATGCACTTTTTGGCCCACTTCTAAGTGGAAATACCCAAGTGACCAGATAAGACTTTTGAGGTATGAGTGGGAAGGCTGATGCTTAATCTCATTTGACTCTGAAATAATGGCCCGTAAAATTGAAGATGGTGGTCCTAAGTCTCAGATGACTGAGGAGCAGTGTCTGACTAAACTTCAATGGGGATGAGTGGCAGTAAGAAATACAAATTTATGGTTTTCAAGTCACAGAGATTTTTGGAGGGTATTTGTTACTTTGGAGTAATTTGACCTATATTCTCTGATAGAGCATACCTTTTCCAAGCTAATAGAATAAGCTGTTTCTTTCATAAATATATACTTTTTTATTTAAAAAAAACTAAAAATAGATTATATGCACAACAACAAACTATTTAAGGACCTCATATTAAAAAATGTGTTTTTATTGAGCTAATACAAAACTCTCTGTAATATTAAAAAGTCAATACCATATATAAATGCATTTAAATATGAGCAATCCATTATTAATGCCTTATATTTCAGTACCATGTCAGTAAAGGATGTAAATAATGGCACACAAAGAACAAATTATTTCACACTGAACTTTGAAAGGAAATCAGCGTACTGGAAGACTGAGGTTTATGACTCCTTCCATTTTGCTTCAATGTTTGGAACTAACCTAAGTTAGTCTGAGAATTAAGTTACTATATTTTAAAATATATATATCTGAAGCATCATTGTTGCTTTTCCTAGTGCTAAGCTGACAAAGAATGCTATCTCTGGTAACAGTCTTGTTTATTTAACTGATTTCTCTTTGAAAGTGAGAAATATATAAACTGCCCAATATTTCTCCCGTGTCTCAATAAAGCTAAAAGCTCTACGGTTAATACTATTGATTGTCAAAAGAAAATCTGCATACCAAGATAAATTCTTTAGCATTGGAACCTCCAAAAATCATTGAGTTCAAGACCTTCAAACAGAGATATTGGACAAAAGCAATTTTTGTTCCTACTTTTTGCTTTTGCTTTTTCCAGTATTTTCCTATAACCGAAGGAAGATAATGAAGGTAGGATTTTTAAAACATTTTACACCTATACAACTAGATATGTGACTCCAAAATCAATCTAGTATTTCAAGGAGAATTGTGGAAAAAAAGACATAAAGATGTTCTGAAAAGAAAAAAGAAAAAAACAAAACATAATAAACTGGGTATATACATTTATTGGAGGACAATACATGATTGGATGCATTTTGCTGTGTATATCCACATTATAAGAAAGACCATTAAATTATCCCAAATATGTATTTTTGTCTTATTATTTCCTCCTTTTTCCAATTAAGGATCCAAAAATGAGGTTTTAATCTCTTAATATTAATATAAAATATTTCATCTTTCTCAGAAATTACCTTATGTCTTCTGCAATGGCCACTCCACTGAGCCACTAAAATTTAAGTAAAATTCAAGAATGTTAACTATTTATTCAACCTAAAAGTGAGAGTCCCACTTGTGGTAGGAAAACAGGAACATAAAAATTAGATCAGTTATTTGTGGCTCCTTTCTCTGCTGGCCTGCTACTTTCATTGCCACAGATGTCAGTAATACAGCAATAAAGAAAAAAAATGAAAGAACTAGAAACTTGAGAGTCTTCTGACCATGGCCTACATCCACAATTCTGCTCCAACACATGTGCTACACCAAGCTTGACCACTCTAGGTTTTCTCCAGGGAAATCCTTATTTTTCTTTTACTTTTTATTCCAAATTCCAATCTACATGGGCCCCTTTATTTTCAAAAGCCAAACTGTATGATTTTGGTACATCACGTAGAGTCTGAGTTCAGGATATTTTCTTTAATTATTCTCTATTCTTCCTTTTTTCCCCCATTTCTATACTGAAAAAAGTATGTATATTAAAAGTCATATATATCAGGTTCTTAAATGGCCTCTTCAGCCTTTCTTAGCTTGTATCTCATTCTTCTTCACATAAGAAATAAATACGAATCCGAGAAGTTTAAGTATTTATAAAGGTTTCCCTCTAATCATCCCTACTTCCCTACCACTCGAGTTTGAAAAATAAAAACTCCCATTGAAACACACAAATTTATGGGATAATGTTATTTTCATAATTACAGCCAACTCAATAAATAACTGGTCAACTCTTCTGCTGAAACAGCTAAAAATGTTTGATTATAATGCATTTTTAAAATTGTTGAATTTTATCAGTGCCCAGGAATTTGAAATCTTAATGTCAATATCTAAGTGAACTCACAGAGGTAAGTGAGTCATAAAGCCCATTTCACCTGAAGGCTATTTACCCAGTTGTGATCTTCAGTTTTAGATCCCATGTCCCTTTGGGAGAAAAGACATAATAAAATTTAGGTTTCTTCTAAACTTGGACTCCCTAAGGTGATATGTTATTAGCCTAAGAGTGAAAGAGAAAGAAACCCACCAGTCACCAACTCCCTCATCCTTCTGCTGGATAAGAAGAGGGAAATTTGCTTGTTTCATGTGCCTGTGCTAGGGGCGAGGAGAAAGCATAAACAAATGGGAAAAAGAAAAAAAATAATTCCTCTGAGATGTCATAACCATAAGACAAGTTTGAAATCAAATTCACACTGAGGGATGATGTGGAAGGAAAAAAAAAATCAAAGCGAAATTCTGTTTAAAATTAACATTGAATTGGGGCACCTGAGTGGCTCAGTGGGTTGGGGCCTCTGCCTTCAGCTCAGGTCGTGATCCCAGAGTCCTGGGATCGAGCCCTGCATCGGGATCTCTGCTCAGTGGGGAGCCTGCTTCCCCCTCTCTCTCTGTCTGCCTCTCTGCCTACTTGTGATCTCTGTCTGTCAAATAAATAAAAAATTTAAAAATAATTAATTAATTAATTAACATTGAATTGACAGCATCCCAAATTCTAGAAGTAGAAAATATAAATCATCTTGAGAAGTAGAGGAAACTATTTCACAGTCAGGTCTGAAATAATTCTCACCAGTAACATTCCAGTGACTATAAGCACATAATACATGCAAGTACTGTCCATCCAGAATTTTATAACTAACAGAAACAAATAAACAGATAAATAAAAACAACACTTTCAAAATGAGGAAGAAATAAGAATAACATTGTTCATTTTCAGACAGACAAACCTGAGTTGTCATGAACAGATTTTATCAATAGGAAATTCTATAGTGAGTAATTTCAGCAAAATGGCATAATTTAGAATCTAAAATGTTGGATGATGAATAAGGATAAAGGTAAGCATAAACACACCCAATTAATTATATAAATGATAATAATGTCTTGAAAGTTTATAAGACATAGTAGAAATAATTCATAACAATAAAATTTTATAAGGGAAAAGGAAGATGATTAAATTCTTCCAACATTCTTAAAATATCTAGTAGGAGGATAGAGTTTTTATAAAGTTCTGACTTTTGAATATTGAACTGGTTAAAATTTCTATAGTAATCACTAAAAGAAAAAGAGTAAATGAAGAAAAATGGTTTGAGCAAAAATTAAAAAAATAAATAACATAATCAATACCCCCCGAAAAAAAGAGCAAGGAAGGAAAAAAGAAAAAAGAAGCAATGAGTCAAATAACCAATGGTGTCAAGTAATAATCCATAATGGGCATCATTTCACAAATACCAGACTGACAAAACTTCAAAACTACAATGTTAATATATCACAGAGGATATAAAACAATAAAACCACTTACCAATTACAACAGGTGTGAGTTATCAATTCATACAACTACTTTGGAAGCAATTTAGCATTAACTTATAAAATGTAATATGTAAATCAATTATAAATAAGCAAGTCAAACTTAGGTTTATACCTAGAGTAGCCTTATATATATGTACCCTGAAAGAGATGCAAGAATCCCACTGTTGGGATGGAAACAAGCTAGAAATAACCATCAAAATATAATCAATAAATTAGGAGTTATAGAGTTAATTAAAATAATTTTATACATTTGTAAAAATGAATTAATCAGTGCTGCATCAACTACATGGATGAACATTAGAAGCAGCAGTACTGAGAGAAGAAGGCAAATGATTCCATTTCTATGAAGTCCCCCAAACTTAAAAAATTCTGTACACTCTAGTAATACAAAACTACTTGGTAAGGAGGCAGCTGGGTGTCTCAGTCAGTTGAGCATCCAACTCTTGCTTTCAACTCAGAGCATGATCTCAGAACATGAGATCGAAACCCCTGTCAGCTCAGAGTCTGCTTAAGATTCTTTCTCCCTCTCTCTGACCCTACACATCCCCTTTCTAAAATGAATAAATTAATCTTAAAAAACACAAATTAGTAAAGTTCTAAAAAAAATAATAAAAATCATAAACCTATATGTTGGCTAATTAGCATAATATTTTTTTAATTTAAAAATAAATTATAAGCCTATAATTCAGGTAATGGTTAATGCTGAGGTGGAAAGAGATTGGAATACATTTACCAGCTCATTCCCAATGTTGCTATTCTTTCTTCTTTGAAATGGATTATTATATTTTAATCTTTAAAGTTTACTCCTAATTGATTAATAAATTGAAAAGTTAAAATTTATGTATAAAATAGAAGTTAGGTGTGAGGTATATGATTTTAGAGAGAAGTCTTCATTAGTATAATCTGGGTCCTTGTTATTCAGCCTCTCCCAAAAATGTTGTGAACATTTTCATATTAATTCAATCCTTTAACCTGAAAGAAGCTTTCCTTCTCTTTTTTCTCTTTTTTGTCATCATATTTTTTAACCATTTAACTACATATTTATTCATGGTGACAGATATTCTAAGAACTCTAAAGCATATGATATATATATATTTTTGAAATTAATTTGAAATTTGAAATATGAAATTAATTTATATATTTTTGAAAATATATATTAATAAAAGAATGATTTTTTTTCTCACGTGATGCCATTGTTCTTAGGTGTTTTAATTTCACAAAAGACCTTTAGGTTTTGTACTATTTTTTGGCATGGAAAGAAGTTGAAAGGAAACTAGAGTACATCTGAAACTGTACCCTTAGGTCAATGTGAAACAAGTATAAAATGATTAATATCTGAATATAGCTGTTTTTGAAACTAGACACTCTTTTGTTTTGTTGGCCTTTAGTCTAAACAAAAATAAAACATTCCAACAGAATGTAATCTATACACTCTGGATGTGAGTGTTTTGTTGGCAGAGTTGTTTCTTTTCATGTTTTGTCTATTCTATAAAATCTCCAAGTGTCAAATGTTTGTTTTATATCTTTATATACAAAACCCTCTGTACCTCATAAACAGTTTTAAAACCCATTTGATGGGGCGCCTGGGTGGCTCAGTGGGTTGGGCCGCTGCCTTCGGCTCAGGTCATGATCTCAGGGTCCTGGGATTGAGTCCCGCATCGGGCTCTCTGCTCAGCAGGAAGCCTGCTTCCCTCTCTCTCTCTCTGCCTGCCTCTCCATCTACTTGTGATCTCTCTCTGTCAAATAAATAAATAAAATCTTAAAAAAAAAAAAAAACCCATTTGATGAAAATACTGTGGAAGACACTCAAGTATTAGAGTGCTATGGTTGATTCATCTCCATCAAAATATTAAGGAAGACATTTCTGCTTACAATAGAACAGTCCTGATTGAAACTGAATATTAAGTTAAATTTATCTCAATCTTGGAACACTGAGAGAATACCCATGACAGAAAACCACCAACATCTCAGATGCATGTGTAAGAATTATGTTGCCAAATAGAAGAGCACAGTCCAATATGACAAAGACTTAAAGAAGATCGAAGATAAAAGAGAGGAGAAAACATATTCATATTCTTATTGTTCCTGTTAAGAGTGACATCATCATTGGTTATTTAGTAATTATCATTTTCTGCCATGTTATGTGAAAAGTGTATTCTTGGGTGCCTGGGTGGCTCGGTCGGTCGGCCATCTGACTTTTGCTTTTGGCTCAGGTCATGATCTCATGGGTTATGAAATGGAACACTGTGTGAAGCCCCACATTGAGCTCTGAGCTCAACAAGGAGTCTACTTGAAGATTATCTCACTCTGCCCCTCTTCCCCACTCTCTCTCTCTAAAATAAATAAATCTTTTTTTTTAAAAAACTGTATTCTAAATTGCAAAACTTTATATATCAAATTTAATGGGGTATAATTATTTTGGTGATGTAATTTCTTTCATTCATGGAAACACAATTAGCAACTTTATTGAGATATAATTCATATAACATACAACAAATTCATCCATTAAAATGTACCATTCAGTGGTTTTAGTACATTCCCAGAGTTGTGCATCCACTACCACAAGCAATTTAGAAGATTTTCTTTTACTCTTCTCAAAAATCCAGCTCAGTTTAGCTACCACTCCCACCCTCAACTCTTTCTCACCTCTAGGCAACCACTAGCCTATTTGTGTCTTTACAGACTTTTCTATCATGGGCATTTCAATATGCCATCTTTGTGTTAGGCTTTTTCACTAAGGATAATATTTTTAAGGTTCATCCATGTTGTAGCATGTATCAGTACTTCATTTCTTTTTGTTGCCAAATAATATTCCATTATATGGATATACCAAATTATATTTATCTTTGCACTGGTCAATATATACTTGGCTTGTTTCCACTTTTTGTCTATTATGAATAATACTGCTAATCCATATGCATGTTTTTGCTGAAACATGTCTTGATTTCTCTGGAGTATATAAATATCTTGCAATGAAATTCAGGTCATATATTTTCACAATCTGAAGAACTGTCAGAATGTTTTCCAAAATGGCTGACATAGTTTGTATTCTTATTGAAAGAATATGAGGGGTCCAATTGCTCTGCATTTCTCTTGCCAACACATATAATTATCAGTCTTTTTGATAAAAATCATCATTTTGGCTATAAAGTTTTATCATTGTGCTTTTGATTTGCATGTCCTTGATGGCTAATGATATTGAATATATTTTCATATACTTTTTAGCCACTCGTGTATCTTCTTTCTCTCTTTTCAGATACCTGGCTCACTTTTTTTTTTAAAGATTTTGTTTATTTTTTTGACAAAGAGAGACACAGGAAGAGAGGGAACACAAGGAGGGGGCGGGGCAGAGGGAGAAGCAGGCTTCCTGACGAGCAGGGAGCCTGATGTGGGCCTTGATCCCTGGATCCTGATATAATGACCTGAGCTGAAGGCAGATGCTCATGACTGAGCCACTCAGGCACCCTTGGCTCACTTTTAATTGAGTTATTTCTTTTTTAGTTGTAGTTTTAATGTGTCTTTATATAGCCTAGATAAAGGCATATACATTATAAAGCTATCCCCAAGTTCTCAAATCTCAAGAATTCATTTAAAAGTGAACCTTAGGGGTACCTGGGTGGCTCAGTCGTTAAGCGTCTGCCTTCGGCTCGGGTCATGATCCCGGGGTTCTGGGATCGAGCCCCGCATCGGGCTCCCGGCTTGGTGGGAAGCCTGCTTCTCCCTCTCTCACTCCCCCTGCTTGTGTTCCCTCTCTCGCTGTGTCTCTCTGTCAAATAAATAAATATTAAAAAAAAAAAAAAGTGAACCTTAGGCTAACTATTTTTAGAATATGGCACAAACTTCTCCCATAATCTGCATTCTGACACACAATATTTTAATCAATATATTGGCAGATTAATCTTTCTCAGAATATATAGTGAAATAGTTTAAGTTACTATTATAATTTGTTTCACTATAAACAACTGCTTCCCTTAACATTATCCATATATGGCTGTCTTGGTGTTAATCAGTAATATTTTTTTAGGTAGGAGTCCCAAAAGAGTTACTCTTTCATAATGAGCTTATAAAATGTGATCACTTTTTCAAAAGCTAAACAACCATAATTTTAAATAATCCATCTTAATTATACTTCTATATCATTTAAATTAACCAATGCTATGTATTAATAGTGTTCACTGCATTATATAAGATATTATAAATTTAGAAAAATCTCTATTTTCTTTTATTTTAATTCAGAGTAGTATTCTTTAAATATCTTGATTAACTTTTCACTATTGCTATTGTCTCTCCTTGGGACTCTATACTTCTTATCTACTTGCCTAATTCCATTTTTTTCACTTCTCTTTCATCTCTCTCTGTTAATTTTGTAATTTCAAACTTGTTTTTTTCTAACTAAAAGGGCTTTTTTTTTTTTTCCCCAACTTGTTAAGCATTCTGATCACCTGTTAACTAGCTCAGGCCTCTGTCTTCACAAATATCACGTTTATCATTCTCCTAGTATCTTAATTGATACAAATTAAACTGAAATGTGCACTCTGCATTTCCAATGACTGCCCCCATGTCATTCCAGAGTATCAGACCATGTCTTCCCTTTTAAGTATAATTCTTCCTTTGCACATGGACTTCTCTGGAAAACATCATTTTAAATCCAGAATTTTTGCAAATTTAACTCCATAGGATCCAATTTTTTTTGAAGCATCAATACTACTATTACTTGAAATATACTTTTAAAGTATTTTAGTTCCTCAGTAAATTAAAACAGAAATATATGTATTTTTCTTTTCATAATATAAGCAAATCACAAGTATTTATTAAACACTTATATGCTCTTAACTGTACCCAGAATCCACAGGAGACACAGAAGTTTTGGTAGACCTCATCTTAAAAGCCAGTGTAAAGAAAAGGAAGGAAGGAAGGAAGGAAGGAAAGTAGGGAGGAAAGAAGGTAGGGAAGTAGAATGAAAAGGAAAGAAGGAAGTGTCAGAAACTTAAGAAAGTTTCATCTAGTTCTAAGAATAGCTTAGATATTAATATTCTAAGTCATCATACTACTCAGTCCCTCCAATATATGTTTTTAATATGACTTATAATGTTTTAATTATATTTTGATTATATATATATAAAATATAATACATATATAATAAAAATATAGTTTACATATCAAATAGAATATGTGGTCTGCAGAAGGCATGTTTGGCTTGCTGTTTTATATTGAAGGTTTAGATTATGTTAAATAGATCCTCAAAAATATATGATAAATCAATTGAATAGTCATGGAATTTTTAGGAGAGATGGTGAAGCTTAGGAAGAACCTAGAAAGATGTTGAAATTTAAAGAATTAGAAAAAAAGTGGAAGCAAAAGGAATTATAGAATGAGTGACAAATTAAGCAAAAGAGAGAATGAAAACCTATGGGTATTTCAGGGGATCATGGGACAGCTGTTGAAACTAGAGTAATGGTTGTACGTGGGAAATTAAGTTAAATATATTATATGAAATTGAATTATAAAAAGTCTTAAAATCGGGTAATTTAGACCCTTGTGTTAGGATAAAGGAGTCAATGAAGACTTTGACCCTGAAGAGCAGGACAATAAAAGTGGTAGTTTAAAGAAATACTCCTTTAATAATGGAACAAAATGGGATCAGGAGGGAGACAAACCATAAGAGACTGTTAATCTCATGAAACAAACTTGAGGGTTGCTGAGGGGTGGGAGTAGGGATAGAGTAGCTGGGTTATGGACATTGGGGAGTGCTGTGAAATGTATAAGCCTGATGATTCACAGACCTGTACCCCTGGGGCAAATAATATATTATATATTAATAAAAATAATTTTAAAAAGAGAAAGAAAGGGGCACCTGGGTGGCTCAGTGGGTTAAGCCACTGCCTTCGGCTCAGGTCATGATCTCAGGGTCCTGGGATCGAGCCCCACATCAGGCTCTCTGCTCAGCCGGGAGCCTTCTTTCCCCTCTCTCTCTGCCTGCCTCTCTGCCTACTTGTGATCTCTCTCTCTGACACATAAAAAAAAATAAATTAATTAAAAAAGAGAGAGAAAGAAATACTCTTACCACATTTCTGATAGTTTTCTATCTTGAAAGTATATGCAAAATGAATTGGAAGATTTTTGAGTCTGAGAAATAACTCAAAGCTAAATATTGTTAGATCTGAAAGTTTAACTTAGCCCCGATTTTCTGGGGAAAAAAAAAATATATATATATATATGCACACACATACATACATACATGCATATATAGACACATATATATACCCTAAACTGTTCACTTTTTCACACTTGTCCTTACTTATATCTTGCAGTTTTATTTTCTCTGAAGTATAAAATAATACACATATATTTTAAATTAGCAATATATAAATAAGTGGAAGCTAACATAAATTTTGGTTGCTCTCTGAAAATGCTGCCACATCCAAACATAAATTCATGAAAACTTGGACAACACTAATAACAAAGGAACTCCACAAGAATATATGAGAACCATTTCAATAAAGATATCAGGATTATTTAGTGAGTAAAAGAATACGCATTAATCATTCAGTGAGTTAAAGGTGGTTTATGGTTTGTATTTCCTCCTGGGGGTTTGGAAAGAGAAAACAAAACTGGGAAAAAGAATTACTGAAGTGGGGCACCTGGGTGGCTCAGTGGGTTAAGCCTCTGCCTTCAGCTCAGGTCATGATCTCAAAGTCGTGGGATTAAGCCCCGCATCGGGCTCTCTGCTCAGCATGGAGACTGCTTCCCCACTCTCTCTCTGCCTGCCTCTCCGTCTACTTATGATCTCCATCTGTCAAATAAATAAATAAAATCTTAAAAAAAAAAAAAAAAACTACCGAAGTGGTTGGATTTTAGGGTTGTAAGAGACTGTGAAACATACAAGAGAGTATATTGAGGAAGCAAATTCAAGTTATCAGAGAAGTCCAGTGAGACAATTGGGAATCATCAGCAGAGTGAAAAAGAGAGTGTATGAAAACATTAAAATAGATCAGATCTTCAAAAGAGAAGACGCATACAAGAGAAAGCGAGAAAATTAGGATATATTACTATATTACTTCATATAACACTAATAATGACTGTGAAGAAGTAAGTGGTACATATTTCATTTTGCAAACAAACAAAAAAACCTTTAGAGGATGTTGACAGTTTGTCTATAAAGTAACACAGCTAATAAGAGTAGCACAATGAGGGTGCATTGAAAGAGACTCTCCAGTTACTACTGATGAGAATGTAAACTCCAATAAACTTTCTGTTCAAAGTTTGGCAGTTTATATCATAAGTCTCATAAATGCTCATATCTTTTGACACAATAATAACATTCTATTAATTTTCCCTAGAATTGAGCACACACGCATGCACACACACAAACACACACAATTTATGTGTACCATTATTCATTGTAACATTTTTAAGAATAAAACAAAAAAGAAGTATAAATGTTCAACAATGTAAGATAACATTTATGCATGTTATCTCACATCTATGTAATAGAGTACTACACAGCCTTTAGTTTAATGAGTATGAGAACATGGAAATGCTTAAATATTATAAAATGAGAAAGGCAATATAAAGAGAAAATAAAGTGTTCAGCCAAAGTGCCATTTCAAGGGAAGTGAGTGATTTATAGACTGCTTGTTTTTAATTAAAAGAAAAAAAAACTTTTTCCTTTATTACATCCCATGGCAAACATTTCTTTTTAATTAATACAGCTTAGAGTATTCAGTACATAAATGTCAATAAGAAATGGCACTATGTTCTAGCTACTATCACAATGTTAAAAACTGGAAATATTTATTAAGTAGCTACCTAGGAACTCTTTTCTGACTATGTAATATGTTCAGTGTGTGAGAGTTCAGTAATTTCATTTATTAATCTGTGAATTAAAGCATCTAGAAAGATATGGATACAGGAAGAAGGGCCAGAGAGGTAAAATCCCTTGCCCTAAATCACACAGGAATTGAGTAGCAGATCTAGCTAGCTCCCAGATTACCATCCAGTTTTGAATCCTAGGTATTATGGAATATATTATTTTTAAAACAGTATCTTTAATTTGTGTAGTTATTCAATACCAAAGGAAACATTATATGTAATATGCCTAATTTTATCAAAAACATACCAAATAACAACAAGCTATTTTAATCTACATTACATAAAACTCGGTCTTTAGTATCAGAATAAAATCAAGTATAAGTTTTATTTGAACTCAAGTTTAAAGAGTTTTCTGAATTACTTTAAGCTTCATAGTGACAGATTTTATATACCATGTTCAGGGCCTTGGATTCTTCAGTTTCTTTAAAATCAATAGCATATTTTCAAAGCATGTGAACAATTCTAAAAGTTTGCCTATTTTCCTCTTTGGTGAAACAGTTTCATTTTATTCCATTAATTGAACTACACATTATTGAAAGCTGAACATCTGTGTTAAGGGTTGTCCAGATGTTTTCAACAGATATTCAGTGTTTGAATTATACTGTCTACAGACAGAGCAATATAGCCTTCTAGCTATGAGTTCTCGGAGATCTATTATGAAAGACTTGGTCATGTCTGCTATCTCTAGTTGCATTGCCTGGTTTGTAGCAATCTTCTTCAGGCCCATACTTCTTCAATATTGCAGTATAATTATATATATATATATATATATATATATATTCATATTCTAACATTTAGAGTAAAACTGGGTTTTATTAATTTAAATTAGAATTGGTACCAATGCAAAAAATTCAAATTCAGTGCAACTCATGGACTTCATTGGGCTAATACTGTCCATGCCCAGGAAATAACTATGAACAGTATACCTATTAATTGCTTCTCTGAGTAACAACTGAAAAACTTTTTTTAACCTGACTGTAATAAAAATTCTAATTTTAAAAATATAATAGGTTAGGTGAAGAGGTGCTCTGAGATCTATCATCTGTAGTAGTCCATTTAATGTGACATTTATTTATTTATTTATTTTTTTAAAGATTTTATTTATTTATTTGACAGAGAGAGATCACAAGCAGGCAGAGAGGCAGGCAGAGAGAGAGGAGGAAGCAGGCTCCCTGCTGAGCAGAGAGCCCGATGCGGGGCTCGATCCCAGGACCCTGAGATCATGACCTGAGCCGAAGGCAGCGGCTTAATCCACTGAGCCACCCAGGCGCCCCTAATGTGACATTTATTAAGTGAAGTTGGCTCTCTGTATTATACTGTATCTAGGAATGTTGTGATGACTTCTGTGGCCACCTTCATTCTCATCACTCACCCCACCACTTACCCTATGCTAAGCCTAACTCCTCTGTGATTGAATGATTCGCTCTTGGGGGCACCTGTGTGGCTCAGTCATTAAGCATCAGCCTTCTGCTCAGGTCATTATCCAAGGGTCCTTGGATGGAACCCAGTTCAGTGGAAAACCTGATTCTCCCTGTCCCACTCCCCCTCTTGGATACCTTCTCTTGCATCTCTCTCTGTCAAATAAATAAATAAAATCTTAAAGAAAGAAAGAAAGAAAGAAAGAAAGAAAGAAAGAAAGAAAGAAAGAAAGAAGAAAAAGATTTCCTCTTGGCTTGTACTGGTGAGGTGGAGCAAGCTGTATAAACAGGGAACATCTCTTGTAATGCCAGTTTCATGAATGCACTTCAATGCTAGGCCATTCTGACAAACCACTTGTGTGCTCTTGAGCTCTAAGTTTGCTCCTAGTATCAGATGACACGAGACTACTACTCCCAAGTTGTCCCTATCCTGGCATGTATAAGCATCTCCTCTCCTAGCAGGAATGCCCTATACTGATCCTTACTTTCTGCCTGGGCAGTAGTCTGGCACTGCCACAAAGCATGTGCATGGACACAAATATCTCTTTGCTGCATTAAAGGGGAAAATGTGTCCAAAGTATATGAACATATTACCTACCCTCATCTCTTTAAGCAGTACCTTTTATTCAAGCAATAATTAAATATCAAATCTAGTGGTTGTCCATCATCTCTCTCTTTTCTTCAACCCCTGTATCCAACTGATCAGCAAATTTTTCCCAAAACTTATTCGAAAACAGTCTGTTTTTTACCTTTTCCATTGCTACAGATAAAATAACCTTCATTTCTATTAGAATCACCCACTAACATCTTATATTTGTTCTCGCCTCTGTTCATCTCTTTTCAGCTAACACTTTTTGTTTTGTTTTGTTTTGTTTTTAAACATAAATCAGATCCTGGAACTCCTTTTCTTAAAATCTTCCAATGATCCCTCACATATCCAGACATATTATCTTGGTTTACAACCAAATATATTACCCTATGTTATAAGGCCTTCCTTGGTCCTGCCCCTGCCTGTGTCTCTAACTTCAATTCTCTCTGCCTCACAATGCTCCACCTACACTGAATTTTTCTCTGCTCTTTATTAAGCTAAACCAATTTCTGCCTCATGCCCTGTACTCATTGTGAACCTGGAAAGAGATCTTCCACTTGACCTTCACAAGGCTGACTACTCTGTTTACTTTCTGTTAGGGAAATCCCTCCTAAATGTCACCTCTTTAGAGTCTATATTCTTTACCCACCCAACCTATAATAATTTCCTATTCATTCACCATAATATCACTGTAGTATTACTATCTTTTGGTACATTTCTATGACCGTATGCATTTATGTTTGCCTCTCCTAATTAGAATGTGAGCTCTTTTATAAGGACCTGCCTGCCTTCTTTACTATTGTATTTTCAATTTCAAGAGCTATACCTCTGAAGCATTTAGCATATACTCCTCTGATAATCAAAGTCCTCTGAAAAACAGGACCATGAGGGGAAAAAGAGAAAAAAAGGAAAGAAGGTAGGAAGGAAGAAGGAAGGAAAGGAGGAAAGGAAGGAGAGAAGGAGAAGAAAGGAAGGTAAATAAGTTGGGGAGAAATATCTTAGCTGCAGTACGGTTCTAAGGAACATTCAGGAAGGCCACTAGAGAGTCCTTGAGCCAAAGTTGCCCAACAGAAGGGTCATGATCCCCCAGAACTAGCCTTCCTTAACATTTCTGCCATGCTTAATCATCAGCTGAGAGGTGCAAAGGGAAGTGCAGCCTCAGCACCAATGGCATGATGAATTTAAGAGCACAGGTGCTGGGCTGCCTGGAGAATTTTCTCCCTGAAGTTGGAAATCTGAAAAGTGCATTCTCAGAGTGCTACAGAAGGTATAAAGGCTAAAAGTCTTTCTTCTTCCATGCAGATGGTACTATATAATATGTATGTGTGTGAGGGGGCGACTGGGGATAGTGAACAGGATATATATTCACCTACACAAACGTGTATGCACACACACACGCACACACACACACATACTACTTAATACAAATATAACTTTTTACCAAAAAAAATTAATCAAAGATAATGAAAAAATAGAAAGAAATACCCAAAAACATGTTAAAATTGTTATCTTGGGGTGGTGGATCTGACAGTAATTTTTATTTTCTACTTTCTTTTGCCTGCTATTTGTCAAATCCTCTTCAAAACAATATAATTTCTTATAACAAAGAGGAAAAAACTGATTAAATGAAAAGAAACAATGTGGTGAGTGAAAAAGTATATGAAGAAAGTCAATTTTTTCCCTTCTCATCCATATAAAGTCACAGAACCTTGAGGTTATGAAGTTCCTAAAAGATTGTATCTTAAATCCAGAGAACATGGAACTTTAAATATTGAACAAAAGTTCAGCTGAATTTTGTCCTTAGAATAAGAAAAAAGTAATTGTAAACAAAAAATATAAGTAAATATAAAATACTGAGTTCTGCCCTTCAGAAAAGGCTGATTAGAATCTGGAGAAAGTAGAATAAACAATAATGTTAATGACAATAAAGAGGTAATGTGTTTACCTGGTTCTTACTCAATATCTATGAGTATTGTCTTCACTATATTTTTTTTCTTCCTTCAAATTTTTATTTAAATTCTAGTTAGTAATGTATAGTGTAATATTGGTTTCAGGAGTAGAATTTAGTGATTTATCATTTGCATATAATACCCAGTGCTCATCACAAGGGCCCTCCTTAATTCCTATCACCCATCTAATCTACCCCCCCAGACACTTTCCCTCCAGCAACCCTTAGTTTGTTCTCTATAGTTAAGAGTCTTTTATGGTTTGCTTTCCTGTTTTTTTTTTCCCCTTCTACTATGTTCATCTGTTTTATTTCTTAAATTCCACAAAAAAGTGAATTCATATGGTATTCGTCTTTCTCTGACAGACTTGTTTCACTTAGCATAATACTCTAGCTCCACCTATGTTGTTGAAAATGACAAGATTTCATTCTTTTGGATAGCTGGGTGATATTCTATTGTATATGTATACCACCTCATCTTTTTTTTTTTTAATTTTTCCTTTTTATTTATTTGATAGAGAGAGAAATCACAAGTAGTCAGAGAAGCAGGCAGAGAGAGAGACAGGGAAGCAGGCTCCCCGCTGAGCAGAGAGCCTGATGTGGGGCTCAATCCCAGGACCCTGAGACCATGACCTGAGCCGAAGGCAGAGGCTCAACCCACTGAGCCACCCAGGCGCCCCTATACCACCTCATCCTTACCCATTCATCAGTCAATGGACATTTGGGCTCTTTCCATAATTTGGCTATTGTTGATAATGTTCCTATAAACAAACATGAGGGTGCATCTGCCCTTTCGAATCAGTATTTGTGTATCCTTTGGGTAAATACCTAGTAGTGAAATTGCTGAATCATAGGGCAGTTCTACCAATTTGCTTTCCACCTACAGTGCAAGAAGTTTCCCCTTTCTCTACATCCTTGCCAACACCTGTTGTTTCCTTAGTTATTAATTTAAGCCATTCCGATAGGTGTGAGGTGGTATCTCATCATGGTTTTGATTTGTATTTCCCTGTAGATGAGTAATATTGATATCTGATATGTAATTTGTAAGTATCTTCTCCCATTCCACAGTCTGCTTTTTAGTTTGATTGATTGTTTCCTTTGCTATACAGAAGTTTTTTTTCTTGATGAAGTCACATTACTAGGTACTAGAGGTTAGGACTTTAACATATGAATTTCAAAGGAACACAATTGAACCCACATTATATACTAAACAATTACCCATGGTTTATTTGAAATTCAAATTTGTGTGTTTTGTATTTTATCAGGCAGTTCTACTGGAATCCTGAAGTTGTTCATCTAAACTACAAGTTTCATATATTTTCATTTATTTTTGTATATTTTTAGGATATAATTTTTCATAGATGGTTTTAAAAGTCATAGAAGAAATTATTTTTTAAATACATATTCCACTCATATTAGTAATAAGAAATTCCTCTGATTTAAAAATGAATGCCTATTAATTTGAAAGCAAATACTTGAGCCAGTATCTTTTTCTCCTTTAAAGGTTAATCACATGTAAACTACATAAAATAATACCATACTTAATTCACCTTTTACATGCTCTTCCATTGATTAAAACAAGAGACTCTCTTGGAATACTTTAATATCTAATCACCAAAGAACCCAGTCTAATGGTGTTAGTGTCACCTACTTTAATTATCTGAGTTTGTAAAATTGGAAATCTTTGACGTTATATTTAAATAATAATTTGAACAGAACAAAATTTATCCTAAGAATTTTTTCTATCTTTAGTAAATTAATAGCTCTGAATTTATTTTACAATTCTGGTTTGCCTCCATAATTTCAGCTAAGGTTCAGTTATATTTAGGCATAAAATACAATTCTGGATGAAAGAAATATTAATTTGACCTCAGCTGTAGATGTTAACATTACTTTTTAACCCGGACCTACTTTCTTACAAATGAGATTTCTCAGTTATAATTTATTTTATATTTTAAATACTCATATTACAAATGATATCAATAATGATGACATTATAAATGAAATGATATTAATTCCAACACACTAGAATTTTGTAGTCACTATTCCAAGAGCTAATATCACTATATGTTGTCTTCATTCCAGATTTATAATCAATTAAACTATTCCAGGCAATCCAACGTCAGTTATAATAAATGAAATGAAATGAAATGAAAACAAAACAATTGTATAAAGCACATATTGAAAAAAAAAAAGAATCTCGTGTGATAAACAGTTAGTCAAACCTAAATTTTTAGCAGCAGTGAAAAGAGCAGGAGGCTTGGAATGGGAATCTGGAGTTCTTTTTTCAGTATTGATATTTAATAGGAAGCTTGGCCAAGATTTTGACTCTTAGATTTCAGTCCCTCATTTTTTTTTAAATGGAGATAATAGTTCCCATTAGAAGTTGGTCTTATGGGGCACCTGGGTGGTTCAGTGGGCTAAAGCCTCTGACTTTGGCTCGGGTTATGATCCCAGGGTCTGAGCCCCGCATCAGGCTCTCTGCTCAGCAGGGAGCCTGCTTCCGCCTCTCTCTCTCTGCCTGCCTCTCTGCCTACTTGTGATCTCTGTCTGTCAAATAAATAAATAAAATGTTAAAAAAAAAGAAGTTGGTCTAAGAATAAGATGAAATAAAGTATTAAATATTTTAAGGCTCTTATGGCTGTAGTTATTTACACTATCTGTGGGGAAGAAAAATTCAATTCCATACTGATAGAATTATTTCTTTATAATTTTAATTGTCCACAATCTTCAATTGAGTCTACAATTTTAATATAATATGAAGATAATTATATGCAATAATGTTATCTCAGGAACTGGTAATTATTGATTAAAGGGCTTAGCAAGACAAGATTTAATGCTGAGTTTTTTTCTGAATAACACATTTAAAACATGTAAATAATCTTTGGGATTCCTGTGTTTTTTTATTTTTATCTAAATGTACCAGTTATTTTTCCCCAACCCCGCAGGGATACTTCACTTAATGTCACACTAGAAAATACAATATTAAATAAAATTCTTCTTATAAAGGAATGACACACGGAGCTACAGAAGTATAATCATAACAGAAGAAAACTTAATAATGTGCCTCTGTGTATCTTGCACTGATGGAGCTTTTATTAGGTATCAGATACTATACTAGGTGTTCTGTGTAGTTTTCTCATTAAAGCATCCGAAAATCTAGATAGTAATTATTATTTTCCTTAATTTGTTGACAAATAAGCAGGTTTTTATTTATTTTATTTTTATTTTTATTTACTTATTAATCAGAGAGAGAGAGCACAGGCAGACAGAGTGGCAGGCAGAGGCAGAGGGCGAAGCAGGTTCCCTGCCGAGTAAGGAGCCCAATGTGGGACTCTATCCCAGGTCGCCGGGATCATGACCTGAGCCGAAGGCAGCCACTCAACCAACTGAGCCACCCAAGCATCCCATAAACAGGTTTTTGGCCAATCCTTTTCTCAAAGACAAAAGCTGGAAGTGGGACTAAAGGATATCACTATATTTTCCAAATCACTTACAATAAATAGTATGTTGAGCTAATAAGTATAGATAGTATTTGACACCTTTCTGAAATAGTTTTTTTTTTTTAATGTTATAAATTCAAGTCAGTCTTTTTTTTTTTTTTTTCTTTTTTTCAAATCTTTGGCAACTTGAATAGGAAGCAGTTGTTTTAAACTGTACCTAGGACATTTGCCACATTAACAAGAGGCAAATGTAAGGTAGATTCAGAGAGTAAACACCAATGATTAGTCTGGAGTAACTCCACTCTAGATGTTGAAGCTACAGAAAGATGAGTTCTGTAGAGCTATACCCACTTTGCAGATTCTATGTGTTATAAACCCATCTGTTACAAACCCAGAGATATTTTCACTGAAGCCCTTCAAGAGTGTAGGGTGTTTCTCTTATTTACACAGCCTAGAAAATGCCTAATTACCATTTTCATTATTCTCTTAGGGCTGAAATTATAAGATACTACAAACTAGATGATTTAATAAACAGAAATTTATTTTCTTACAGTTCTGGAGACTGTAAGTCCATAATCAAGGTGCCAGTGGGGTTGACTTCTAGTGAGACTTCTCATGTTGGCTTGCAGATTGCTGCCTTCTTGCTGTGTCCTCACATGGCTTTTCTTCTGAGCACAGGGAGAAAAAGAGTGTTGTCTTCTGTCCCTTTTTCCTCTGAAAAAGACAGCAACCCTCTCAGATCAGGGGCCTACCCTTATGACCTCATTAATTATTTTTGTAAAGTCCCTATCTCCAAATCCAGTCACACAGGGAATTAGAACATAAACATGAATTTGGGAGGGGTGGATTTAATTCAGTCTATTACAACATTTCATTTACTAATTAACGTTTATTCAGTCCCATTGTTTCACTCTTTAGTAACAGGAGGGTAGCAGTCCCATTGAAAATAACTGGCTTCTTAACAAAAGCTGATGATTTAAGTATGGATAAGGACATAGGGAGGAACAAACAATAGTTTCAATTGCTGCAATGGGGTTTTGGTACACAAGAAAATGTTCTTGAATAGAAATAAATATCAAACTAGGAGGATGAAGAGAAACTGTAGCTATTGATATAGCATATGGAGGTTATCTATGGAAAGGGAAAACACTTTTTGAAATGTCAAAATATGTGTAGAACATCTAAGTAGACGTGTTCTGCTGACAATGAAATAAACTTCCATTTCCTTTAACTATTCAGCAGGAGAGGTAAGTAATCCTTCATTCAGGAGCTCATTATGCATTGTCATGAAACAGATAATACAATTTCCACAAACCTCTTTTGATTTCATGTCAAACAAATTCTCTCAAAGCCATTTAATAAACAAACAGACAGGAAAAGCAAACCTGAAACCGCAATTTGTGTAATCGATTACTTTGAGCCATCTATTATTCTTTCCTTAAAGCAGATGTATATTTGTATCCAACTGAGGAAAGTTCCCAAATTGAGGTTTAGATAAATTGCATATTAGGAAAGAAATTAAGGCAGTAGACTTCTTTGTTATTTAAAATAAAAATTAAGAATATATTAAATTATTCCTCTTATTGAGAATCAAAAATAAATTTAATTAAATTAGATTAATTAAAACTTGGTAATTTCTTGCAAAGACATTGACTCTCTAGGTCTCTATATAAATATAGTTTTTTTTTCTTTTTTCAAAATGTTTTCTAATAATGCATTCTCTATTTCAGTCATATAAGGTCCTTGTCAGTCCTCAATTTTACTTTATAATATTTGTTACTCTTCCTGGCTGCAATGTCTTTTCATATGTAGCCAATATCTAGATGGCCAATTCTGACTTTTTTTCAAGGTTGAGCTCAAGAGTGTCTCTTCTGTGAAGAGCTTTTGAACTCTCTAACTCTTTGTGCTTTTGGCACTGCCTCTTTTCTTTAGAAATTAAGGCATGTCTTTACTTCTATGTCTATCTACTGTACTACCCTACAGTAAAGACTTGTATCAAATTCATCTTTATTTCTCTCCTGCCTAGAATAAGGACTAGTCCAAAGTAACAATTTAATATATGTTTCTAAAAGCACAACCCACCAAACAAGAATACAGATTTTTTATCAGAGGGAATTGCACTTGAATCAGTTTATGCCAGTTTCTGAATTTGTTGTCCTGAGCAAGTTACTTGATGTCTCCAAGTTTTAGTTTGCCTGGTTGGACAACGGGGAGAATTATTATACTTATATATTGTGTTTTTGTGAGATTATGAAGAGATAAAGAGATAGGAGAGAAAAAAGGGAGGTAAAGAAACAGAATAAGGACAAGCTTAGCATAACTTGCCCATATGCTCATTATACTTCTATTACTGTTATTATTTCTCTAAAAAGAAAACTTATATGGTGTACTATCCCTTTACTACTCATTATTACGTCAATAAAAAATGGAAACCTTAATGGGTTATTAATTGTGCCTACATAGTTAAGTCTGTGTCTCATTATGTTTGCTTGCATTTATGTTGTTATGGACCTCATGTTTCAGAAAAGCAAATGATAAAATGAAATACAACTATGCTTTTCATTAATTTCAATTAATGCAATTGAATACCAAATTCTTTCCTCTGAAGACTTTTGCAAATAAATTTATTGATATAAGTTGTGAAGATTTCCAAGGATTTTACAAACATGTATGTGACTGATATTCTCATGTATGACCTTCAGACTTGAAAAATCTCCCTCTACCATACTTATCTCATTTGTGATCACAATTATAATTAATCAACTTTATGATTATCTACTCAATGTCTACTTTCCCCACTAAACTGGAAGTTCTGTAATGGCAAAGAGCATATCTATCTTGTTCATTAGAGTTTCCTTATTGCTTGTTAGAGTTCCAGAGACACAGTTATTCAAAAAATGCTTTGTGAAAGAGAAGAAAAAGAGAAAATAAAACTTGAAATACTTATAAACAACATTGAGCACATCATCAAGTCTTTCAAAAATATTATTTCATTTGTCATTGAATTTCTCATCATAAAACGGAAAATTCCTCCTAGTCCTATATTCAGACTAAAGGACTTACTACTGTAAGAAACAAAGTTAAAATCTCCATGATAGTAAGAAGAGTGAAAGGAAATGATTTTTAAATTTTGATAAAGGGTGAGGTAAAGAACCAACTGATCAGCCAAATATTTTTATCAGAGGGAATTGCACTTGAATCAGTCTAGCAAAACAGAGAACTAACTAATTAGCCAAACATCAGTCTTACCTACTGTAAGAGTGGAATTAGAAATGATAGAAACAGGGGCGCCTGGGTGGCTCAGTGGGTTAAAGCCTCTGCCTTCGGCTCAGGTCATGATCCCAGGGTCCTGGGATCGAGCCCCGCATCGGGCTCTCTGCTCAGCAGGGAGCCTGCTTCCTCCTCTCTCTCTGCCTGCCTCTCTGCCTACTTGTGATCTCTGTCTGTCAAATAAATAAATAAAATCTTTAAAAAAAAAAAGAAATGATAGAAACAGTGGAATGATGAGTTAATTATGAGAAGAGTCAATGATCTAAGTTCATTTACACCTACCAACATGACGGTTAGGCATTTTGCAAAAGGTAGCATGATGAATAGCGACTTTAGTAATAACAACAAAAAATTATTCCAATAAACTTTTTTAAAGATTTTATTTGTTTATTTATCAGAGAGAGAGAGAACACAAGCAGGGGGACAGCAGGCAGAGGGAGAGGCAGGCTTCCTGCTGAGTCAGGAGTCTGATGTGGGACCTGATCCCAGGACCCTGGGATCACAACCTGAGCTGAAGGCAGACATTTAACCAACTGAACCACCCAGGTGTCCCTCTAATTAATCTGTTGACAGATTTGTTCAACGATGAAATGAGCTTTCCTGTAGTCAAGGTGTTCACATACATTGTACAAGAACTTCTTGGGAGAGCTCAAGCATCAGTTTCCTTTTAGTCAGGAACTTTTTAATAAAAAGTCTCCTTTCATTCATGAGAGAGCATAAATCTTTCTCAGGAAACTTTCAAACATATAGTAGAGTAATGAAATAAATCTCAATGGCTCTAACTGACTATTTATTTGTGTTAATTAAAGACAGTAGAAGAAGCAGCAGATTTTAGAGGCTGGAAAAGCAGAGATTTTAAAGCATTTCCTAATGGTGTGCCACTCAGTGAAAAGTCATCAGAATAGTGTAAACCCTCCTCATTAGTTTATTAGTGATTAATTGTCTAGAAAAAACTGTGTTATGCTATTTTTATTAGGTTAATTTTAGTGTTTTTTCACTTCATGAATATTAAAAGTAAGTTATGATTACTGTTTTAAAGAAATCTTTATTACACTTGCAATTCCATTCAAAGATGATATGCAAAATTAAGTTACTGATGTATTACCTCAAACATTACCAGAAATGGAGTCAACTACAAAATGTAAGTCACAAGAGACTTAGAAAAAATAAATATCTCCTAAAATTTGGTGTTGTACAGAAACAATGAATCTTGGAACACTGCATCAAAAACTAATGATGTATTTTATGATGACTAACATAACACAATAAAAATAAATAAATAAAAATAATATAAATAAATAAATAAAGTCTAGTAGATTTACCTTACCATGAAAAGTCTCTAAACAATTATAAATTGTATGATAATGAGATTTAACAAAACAAAATCTTATTAGCATGCTATCCTGAATCCAGCATAATATTAATCTGTAGTAGATGAAGGTGAATATCATAGGCATAGAAACAGACATTTTGGAAGGCTTTGTTTTTCTGTTTGTTTTTTATTAAGTCCAGATTTATATAACTTTTTAATTGTTCTTATTTTTTGTAGTGGCTAATCCATTTCGGGGGCTTAGTTCCTCTTCTTTTCCTCGAAAAAGCATTAAAGTTTGGTTCAGAAGGCAGTTTAATTACTGGGTAGTCATCTTTAACTCATGTAGGCTTCCTTTTATCTTTTTTTAAGGCAGATTTGTTGAAAGACCAAAGTATTTGACAATCCTATAATTTGGCAGTACTCAGAATGCAAACCATTTCCCCTATGAATCTGTTCAGATTTTCTTTTAGACTTCCTTCCTTCTCAACAAGACTTGCTTTCTCCTCTCCAGTACCATGCTCCAAGGATTCCATCAGCAACCTAATTTCTTAGGGCTGTATCTCTTCTGCTTAGCAGGACCTCTGTGGGATACTTCTCTGTGACATAGCCAGGAAATTAGCCACAGAAAGAGATGTGGAGCAAATACAGAGCTCCTAATGTAAATTTGCCCTTTCTCCAATGAATGTAAATTGTTGTCTCATGCCTTTTGTTCAGTGTAAGTTTTTAATAGCTGGGTACTAGTAGAAAACCCATCACACTTCACTGTTAGTAATTTTTAATATTGTTTTTTAGAACCACTTTCTAGAAGACTGAGTGAACTTATGAAGCCAAAGTGTGTGCAACACACTTCATCTTGACATATGTAGAAAAATTAACATATCTCAAAATTAAAGTGAGTCCCTTTCCTCAGGGTCAATTCACATGACTCAACAAATTTTTTGGAGTCCAAATATATCAATTAGTAACTCTAAGAAATCTCAACCATACTATAATCCTCATATCTTTTAGTCACAGTTGATTTTCAAAAAGTGCCACCTAGGGGCGCCTGGGTGGCTCAGTGGGTTAGGCCGCTGCCTTCGGCTCAGGTCATGATCCCAGGTCCTGGGTTCAAGCCCCACATCGGGCTTTCTGCTCAGCGGGGAGCCTGCTTCCTCCTCTCTCTCTGCCTGCCTCTCTGCCTACTTGTGATTTCTCTCTGTCAAATAAATAAATAAAATCTTTAAAAAAAAAAAAAAGTGCCACCTAGTCTATTTTCTTCTACATAAAATAATCACATTTATATTTCAACTGGTATTTATTGTTATTAAAATAGTTAAATGATAATTCAATTTCAACCTTAAATTTAATTGAATTATAATTAGTTCTATTTAGTATAACCATGCAATTCAATGTAATTACTTTGCCCTGAGAATTTTCCTCCCTTCACTCAAACTACTTAAATATAATAAAAAGAAAAATATGACTCACATCTACAATAATGTGGAAAAATTAGCCAAGTGGCAAGTTTTAAAAAGGGGTTGGAATAGGTAGTGATAGTTACTTCCTAATGATACATATGGGCAGGTGAGTTCCTAGATAATTTTCCACCAGGTATACCAAGTAGCAAATTTATTATGTCCATGAGTGTTTAAATACAAGCATGAGTCATGTTGGATCAGGACAGGAAACTCCAAAAACAGCTGATTCCAAAGGCTTGGAACCAAGAAAGATATAGCAGATAATTATAGTCACCATATCCCAGAAATAAAAATAAAATGATCTGTTGTGCAAAGTCATGTTTATCCCATGTAACCCCTTCTGGTCATCAAGAGGAGCATTCCCTTAACATGGAAGAGGTGGTATTTGAGCCATAATATAGATCAGTCCATGTTGTCTATTCATGTACCTATTCAGAAAATATTTTAGATAACCCACTGTTTTAGACAGAGCAGTTCCTGGGGAAGCTAGCTTAATGAGACATAATTCCTGTCTATGCTAGCAGGAAGTATAGCCTGGATAAGAGCGTAGACACTGAAGCCAAAATCCTGTGGAGTTGGGAAAGTTAGAGAGTAGATCTCAGAGAAAGCAGCACTGTAACCCTAATGAAATATTTTAGAAACACTGAGGAAATCACAATGCCTTCAATAGTTCATGTGTTGAGGTTGTGAGGATCAGAAGTAAATTGATGATGTGTTTTCCTACCAGACTGTAAAAACAAAAAGGTTTTGTGAAATTTGACTAGTATTGGAGAGGAATTTATTTTTTCTCTACCTTCTTGGTTCTTTGGCTGGCCTAATAATCGAATTAACATAAAACAGATTAAGATGAGAAAAACAAATATATATATATATATATATATATATATATCACATATATGAGAGGTTCAAAGAAAGAAAGGTAAAATGGGGTAGATACGCCATCCTAAACTAAGAAATGGGTAACATATCTGGGGTTTCAAAGGGGACAGGTTCAATTCACATGGCAATAAGAAGAAGAGCAGATGTTTGTTAATTATATGTTTACCCTGCTATATAGATGGGTCACTCAGATAAATTTTATCACCAGTAATAACACATATTCTGGGAAAAAATAGATTTTTTTTAAGTAGTTAAGGGAGGGGCAAAAATCTCTCTTGAGCCCACAAGGTCTCAATTTCCTTCAGCTCAAATAATCCACATACCAAAGTGGCACATTTTGGGAAGACTTGTTCTGATTTCCTTTACTAAGGTCGTGTTTATTTTAGAATTATAAAATATATTATACTGCAATTGAATCTAAGTTTCAGAAAAACGGGTCTCTTGGGTCTGGGTTGGGGGACATGGAGAGGAAAAGGGCAGGGACGGAGTAACATAAGAGAGAAAACATAACATATACTTTTAACCTTTAGATTTATGGAGTAAATTCTGTCCAAGTAAGTTGTAGCATTTCCCAAAGTTTAAAAGAATCATTTAAAAAAAAAGATTATATGTTGGGCATCTGGATGGTTCAGTCATTAAGCTTCTGCCTTCAGCTCAGGTCGTGATACCGAGATCCTGGGTTCGAGCCCTACAGCAGGCTCCCTGCTCAGCAGGAAGCCTGATTCTCCTTCTCCCATTCCCTCTGTTTGTGTTCCCTCTATTGCTGTGTTTCTCTCTGATAAATAAATAAAAAATTTAAAATAAATAAGTAAATAAATATTTAAAAATTTAAGAAAGTAAAAAATATGTTACAATAATTCAATTTAGATAAACATATTTATATTCTCATAACTGCAGTTTCTAGAAATAATTAAAATCTGACTAATTTATTGGCAAATTTATTAATTTAGTAAATAACAAGGAAATAAGATTTTTCATAAAAGAAGTTTGAAACACAATGAGAAGCTTTCTTATTTCTAAAATTTATCAAATTAGATACACATGAAGTTTACTTCTTGGGCAACCAAGTTCAGGCCCCATCAGTAAGCATCCTGATGGGATCTTCAGCATACTAAGAAAAACTCATAGGCAATTTCTTATTACTGAAGGATGTTTTATTTATAATAATAAAACTTAGGCAAAGAAATCCTGGTTCAAATAACAATGAACTACCAAAGTAAAGAAAGAATGTGTGAATAAGTACTATGGATCATTTATGGATTATTATATGTGAGTCAAATTTCTGACTGGAACTTTGGGGTCACTTTTGTAAAACAAAAATGATGATAATAGTAATAATAATAATAAGTAGTAGTAGTAGTAGTAGTAGTAGTAGTAGTAGTAGTTCAGGCTTTGATACCTGGGAAGATAAAGGAAAAGAGGAAGAGAAAAAGGAGGAGGGGGAAAAAAGAGCCAAATGTAACAAAAGAACAAAAATAATAAGACTAACAAATAGGTAAAAAATAAACAGCAGTGTAGCTTATTTCAGGATTTAAAACTTTTAGAAATGCCCTTTTATCCTTTAGAATACAAGACATTTAGAAATGTAGATGTTCTGCGATCAATGAAACTTGATATATTCTGGGTCTCATAGGGCTAAGTCTAATCCAAGGGAATATATAGCACAATTTCATTGTTTCAGTTTTAACTTAAGAATTAGTTTTTCTACTAAAAGAAAGTTGTATGTAATCTCAGAGACATGAAATGTCCAGTGTAAGCAATCCATACTCTTTCTTTCTTTCTTTTTTTTTTTTTAAGACTTTACTTATTTATTTGTCACAGAGAGAGAAAGCACACAAGCAGGTAGAAGGAGAAGCAGGTTTCCCTCTGAGCTAAGGGCCTGATATGGGACTCAACCTCAGGACCCTGGGATCATGACCTGAGCCAAAGGCAGAGGCTTAACCAACAGAGTTGCCCAGATATCCTTGTTTCTTTATCTTTATTTAAATTTAGAATGACAGTGTTAAAAATAATATTGATACCTGTTGAAAAACTAAAAGAAAGACACTTTTGTGTTTATATTTGCTTAACTTTGTTTTGTTTTTTGTTTTTTTTTTTTAATAAAGACTTGTTTGTTTATTTATTTTGAAAGAGAGAGAGCATAAGAAGTGGGAAGGGGCAGGGAGAGGGAGAGAGAATCTCAGGCAGACTACACACTGAGCACAGAGCCTGACTCAGGCTTCCTTCTCATAACCCTGAGATCACAATCTGAGTTGGAATCAAGAGTCAGAGGCTTAACTTACTGAACCACCCAGACCTCCCTAAACTTTATTCTTAATTATATATCATTTATTAACAAGTTTAAACTATTATTATTAAAAGTTAAGCTTACTTGTTGTATGTCAGAACTTATCAAATTCCATGTATAAATTTTGTGCAGTTTTTAATATATCAACTATAGCTAAATAAGGTGGTAAAAACATAGTAATTTAAGCTTAGCTGTTTCAATAAAAACACTACACTATTGGTGCAAAGAAAGCATTAATTGGGAAAGCATGCAAATCTGCTTCTCAGTTAAACCTGGCTCAAAGGGGAAAAAAAAAAAAAAAAAGATAGTTTGGACCATGAGGTCATAACCAAAGCTTGTTCGTAGTACTGTCAATGCAGGTAGAGTCTTCAGAAGAAATAAATGCCTCCCTCAGTGTTGATGTTATAAACTCTGTAAAAATGAATGATGTCAGTCATCAAACAGACAGGACAATGAAAGTCAAATCTGGTTTGTGAGTTTGTCCACTCTTGGGAAATTAAAGGACTTATATCTTCTATAAAATCCAGTAACATTTTAGAACATTTTTGTAACTTTCCAGGTGAGAAAAATTATTTTAAATACTCAAGGACAAGAAGCCATGATCATCTTCTAGGATCATTAGCTTTTTCTTCCTATAGAGTTAAATGCACTTCATCCCTCCTCAATGCATCCTTAATACTACTACCAAAGATAGAAATTTGATGATAAATAAGTTCCAGGCTAAGAATTTGACACTATTATTTAATGTTTTGCTTGAATTGAACCACTCCTAACCATTCATATAGTAAATTCTTATCCTCTATAGAACAGTTGAAATTTAGTCCTTAAATTTTTTGGTGGATTTTAAAGCATTCCATGAATGCTTTGGGAGATTTTGCATATTTATTTTGGTGTTTAATAATTTGAAACAAATCATTTATTTTCTATTTCAGTTCATGTATTTGGAATATTTTCCAGTATTAATAATCTCACACAAATACACATAAGCAGAAAAAGATTCATTGGAAAGAGTGTTTAATGGACATATAAGATATCGCAATTATGCACTATATATATCAAACCTACACGTATATGAACATACACAGCAGAAAAAGATAAACTGAAAACAGTAAAATATATAATATTATATATATGGTTATAAATGCATGGCTCATACATATAAAAACATACCAATATATATTACTGCAAATATATATTATATATATACTGTGTACTTGTGTATATATTATAATCATATGTTATTTGTATTGAATGTTTAACTCTATTTCAAGTATCATTTTCTGCTAATTCTACATTGAATTAGAAATGAAATAAAGCAAAGATTTTATATTTGTATATTGGTAGTATCTTTTTTATATATACATTCAATCTGAGGGTTAAAATATTCCATTTAGAAAATAATATGTGTTAGATTGTGTATTTTTCACCTACCTATAGTAGAGACAGCTATAATAAAAATAAGAATAAATGGCCTGAATGTTACAATACATGTATGTGGATCATATTTTTTCATTTCTTTTAAAATTTGTTTATTTTCAGTTTTATTTTTAAGATGTGCCAACTTCCTAGTTCTTCCTTCAATATCTTGCAATATACTATATAGGAAATAGAGCTTCACAATATTGAACCAGGTTTCACAACCTGAAACCAGTATGCTAAATGCCAATTATATCTCAGTTAAGAAGAGAAATAGAACTCCATTTTTTTTTTCAAATGACCATGGCTATTATCGTGATAATGTCTGAATATACATAACATTGGCATATGCTGTTTTTGCGTATTTTCCCCACTACCAACAGGGACACGTAATAACAGATAAAGCATCATTAATGGAATTGTATTGGCAGATGTCGTAGCTAGGTGTAATAGCTTGACTAGAATGCCTGTACCTAATTCCTAAAACGTGTGAATGTATTTTGTTACATGGTAGAGAATTGAGGTAGTGAATGGAATTAAGTCAGCTCATTAGATAACTTTGAGATGGGAACGGCTTCCTGGATTATCCAAGTGGACTCAATGTATCACAAATGGCCTTATAAGTAAATTAGGGTACAGAAGGTTAATGGGGCCTCCCTCTGTAAATTAAAAAGCCAAGAAGATGGACTTTCCTCTAGAGTCTCCAGAAAGGAATGCCGCCCTGTTGAAATCTTTTACCCCAGTCATGTTCATTTTGGACTTCTGACTTCCAGAAGTATAACATTTCTATTGTTTTAGCTCATTAGGTTTGTGGTAATTTGGTATAGCAGAAATATACAACTAATATAATAGGTATTACTCTATTGTGTAGCCTCAAAATTTTCTCCTGCTTTGGAGTAAAACTGGAAAGTCATAAGTTATGAGAGTGGGAGTTTTCATCACTTATATCTATGTGAAATATGCCTAGCAAGACATTAAATGATGAGAAATGGCGAATTTATTAAGACTTTAGTCTATCAGAAGTTTGCCCCAGACTTTGTTTGGAAAAATGATTTAACAGTAATTTCTTCTACAATATAATTAATTAACAGTGAAGTAAATGATCAACTCACCTACATTTTGTTTTAAATATATCACAAAGAGAACCATGTTCCATGTCCTCACTTTTTAGTTGTGCTCTTTAAGGTAACAACACCATATTTATATTTCTCTATTTGGGGGCATTTGTTCTCAAGTTGTAGGAAATATTTCCATGGATTTCGTTTCTTAGCTTCTAGGTGTGATTTCCTTGCCCATCCTCTAATGATGGAAAAGATGGCAAGAGAAGAGGGGTGAATACATAAGTTCTTCGTAACATTCACTGTCACAGCACACCATAGTGCAAATAACAAGTGCTTAATAACCACTTAATTGTAAGATTTAAATTTATTTAATTTTCTTGGGAGTAAATATAGTAGAGTTCTTTATATTTTATTTTTCAGTGTCATTAATTGTTTGGTATAACTTTCTGATAAACTGGTAGGTCAGTAAATTTGGCATTTACTGAGGGGAATTTGTTTGTTTGTTATTTTAAATTTGGGGGGAGGAACTTTTTTTAAACAGAAAACTTTCAGTGAAGTACAATATGTACTTCATATAGGTAAGTGCATGCCTCTTAAAAGTGTAACCTAATTGTTAGGAACTATAACATGTGTAACTAGCACATAGCTTAAGATACAGAATCTGGATGCTTGGGTGGCTGAGTCGCAGCCTGGGAAACATCTCCCTTGGGCTTGTTCATGATCTCAGGATCTTGGAATGGAGTCCCACATCATCTTGCTCCTGGCTGAGTGGGGAGTCTGCTTCTCCATCTGCCTGTTGCTCCTCCTGCTAGCTCACTGGCACATACACTCTCTCTCTCTCTGACAAATACATAAGTAAAATCTGGTGGCTCAGTGGGTTAAAGCCTCTGCCTTCGGCTCAGGTCATGATCTCAGGGTCCTGGGATGGAGCCCTGCATTGGGCTCTCTGCTTAGCTGGGAGCCTGCTTCCTCCCTCCTCTCTCTCTGCCTGCTTCTCTGCCTACTTGTGATCTGTCAAATAAATAAAGTGTTAAAAAAATCTACATAAATAAGATACAGAAACTTACTACCACCCCATATATTTTCCTTTTCTTCTCCGTTCTGGTCTTTAACCCCAATCAAATGTTACCCCTGACTTGACTTCTGGAACCACACATTGATATTGCCTGTTTCTGAGGTTATAGGAATGAAAACAGACAGTTTAAAAAAAGAAGAAAGAAAGAAAGAAAGAAAGAAAGAAAGAAAGAAAGAAAGAAAGAAAGAAAGAAAGAGAAAGAAAGAGAGAGAGAGAGAAAGAAAGAAAGAAAGAGGAAGAAAGAAAGAAAGAAAGAAAGAAAGGAAGAAAGAAGAAAAAAAATTGGTCTGGCTTCTTTTGCTTAATGTTATTTTCATGAGATTTATCCAAGAAGTTGCTTTTAGTTGTAATTTACTCATCTGCATTGCTACAAAGAATTTGAACCATGTGACTACAGCAAACCTCATTTGCCTATTCCATGTTGGAACACTGAGGAGTTCTTGGTTTTCAGGGACTACAAACTGTTATAAACATTCTAATACAGAACGTTGAGCAAATACCTGCATTCAGTTTTCTTAAATACGTTCCCAAATTTGGAATTGCTAACTCATAGGGTAAGCATTTATTTACCATTAGTACTTCCATACGGTTTTCGAAAGTGCTTTTACAAATTCGTTCACTTCTAGAAGTGAGATCAGAGTGCCAGTTGCTCCCTATGCTGGTTTGTGCCTTTTAGTATGGCGTTTCTTCTAATTTTTGTCAGTCTGGTAGGTATGCTATGGTATTGTGTTTTGAGTTTTTAGCATTCATTTCTTTGAATAATGAAGCACATATTTAGTAATTTCACTTGTTTATGTATCTGTAGTGATTGAACTAAACTTTTGCCTATTTTTAAGCTTTCTTTTCTCATTCATCTGCAAGACTTTTTAAATATACTGAATCCCGTATTGGTTACATGTATTATAAGCATCTTCTCCCAAATAGTGGCTTTCTTATTCACTCCATCAGTCTTGTTTTTTTTTAATAAATGAAAAATTTTAATTCTAAGACAGTCCACTTTGTTGTTGGTGGTTTTTTTTTTTTTTTTCTTCAGGCTGGTGGAGTGGTTTTTTAGTTGTTGTTTCATTTTGTTTTGAACATTCAGGTTAAGAAAATTTTTCGTAAATTTTATATATATATATATATATATATATAACATATATATATATATATATATATGTTATAACTGTTCTCTTTTCCCCTTCTAAATATGATTGTTTTACATCCTTAAGATAATCTCCCAGTATCAAGTTCCTTATTCTTGTCCCCCATGACAGGTACTTAAACATTTTCAGATTCCAGAGATTAGGATGTAGACCTATTAGGGAGAGGGTGATCATTATGCCTACCATGATGGATAATTATACATAAATGTAACTTATACATAGCAAGTAATTATATATAATATATGCATAAGAATATAAATATTTTAAAAATAACTAAATGAGTTAAGAGATTCTCTTGGGGAACAGGACAGGAGAGAGAGCTAGGATTCTGAGCTTTTTTTTTTTTTTAAAGATTTTATTTATTTATTTGACAGAGATCACAAGTAGGCAGAGAGAAAGGAGAGAGGAGGAAGCAGGCTCCCCGCTGAGCAGAGAGCCCGATGCAGGGCTCGATCCCAGGACCCTGGGTTCATGACCCGAGCTGAAGGCAGAGGCTTTAATCCACTGAGCCACCCAGGCGCCCTGGATTCTGAGCTTTAAACTAAAAACCCTTTGGAATGATTTTCCTTTTATGAACAATAAAAATTTTAAGCATTAAATGGGTCCCAGGAACCAATTTTTATTTAAGTGCAATTCAGTTAAAAATGTCATGAATTTTTATCCACTAAATTGATTACCATTGGGAAATAAAACAAAACTTCATACAAACATTATGCAAACTTAATGTACTCTTCTCAGTCGTTACCAAATTGTGTATGTGCACACACATTCATTCATTCACTCACACATGTACAATACTTATAGTTCAAAGCTCAGAATTAAAAAAAAAAAAAACAACTAAAATCTCATAAGAAAGTTGCTTATATTTATCATGAATCAAGTGCAAAACTAAAGTAAATCTTCTTTTTATTTTTAATTTTATTTTTAAGTAATCTCTACACCCAGTATAGGACTGAGACTTATAACCACAAGATGGAGAGCCACACTTTCTACTGAGTAAGGTTCAGGTGGGGGCTAGGTAGGAAGAAATAGACAGGGAGCTATGTGATCAGGCTCACAAAAATTCCCATAATGTGGAGGTCTGAAGAAACCAGAGATTAGGGAACAAACTGGACCACCCTGCCCTAGAAGAGTGGGGTGGGAGTCTTTTTTATGATAATCATCTATAACTAACCAGACCTTAAAAAAGAAGTAAGTCATTGAAGGTGTTATCACTAGTCCTTGCTTAATGGTGATATTAATAGAGACATTGATAGGATTTAAGTTAACTGGTTAGCTTTCCATAAAAGGCTAACCTTAAAGGCCCCACGTGGCAACCCTGTTAGGACCCCTCCCACTCCTGAGAGCTTTTGCTGTATCCTTGCTTATAAACTTCTATCGCTTTATTTATTCTCCTTAGTCCATGAGATGCATTCTTTGACTCCATGAGATAACAATCTAGCTCTCCTGCTTCACTACCAACTGAGCTAGCCAGGTGTCCCTACACTCAAATCTTAGACATAGAAAATTAAAAATAGTACTGTATCTTCAATTAAGCATGATGGATTATAAATAATTGTATTTATATTCCCTCCAGAAAACAAAAGGAGAACTTAACAAAAAATTAAAATTATAGGGAATAACAAAAAATAGAAAAGGTCAATCAAGCAATCAAATATTTACACATTCTTGAAATAACAGAAGTAAACAGAAGATCATTGAGGGTCTTATTGATAGGGAACAAATGGCACCAAGGTGCCTTATAGCAATGGCATTAAAAAAGTAAGAGCTGTTGTGTCCCTTTATACTGGAAAGTTGTAGGAGGGATGAATCAGTTGCCTGAGAAGGCAAAGATGAGGGGTGAGGCAAAAGCAAGATTAATTTGATTTGATTAGCTCACAAATCCTTTCTGCCATAAAGACAAGATCTACCTTCCACATGCCCAGCTGGAGAAAGTATGTTTCCTTTATTAAATTAAACCAAGTTTACTATATATGAAGATACAAGGCAACAGGGAGAATGGCTAAGAGGAGCCATACCAGAAACAGAGACAAAGGATTGGCATATATTCTCAGTAAAGGGCCAATTGTTAATACTTAAGGTTTGGCAGTTCATGTGATTTATGTTGCAACCAGTTAATAGTGCACTTGTAGCAAGAAGGAAGTCATAGGCAAAATATAAATTGAGTAAGGGATGGGCAGGGCTAGGTAGGGAGAGATAGATAGGGAGCTATGTGATCAGGTTCACAGAATCCTAAAACTGTGGAGGTGTGGGGAAACCAGAGATGAGGGGACAAATCAGACCACGTTACGCTAGGCCATATGGAGTAGAGGACTACCCTGCCTTAAGCCTGTAAGGTGGAGGTCTTTATGATAAATACCTGTGACCAAAAAAGAATATTCAGCCCTAAAAAGAAGGTAAGTCATTAAAGATGTTATCAATAGAGATGTTAAAAGGATTTAAGGTCCCTGGTTAGCTTTCTATAAAAGACCAACCATAACAGCCCTCATTGGCTACTCTGTTGGGATACCTCTCAGTCTTGAGAGCTTTTCTTCACTTAATAAATATCTATCACCTTACTCTCCATTTTCTGTGAGATTCATTCTTCGACTTCGTGAGACAAGAACCTAGCTCTCCCACTTCAAAATGAATGAACGTTGCTATGTTTTAATAAAATTTTATTTATAACAACAGTCTAGATCAGGGCACCTGGGTGGCTCAGTGGGTTAAAGTCTCTGTCTTTGGCTCAGGTCATGATCCCAGGGTCCTAGGATCGAGCCCTGCATCGGGCTCTGGGATCGGTGGGGAACCTGCTTCCCCCCTTCTCTCTCTGCCTACTTGTGATCTCTGTCAAATAAATAAATAAAATCTTAAAAAAAAAACCAGTCTAGATTAAACCTATAGGCAATAGTTTGCTGACCTCTGAATAAAGTATATGTATTTAAGAATAAGATCACTAGCCATTTTTCTCAATTTAGCAACCAAGTGTATATTAACCAACCATAAATATATACTATTCAAGATAAGACTCAAAAATTTCCCTCTGATTATGATGGACAGTTGAAAGAAAGGCAGGCAGGGAGAAGCCCCACCCTCCCCCCATCAAGAGGAAACCACCATTAAAAGTATTTTACACCACCCTGGAAGAAGCCCTCCAACCCCTTCCCATGAGATAGGTAGACAGGTGCAGGGAAGGTTAATCAGATTAAAACAGCCTGCCAACAAGCTCATAAAAACACCTCGACTTAGAAACTCCAATGGCAACCATCTCAGATCCTCTCCCTCCTCTTCAGGGAAGTTTTGTACTGTTTGTACTATAAGCTTCATTATCACTCTGTAAACCTCTCTTTGCTGCCCACCATTCTTCCTCTGGTCTACCCCTTCATTCTTTGAAGAGCGTGATCAAGAACCACCAGCACTGGGGCACCTGGGTGGCTCAGTGGTTAAAGCCTCTGCCTTTGGCTCAGGTCATGATCCCAGGGTCCTGGGATCTAGCCCCACATAGGGCTCTCTGCTCAGCAGGGAGCCTGCTCCATCCTCTCTCTCTGCCTGCTTCTCTGCCTACTTGTGATCTCTGTCTGTCCAATGAATAAATAAAATATAAAAAAAAAAAAAAGAACCACCAGCACTAAAGAAAAAGTCCTTTAACAAAGATACTGATTATCCAAGGGAGAACTACTTATAACTGCTGCTTGTGAGACCCCAGACAAGCCATTCTATACCCTCCTAGTCACTCTAAAGCAAAGTTCTACCATGAAAATATGCATGTAGAACCTCTGGTAAGCTTTTTAGTACCTCATTTTTAAGTATTAATGGAAAAAATTAATCAGATATTTGAGATATGTCTAACATGAAAGACAAAGAAAACAAGAATATGGAATTTAGAGGTTAAAAAGAGACAGTAAGCAGAAATCTGAAACTGTATTAGATATTAATATTTATTATTAATGTCCTCTGAAATAGAAGTGAAAAATTATATTCATGAAACAAGAAGATGATACACAATTGGAATCATTCATCCTTTTATTCAACAATTGTTTGATATCTAACTCCTGCAAGAGTCACTTTGGGTATCTGATACCTAGCCATAAAATATAAAAATCCCTGCATTCATAGAGCTGCCAATTTAATAAAGGGAGAGAAAAATTTATGAATACCATAGTGATTTTAACAAGAGAATATAGTAAGTGCTATGAAGAAAATATGCAATGTGTAAGTCAATTCTGGAGTTTTTAGAATTGCAATCTTCAACAGCATGGTCAGTTGAGGTCATTGATAAGGTAATGTTTGAGCAAGGGCTGAGTTAGCTGTTAGCCAGATGTTAGTCAGCTGTTAGCTGAGGAGCATTTTGGATATCTTGAAAGACTGATCTTGGCAGAGGAAGCAGCCAATACCACTGAACAGAAATCAGGTCAATGTGGCTGGAGGGGAGTGGGTGAGGAGAGGATAGGAGATGATGATGTAGAGGAGGCACAACTGTAAGATGTTTTTGCCGTTTTTAGTTTTGATGCTTATACTGATGGAGCAAAATGATGGGGGATAACACAGCTGGTGTTTTAGCACTATGGAGGCAGTGCACCGAACTGTGTTAGTGGTTTACTTTATGCTTGGCCACTGTGCACTCACATTCAGGGAAATAAATGACCATTTTACCTAAGGCTGTTCTTGATGAAGCAGTAAATATTATTAATTTGATTAAATCTCAACCTTTTTCATATCATCTTTTCAAATACCTTTTTCATATTTGTGTGTGACAAAATAAAAAGTAGACATAAAGCAAATCTGTTGTAATGAAAACCGCAGGATTTGCCCTCTGAGTTGAGCTAGCTGCTTTTATCATCAAACACTATTTTACGTAAAAGAGCAATGGCCAAACTATGTTTTTTCAGACTTAAGGAAGATAATTTCTCTAAAATAAGCCTGTAACTTAAATGACAACAATTATAGTATTTGTCACTAATGGCAAAATTTGGATTTTCAAAAAAAAAAAAAAATGCATTTGAAGAGCTTGAATCACCTACCATAACCATGACAGCTTCCTAATACTTAAAGGCTTTCTTGATACAAGTAATAATATTAATGAATTTGATATTTTGATAATGAATAATGTAATGTGTCATTATGCTAGGAGATATGCATAAATAAGAACCAATGCTGAGCATTGCGTGTTAGAAAACCTATATTCAAAATGAAAGAAAAATTAATTTTAATGTAACTGAGTACAAGTTTTCATTGATATGGTTCCAGATTCTAAACCATAACTTACTTTCAATTGAGTGTCACTTGACAGGCTTTAGTGTGGTATTAAAGAAAAATATTCACAAATACTAAAATACTCTTTCCTTTTCCAAGGAGAGATGTCTGTATGAAACCAGATTTTCTTCATATACCTCAACCAAACAAAAGTTCACAACAAAGTGAATACAAAAGCAGATTTACGAATCTTGCTGTCATTTATAAAATCAGACACTTAAGAGATTTGCAAAACTATAAAACAATACCTCTTAATATTTTGACATTTGGGAAATTGGTTGCTGTAATATGTTAGTTTCATTTAAGAGGCTTAATATTGCTATTTTAAATGCCTATTTTAAAACTTCATCAGGTTTTTTTTTTGTTTGTTTGTTTGTTTTGTTTTTTTTAAAGATTATTTGAGAGAGCAAGCGAGCAAGCACAAGCAGGGGGAAGGGCAGAGGAGAAGGACAAGCAGACTCCCTGCTAAGCAGAGAGCCCGATACAGGGCTTGAACCCAGGACGCTGGGATCATGACCTGAGCCGGAGACAGATGCTTAACAACTGAGCCACCCAGGCACCCAAAACTTTGTCAGTTTTTATCTAATACAGTGATATTGAGAGACAGAACCCGAAATTTCATTATGGTTCTCCAGAGTTATTGATAAGAGTGTCTTGAGGCTAAATATTTTCCTCTATCATTTTACAACATGTGAGATCTTATTTTACTCCTTTTCTTCATTCACCAGGAGTCCAGACTAAGCCCTCTTCACTCAGTGCCAAGCAATATTATCTTTTATGAAGGGATTTCTTTCCCAATCACCAGCTTAGAAATTGGCAATATCTACCCTAATGGTTAATGTAATCTTTGGCTAGATGCCAAAAGACAATATGCATTGAGGAAATGCCTTGAAAACCATTTTGAGGACAATATTTAATATCCTGAAGCCAATTAAAACTTGAAACTTTTATCTACTGCTACTGTTTTGACATTGAAGGCCAATACCAAAAGGGATAGGAACATTTCCTCTTACCAATGGAAATCATTAATAGTTTTGGAGAGACTTTAGAAGACAATTGAACAATATCCTAGATTTCATACTTTCAACATGTTTGGCAATAATTATAGCCCCCCCCCTTTTTTTTTCTTTTTAAATTTCATAACAATGGAGTTTCTGTTCCCCATCCCCATGTCTCTATCTTTCACTTTTCTGGAGTAGCCAAGACCTATCTTTACAATAGAAAATTCAATTGTTTCTTCCATTTGGTTAATATAACCATGTAAATACTTGTTTCAGAAATTTGGATGAAACCTGATGTACACTAGTCTGTATGCTAACCTAAGACAGTTTATTAGAGTCCTTCATCAGTTTTCAATAGAATTGTTTGCTGATTACATAAGCTTAGGTCAGGGAGCTGCTTATAACATCATACAGCACTCAGCACTATTCTTTCTCAGCATTTAGCAAGATTTTTTTTTTTTTTTAAAGAAACTGGTCTATATTCCAATTTGACCATCTTCTATCAAGTAGGAGTCATGTCTACCTTGCTCATCACTATATCCCCAGTACTTAATTAGCCTTGGGAACACATTTTAGTATGATAGAGGGTATTTTAACCTGTTTTATTCATTTGTTTTAAAGTCCCACATTTCAATGGTATAGTGGCATTCATTGCTTCAGGAGGAAAGACATAAATAATGAAAAAAAATTCTCTCTCAGCTCTATTTTGTAAATGTATATATTTTGAATTATTGTGAAACAGTAATGTGCAATCCAATGTGCTTTTGATTCTCAATAGCTAAGCAATGGAGATAGAAAAACTTTTTTTTTTCTAAAATAAAATTCTAAATATCAGGATGTCCTCATCAGTAGCTAAACTTGGGAAATTAAAGAGCTAGAGTTTATATCCATGAACTACTGGGTCACAAATAATGCAGCAGTTAAATTAGAGCTGTTGTCCTCAAGACAGGGAAGATAAAATTCTTCTGGGGATCAGAAGCTTGGAGAGGATTAGTAAAACAGAATATGGAGTTTAGATGCTAGTGCAGGCTCTGCTCTCATCTCCACCAACCACGATTAGGGCCAAAACCTAGACATGGTAGAGGAGATGACCTCTCTTGAAGTCAACTGTTATGTTTGGCATTTGAATGAATAGGGGACTTTTGGGCTGCCCATCCTCTGGAACTCTGGAAATGGATGAATGAATGCATAATACCTGTAAGCCAATGTGTCCGTAGTAAAGTTGCAATGGCGAAGTGGCCTGTTTAGTCCATTATAATCTGATATAGACTCCCTGCATTCCAAATCTCCCTCAGCTTGTATGAGACATGGATAATAACCAAAAATTTCCAGAATACAAGTCTCTGAGAGAAATACTGACCCAACTGCCATGAAATTGTTGTGAGGATTATGGATTCCATGGCAGGAGCTGCAAAAGCCATAAGGAGCAAATTTGGAACAGAGTCATCCAAAGGGATAATTGTGATATTTCCAGAACAGATATCATGCTTTGCCTGTTCCATAAAATTGGATAAAATACTAAGCAGGACTGTTCGTGAAGAAGAAAAAAGCCAATTCTCAATACCAGGCAGAAAAAGCTTAACCTTAAGAGAGGCCAGCGAGGAGGACAAAAAAAGTGTTCTCTTCAATTCCAGGACTATAAAGAGTGGTATATTGGCACCTCTTCAAACCAGCTCATTTAGAGCTGACTGTGGGTTATTTCTTTCCAACTCCAAATTCAATGATGTCAGATTGGAAACTTGAAATTGGCCACCATGACTGCATTTGTCCAATGAACTTGGAAACTTTACAGATAGGTGCCTTTCCTCCACTCCCCTCCAGAGCAGCGGTTGTTACGCGTTTACCAGCACACCACAGAGAATATGTAAGCCTACTCTGTATTTAGGTTACACTGGGAAGAAAGAATATAGTATTAATCATCAGACACAGCCTTGATGTCCAGTTCTGCAAAAAAATGACTTCTAAGAGCTAAATCAACTTCAGCTATACAGAAAAATAAAAACAATTCTTTAATCTGTGTCAGTCGAGACTGTAAAATTGTGAAAACAATAAATCTGTTAGTTGAATGAGTAAATAACCTGATGTTATCCTAAATATTAACTATCAGAATTCAAGACAAATATGATACCTTATTACTATTCCATTCACCCTTAACCATGTCTGTTTTCCCTACTGAGAAAGCTTTCCGCAGCCGTGATACTTTTGTTTTAAACATGTTGAGTTAGCCATCCAGAGAGTGAAAGGCAGCGTTCCCGATGGTTTTGTTAATGCATGGCTTGTTGCCCGTTGCACTGAACTACTTACTGTGCTTCCAGAGATATCCATACTGTCAGTACCATCAGCAGGGTTTTTTTTTTTTTTTATATTCAATTCATAAATTGGTGCCAAAGTAGCTTACACATTGGCATCAATTACTAGCTTCTCATAGTGGTTTTTAGGGGAAAGCAACATCAAAGCTTTTGGTAAAGTCTGGAATTTCCTAGATATAATTTTGCCCAGTATCTGCCATGTGTATCTGTTTTCCCTGTACTGTCAGCAGGCAACATGAGTTAGTCTAAAAAACTTATAGCGAGGGGACTCCCTTAGTTTGGGGCTGACGAGTCCCCAAGAAATGCTCTCTGCTTACCTATCCACCTGTCAGCTTGTGCTAACACAAGCTTTCTCTGAAAGGCCTTTTCTGATTCACACAGTCTAAGGAGTATATTTTTAAAAAAAGCAATGTTTTCCATCAAAACATTTATAACTTTGCATTTATTATAAGTGATTAATAAATAAACACCGACCAGACTGTAGGATCAATGAAAGTCCGATTTTCTTAGCTTTTCCTATCTATTGTTAGATCACTACAATACTATAGAGCTTGTAGTGAATACGGATATGGATTTGTGGAATAATTGAATGATAATTAGAAAAAATATGTGCAACAATTAATATTTTTATATATTTCCAAAGAAATCTTACAAACAATATTCAAATAGTAGGAAAATATGATTCAAACTGGTAAGAAAGAAATACAAATGAGAAACAAAGAAATGTTTAGCATTACTATTATTCCACAAATCTGATATTAAACCATCATTTAATAAACAAAAATAAATACTAGTGGTAGTGAGGTTTTGATAAGCAGATACTCAAATTCCCAAATGGAAGAAATAGAATTTTCTGTACTTTTCCTGGTGGATAACTGGTCAGTATCAATACAAATGAATACTTGTCTCCTCCAATAATTCCATTTTGTTCAACTGTCTTCAGGAAATGTATACAAAGATGGATAAAACAAAATGTTCCATTATAAAACATTATAATGGAAATTAAACAATCAAAAGTATAGGATTAGTATAATATTTTAGTTATGAAGAAAGTATTAGATAACAAAATGATGTAGTACATATCAACTGATTGACTTAGCAATTTATTGACTATATATTTTAGTGAGATTCAGTGATGAGGAACTTTAAATGTTTTATGTGTCACATCCCAGAAGGATACGCACAAATGAGTTTGCAGTGTGCTTATCTTTGATGTTAAAAATCTTCAGGTATTTCAATTTTTTTTCTTTGTGTGTTTATAAATACTGAGTGTTTTCTTCTTTGATATTGCATTACTTGAATAAATTATTAAGAGAGGATTAAAAGAACTAGTGGTAAAGCATGACATAGTTTCTTTAGCCCACTGAAATTGGCTTAAAGATAAATGTTTCAAAAGAGAAGAGATGGGTTTGAATATTGAAGCAGGCATTTTTAAACTGGGAATTTTATAGATAGGAGCTTAATACTTTCACATCAAAGCTGTTATTTTCAAATTTAACCTTCTGATGTATCAGAAATATTATTTTGGTGTATTCTTAAGAAAGAGACATTGTTAGATGGTCAAATGTTAAGGTCTAAGTTTAAAGTGAGTTACTTTTTTTTTTTTTTTTAATTTCAAATAATATAAAGAACAGATTGCGTTTTTTCCCCATTAGGTGGTAAGTAGCAGCAAATGATTTTGGCTTTCTACAGGTCTGTCTTTTCCCCTTTTTAAACTGCCAGGGCAGAAACAAGTTAAGTTCATATAAATGGGGAGCACCTGCTGTGGAAAACATCTCTTTTGACTTAAAAGGAGCATTAAAGCCTCTGTCACTTCAAAGTGAAATGATGACCAAAAAAGTAAGTACTTAGATTTCCAGGTTATAAAAATTTACAAGTAAGAAAAGTTTGTTTCACCGCTTTTATTTGTTTTTTTGTTTTTGTTTTTGTTTTTTTGGTGGGGCAGTGTTTACTGGTGACCAGTACATCTATTGTTATTATTCTTAAAATATGATGAAACAGGAAAACATGGTGGTGATAAACACAGTCTTAGGGTAAAAAGACCTGGGTTTTGGCCCTAACTCCGCAACCTGCCAGTTCAGTGACTGTGAACTAGTTGATTATGTAACTGGTAGATGGATAATAACAATACTTATTCACAGGATCATTGTTGGAATTAAGTAATATATATAGTACTCAGTCAGTGTTAATTTTTCATGCATCTCATTGGAGTGACTCAGTCAGGCCTTAATAATTTTCAGTTGTACTTTCCATCTTAAAGGCACTAATACTTTGACTATTCTTCTCAGGATAAAGTCAGTTCCTGGGCTTTGACTTATCCTGACTAGCCATCTGACAAAACATGTACATCAAAATTCTTCCCTAAGTCAGCTTCCAAAAAAGTTACCTTTTATAATAATAAATATAATAATAAATAATAAATAATAAACAGATAATAATAAAATAATTATTTTTTTTCCTTAAGAGCACATTTCTAGAACTTCCCATTAGTACACTGCTAGGTAGAATTTGGCTACCTCTTTTCATTCTATTTTTTTTTAATTTTATTTATTTATTTTTTTATAAGAAAACATTTCTGAAGGCTTTATTTACAAAAGCTTTAAAAACAAATAATACCCTCTGTTTTGCAAATAACGTTTTGTTTAAAAAGGACCACCCAGTTATAGCATTGTAATATAATGAATAATGTACAAAGAATTTAACCAAAAGGTACCACTGGTAACTTATATTTCAGCAATGTAAGTACTGACTGTTTATTAAGTAAAATGACAGCTCTTTTCTATGGTGCTACTTTGAGGACACACATTTTAAAATTCAATGAGTAAGACTAACGTTCTCAAGAAGTACAGAGCTCAAGAGAAACCAAAGAAAAAGATTACTAAAAAAATGTATAAACAAGGGTCTTTCCTATTAACATTTAGATCAATTTTATGAGAGTTTGTAATCATGGAAAAATGGCAGGAATTCTTATTCCATTAAAGTAACAATACTCAACGGTCAAAATGAATGAGCATTGCCAATGATTGGAGAAAAAAGTTTAGGCTTCTAAGTAGCCTTGAGTCTACATGCAAGGGTGACTTGGCTGAAAACAAACCCTGAACACATTCTGGACAGTGAAATCTGAACATTCACACTAGGTCACTATTCTTGAAAAAGCCAAGGAACATAAAGATGATAAATTAGTAGCAGAGAATCCACCATTAATTGAACCATTAAGGTATTTTTTAAAATGCAAAGCTGAAAATCCAAAAGGTAGTTTTAATTCTCTAGTGTAGCACTGGAAAGAAGTACAAAACAAAGTATTTACTTGTCATGAATAGACAGTTCAAATCACTTCTGACTCAATACCTGGCAAAACAACTATTATGCTTTCTATTATTAATACAACTGCTACAGAAGTTTTAAATTTCCAGATAGTTCTCAGTCAATTCTTGAGTATCTAAGAGGATATATTCAGAAGAATTCTAAAGTTGTATTTTGCAAAAAGGAAAACTTTCTTTTTGCATTTAATTTACAATGAGGTGTACCTGCGTCTATCACTCCATTATTAAGCTAGGAGGAGCCTTCGATTCACCTAGCTTTATATTCAGTATTGCCTTTTGCCACTTAAAGGGCTCTGCTCAGTATGATTTTTGATTCAACAACTACTTCACATTTACTTATCCATTTGAGAATTTAGAACCTCTTAGTAAGACTCAATCTACTAAAAAGCACTATATAAGCATTACTCTACAAACCCTCAAAATGGTGAAAAATGGCATAAACAAATGGTATTTTACCAGCAATTTAATGCCTATGAGAAGACAATGCCAGGGAGACCTAACATGTAGATTCCTTGAGTTGGCAGCAACAGCACTGATGTGGTCTACAGAAAGAATTCTGGAGTTCTGCTAGTAATGAGTGTGTCCTTGGATAGAAGTTACTAGTCTCTGGCTTCAGTTTTCTCATCTAAGAAATAGTCTGGTTGGACCTACATGATTCCTAAGGTAGTTTAAATTGTTTCATTTTTTTCAGTCTATGAAGAAATCATTAGTTCAGAGGGCACTGAAAATTTCAGGAGGACTTATTTTTGAACACTTTCATTCAAGTGTGTTGGACACAGCCTACATGCATCTCTAACCACGTCTTCACTTAATGAGCACTTATTGCCCAAAAACGTTTGCCGTTAGATTTTTAATGTTCCCAACTTAACAACCAACTGAGAAAAAGGCACTGATGTCTTCATACTTCTCTCATTTTGAAAAAGGCCATACCTGTGAGCAATGAATCAGATCCTGCTTGATGCTGTGGTCCCATCCGTTCCAGCTGTAACTGTTCAGCAACTTCCTGTAAACCAGCTTTGAGATTTTTGCAGCTCTTCATGAGGTACTTCGCATCATAAATGACAGGAAAAAATAATTGAAGGATCTCAAAGAAGTCAAGTTCTTCTTTAGGCAAGTTAGAGTTGGTCAGGATTTTGATTAAATAGCCAAAGTCATAACCACTATGAAATGATAACCATTTGACCCCTTCGCAGAGGACCACTCCCGATGTCATAAGAAGTTCTGCAAAGTACTGGATCTCAATTCCTTCCTTCTCATGTTTTTTTAAACTGGATGCCAGATGTTGCTAGTAGCTCTATAGAGTCCTGGGCATACATGTCCTCCGTCAAATTAAATTTAAAATTAAACTGCCAAGTTGAAGTTCCTGGAGGATATTCTCCTTGCTCATTCATAAATGTCAGTCCTAGCTGAATTATCTTTAACAAGTCTAATTACATCGCAATAGTTGGTACTGATAGCATTGCTCCTGAATTCTCCAATAGGTCTTGCAACCACACCTGGAAACTCGGTGTCCATAGAAACGTAATTATATTTTCTGATAACTTGACGAATTTTCTTCATCTCTTCATCCAGGTTGCAAGCCCAAACTTCACAAATTCTTTGGCTATGGTCTACAGTTGCTGCTGGCATAGTGAGGATACAAGAAGTCTAGATGTCAAGCATCAAAATGTTATAATTGATTGAAGATTTGTTTCATAAAATACTTTATCCTTTATTTTTGTACTTGTGTCGCTGAGCTCGCGCTCCTCCTCCTCCTCCTTGCCATAGAGACAGCAACCAGTGGCGGTGGCGGTAGCGGCCGGCAGCAGCGAGTGCCCCATAGACACCTCATGCCCAGCAAGGGGAAAAGGGGAGCTGGGGCTGCGCCTCACCGTGCTGCGCTGTCGCTTCTCCTTAATTTTATTTTTTAATGAAGATTTTATTTATTTGTTTGACAGAGAGAGAGAGCAAGTGCAAGCAGGCTGAGCCACAGAAGGAGAGGAAGAAGCATCCTCCCCAGCTGAGCTAAGCAGGGAAACCAATGCTGGACTCAAACCCAAAACCCCAGGATCATGCCCTAAACCAAAGGGAGATAACTAATCGAGCCACCCAGATGCCCGGTGGCTACCTCATTTTAATGCTCAATTCTGTTTCCAACATTTTAAGAAAATGCTTAGCCAAGGTTGTATCAGTCTTTAATATTTTTAGTCATGGTTGTCTGTCAACGATTATAAGTTCCAAAAAGGTTACCCATCTTCTCTTTAATTCACCATACAGAGTAGTTTAACAGGGCATAGCAATAAATTTAGGTTATGATTGGTTTTGATGGTACAAATACATCTAGAGCAAGATTTCTCAACTTTGAACCATCAATTTGTATTGCCAATTTTTTTTTTCTAAGAGGTTGCTGTGCACATTGTAGGGTGGTTTGTAGCTCTCCAGGCTACCGCTGCCATGTACCCACTGGATATTTTGTTATGGTTTCCTAGATTATAGAAGTACCTCCTTCCAACCTAAATGACAACAAAAATGTCTCTAAACATTGTCCAGTGTTCCCTGAGGGGCAAAATAGCCACTGGTTCTAAATGATCTAGAAAAATTAAAAAGAATCATATCATAATAATTGGTATACTATGCATTTTAATACATATTTTGTCACTCACAAGTCAGTTTGTCATAATTAAGTAAATTGTCTAAAATATATAAGCTCATAATCAGGAATAGACCTATTAAATTTTTATGTAGATAATCAGTTAGAAAAAGTTGATTTTATAACTAAGTACATGGTAAATGTAGAGGCCACCTTTAGACAATAGGCTTGAGCAATGAAAACTTGGTAAAGGCAGAGGGCTCCAAGTGACCCCAACCCCCAGGCTGAATACAGACAGTAGCATCAGGCGACCCACGTCAAAATATCCATAGGCCCTCATTGACTAATGGGCTACTTATTTACAACAACAGTTACCAAAAAGTGAAAATTCCTTGTGTCACCATTACCTCCTCATCCTCACCTTTAAAAACAGCCCCCACGGGGCGCCTGGGTGGCTCAGTGGGTTAAGTCTCTGCCTTCAGCTCAGGTCATGATCCCAGGGTCCTGGGATTGAGCCCTGCATCGGGCACTCTGCTCAGTGGGGAGCCTGCTTCCCCCTCTCCCTCCCTGCCTGCCTCTCTGTCTACTTGTGATCTCTGTCTGTCAGATGCTAAATAAAATCGTAAAACAAAACAAAACAAAAAAACAAACAAAAAAAACAGCCCTCACCCATTGCCTCATTGCAGATAGCTTCTCCTTTGCAGTCTTTACCATAGGTCTCTTGAGGTGCTTCAATCAACTTCTATATCCTTTGTTCTGCCCCAGGTGAATTCGTTTCACCACCCACACCATGCTGCCAAGCTACCACCTGATCTTTGCCCCCAACCGATCGTGAGAGACACCACATTTAGACACCACAGCAAAGAGACATTTTTCTTCCATTGTGAATCTTTTTGTTTTGTCCTTCCTGTAATATGTGGCAGTTACACAAAACTGTCACCAGCTAGACTCTAAGACCTGACCTTTACTGCGCAACTGCTTCTACTCTTGGACCTTTATCCCACATTTTTTCCTTAAGGGATAAGCGGGAAAGTAGAGCTTAACCTAGGCAAATGGAAAGCGAAACAGCCCCTGGAGGTATCTGACTGCTCAGACAAGACCTCTGGCCTGCCCAGAGAGTTTGAGCTTCATTCGTGACTTACATCTGTACACAGGGACAAATGAGTGACCTCTAGAATATCTGATGACCTTTGCCTCATTATAATACTAAAATCTCCAACTAAGGAGGAGACTCAGTCTCCTTTACATAACATGCAGTGTATGTGCAAGTGTAAAGCATGTTTACTTACGGCGCTATCTAAATATTTATCCTAACCCTAAATAAAAGGAACCCATTCACCCTTGCTTGGGAAGTCAGGACTTTGGAAGCCATTCTCTGTGACTTCCTTATGTGCTACAAATTTTTCTTTGTGTGACAAATCAACCCAGAGCTATTGCTGGCTTACCAAGGAGTGAGCTCATGTTGGTTCAGTTATAGAACCAGCCAGTGGGGCATCTGGCTGGCTGAGTCGCTAGACCACTAGACTCTTAATTTTAGTGTTGTCAGTTCAAGCCCCATGTTGGGCATGGAGCCTACTAAAAACAAAACAAAACAAAACAAAACAAAACCAGCTGTAGGCATATGTCCCAGGATGAAGGCTGCCTCAGGGGTGGGATTGAGCCAAACCAGAGGCTTCTTATGTACACTGTTTACTAAAGTATGTTTTAGTTTGCCTTCAGCATAAATGAAAAATCCAAATTTCACTTAACCTATGAAAGAATGTTGCAGAATTGAGAACGGAAATACTTAGCATGGCTCTAATATTTGCTAAATGCTAATAATTATGTTTGTGGTAATATATAAAGAATATGGATTTCTGAGTAAGAAATGTTTGGGCTAAATCCTTTTGAACAATTACTAGTTGTGTAATATCAGGTATTGGTCCGCAGCCTTCTTGGGAGCTTCGCTGGTGAAAGCTGAAACTGGCCCTAGGGCAGGGAGAGGCCAGAAGCCACTCAGATTGGTTGGTGGTCTTGTTAATAAGCAAAGGAATTTACAAACAAGGCTCACCCTCCATTGCCTTAAGACTAGTATATCTCTGCACACCCACCTGCCAAATCTTGGTTTATATAGAAGACTTACCTTGGTTCAGTCAATGAGACTGAGCAGATAGTCTCAAGACCACAACAATATCTCAAGGTTCTATCCTTAGGGTAGCTTCCACCCGAAAGGCTATTGGAGTGCACATTCCAATGAGGGAGTGAGAAGCCTCCCAGTCTTCCAGCTCACAGTTCAACTGGCAGTCACGTCCTCTTGATGACCTACCCCAACATCAGACAAGTCTTTCGTTTGTTTAATTTTTATGCTTCCAACTTTTTTTTTAAATCAGTAAAAGAGCATAGTAATCTACAGGATTATGAGAACTAAATTAAAAAATTCAAAATAACATAATGCCTTGAACACGTTACTTAATAAATATTTGTTAAGTGAGTAAATACATGATTAAAGTGACTCTCAAGAACCTAGAAGTCTATAAACACAATATATATTGGTTTTTCCCTAACCTTCCATCCTGGGGGAAAAAAAAAGTTTTCAGAAAGGAAAACAGAAAGATAAAGGAGGGAGAATCTTGGCTTTAAATGTAAGAACAGCATTTTAGTGCAGTCAGTATTTTATGTACCATGGAACTTCAAATATCATTCAGAAGAAAGCCACCCATATTCATGTCATGTTCAAAATATTAAACCAATTCCAAGTTGGCAAGGATAAAAATAAAACCTCAGTATGCTTTAGTCAATTGCCACCTAAACACTTCAGTGGACTTAAATTCTGTGCATGTAACACCCTTTAACCACCAGTAGTGTTAATATAAGAACTTTTATTTTCCCGCTTATTATTATGGATTGCAGCATGTACATTAAGGTCTTCAACATGTTATTTGGAACAGTTTGAATTAAATAAAATTTTTTCTTGTGTGTTGGGGACAGTGAATTTGCCTTTCTCAACATAAACTTGCAGAAGTAACAATTTATTATTTGATATACATTCAATTACAAGAATATAAAACTCAGCTGGTCTTAGTTTGTGCATCAGACATTTATAAAATACCCTCTAAATAACCAACTTCGTAGCAGATACTAGAGCTACAGACATACAAGGCACAGAGCATAACTTCTAGGTGTTATCAGTTTAGTGTAAAGGAGAGAAGCAACAATTGGGGCATGGTATGATAAAAGCTACAATATAAGTAAGAAAAGGATCCTATGGAAGGACAGAAAAATTTATCTTCATGGGCATTTCCTAGTCAACTAAGAGAAGCTATTTTTCTGGGGTATGAAATATATCATCATTCATTCATAAGACTTTTGGAAGAATTTCAGATGAAAACCATGAAGAATATCAATCAAGGATTTCAAATTTATCTATACTATAGAAACCCTGAAGATTTTAAACACCTGATATCCAGGTCAAAACTCCAGATTCATTATCAGAATTTTTGAGATTAGAATTTAGGAAGCAGGAATTAAAACTCCTTAAATGATTTCAGTGGGCAGCCAAGTTTGAAAACCACTGATCTCAAAAGAGGAGAGGGAATCTGATGTGAAATATTGGGGTTCAGAGCTGACGGCACAGAGAGAATTCTTTGAGACATCTTCCGTGCTAAAAGGTGGTTTTACTAAAGCATGGGCCAGGACCCAGGGCAGAAAGGGCTACACCAGTGTTGTGTGATGGGTTACTAATCATATACTTTCAAGTTGGGAAGGGTTTAGGGATTGCCTAAGTCTCTAGGGAATTCTATTTATTTATTTATTTATTTATTTATTTATTTATTTATTTACATTTCACTTATTTATTTTTTTAAAGTTTTTATTTGTTTATTTGACACAGAGAGCAGGGAGCCAGACACGGCGCTGGATCCCAGGACCCTCGGATCATAATCTGGGCTGAAGGCAGATGGTTAACCAACTGAGCCTCCCAGGCACCCCTCTATGGAATTTTAGAGGCAAGTTTTCTAGGACCCTGAAGGGGTTAGCTATCATTAGGAGAAAGCCATTTATTACTGTTTAGTAAATGCTTAGTCATGAGACCCTTCAGATGTATATCGGTGGGTCACATGCTTGAAGGATATTTACTAACATGTATCTTGGGGGTAGAGATGAAGTTTCTGAAGGAATTTTTGTATGTCAAAGAAGACTTACAGTATCCTGGGAGGGTCAGGATAATGAATGGTAAGGTAAGATTCACCTTTCCTCTTTAGCAAAGTATTAAACTCAACACAGCTGAGTTGCTAGAGGAAAGTCTCTGCGTGTTTCAAGGACTTGTCAGTGGGTTATAGGCAGTAAGGCAATTTTTCGTTTGTTTGTTTGTTTTATTCTGTTTTGCCTATGTTTCCCACATCTGAATTCATGTTAGTTAATGTCTGAAATAAGCTCAATATTTTACTAGCCAGTAAATTGGGCTATTAATTTTGTAATAGACTAAACAGGTGAAATATAGATTATTATTTTTATAAAAGCAAGCATATGCATTTTCCAGGGGAAAAAAATGCAAGATTGTTTTTCTTCATTAAACCAAATAATAGTATCATACTTTATTTGTAATTGTAGTTAAATTATACTGTACCCTGTTTTTTGTTTTTGTTTGTTTGTTTGTTTGTTTTAATTTCAGATGAATGCAGTAATGATTTGGTAGTAGACCTGTTATCTAATCTAAGTTAATAAGAACCTTCCCCAAGACTTTGGCTGAAATTATTGGGTATTCTTTAGTAGGGTTCCAATAGTCTTGTCCACCTGCTAAATTTGTAGGTTTGAATTTTTGGTGACCATGTTTGTTTTCTTTTGAGAAGAACCAGTCTGGGAGAGAGGAAAGCAGAGGGAAAAGCTGGAACAGGGAGATTCTGGATTTTTTTTTTTCCAGTGTTTCAAGATTCATTGTTTATGTACCACACCCAGTGCTCCATGCAATATGTGCCTTCCATAATACCCACCACCAGGCCCTCCTAATACCCCATCCCCGCCTCCCGTCCAAAACCCTCAGATTGTTTCACAGAGTCCACAGTCTCTCATGGTTCTTTTTTGAGCACCTGGATCCAGCTGTGCAAGGACCCTTCCAGTTAAATACAAAAAGAAAGTCTCTTTTTTGCCTAGGCCAAGTTGAAATGCATTTCTGACTTTTACAAATAAAAGCATCTCAACACAGATATGGATATCGCATTTAAAAGGCTTAGAAGCCTGATACCTGTATTGTTTCTTTCTGTGACTGGTTAGGTTATAAAGTTAAATAAATTCAGGGAAGTAAATCTAAGTGAGGGGAGACTGGGATGAGAAATTAACCTGAGATAATTAAAATCAGGGTGTTTTGCCTTTTTTATGTCATGAATTTATGCTATAGAAAATGTGACATATTAGTTATTGATGATATCAATGCAAATATTGATTTGTATTGACAGAAGATTATTTGTTTTTAGAAGGGGTATAGAAATGAGAATAAAAACAGTGGTATTTACTGATGGTTGTTGCATATAGGATATTATGGTAAGGAAGCACACTGTGAGGCTATGACTAGAACAAGGGCAAAATTGCTATGTAACGTAATATCTATATTATGTTAAGGAATAAAAATAAGGAAAAAAATTCTATAGCCACAAGCTACTATTTTTATCTCCTTTTGACCACTAGAAAAATACTTTCACAAAATTCTGTTAAACTTATCTCCAGAAATCCTTTTATGCATACCAAAACATAAAATGAGACTTCATGCATATAGAATTTCCTGTAAAATGGTGGTTCACTCAGTTAAGAGTCTGATTCTGATTTCAGGTCATGATCAGGATCCTGAGGTCGAGCCCCCATTTGAGTCCTTTATCTATCTCCACACTAGTTGGGGGGCGGATAGAGGAGATGGTGTCCCCTTGAGATTCTAGTTCTCCCTCTACCCCTCCTCCCCTCATGCACAAACCAGCACATCCACTCTCTCACTCTCTCTGTCAAATAAACAAAGTTTAACCAAAAAAAAAAAAAAAAGTCCTATAAAATGAATGTGAATATACCTAAAATCACATAGGTTACGGATATAACAATCTATATTTTTGATTAAAGTGTTATGGTGCTTTTTATATTTTTGTGATTTTACTAAATTTCAATTACATGGGGACATTATTAAATTAATATAACTTGGAAGGAGCTGAAAACTTAGGATAAATTGAGAATTTCTGTTATAAATCAAGTGTCTCTAATAATAGTGTACTATTTATAACGTCTCAAATTCTTGAACAAAAGGATGAGCTTAATTTATTCCTAGGTTTATTCATTGCTTGGGGGCAAAATGCCTTTTTTTGTTTTTGTTTTTGTTTTTGTTTTGTTTTGTTTTGTTTTTATGATGGATTCCTCAAAGAAAGGATTCTTAGAGGATGAATTTAATTGAAATAATAGCTACAATGAAAGGAGAGAAACATATTTTTCATTTATACATATGAGCCCCCCCTTTTTTTTTTTTTTTGCCCTTCTTACCATCAAGATGCAATCTCAGAATTCCAACTTTTCCTCTGCCTGTTATGTATCATTTTACTTTTAACTTTTTCAGCAGTGGAAGGGCTTCAGGCTTTAGTGTCAAGCAGATCTGGGCTTCAGTTTTAATTTTACCAGTGACAGGAATTTTGACCTTGAGAGTATAGAGTTAGAAGCTCAATTTCCTCATTTGTGAAATAGGAATGATAATACCAGTTCTTTGATAAATGGCAATTATCTTTATTTGCTTAGGTTGATGCTTATGTTAAGAAGGTTATCTCAATAAATTGGGCAATAAACTTACTTCACTATTTATTATATAGGGTGGATTGTTATTCTATTCTGTCATGTTACATATAACATAAAACCTTGTCTACCTTAGCTGGTAAACGTATTCTGAGACCTTAACTTCTTTCTCGCCTCTTGTAGAGAAGTCACCTATAGATTGACATCATTTTTCTTATTCTCAAACTTCACATGTCCAAAATTTGCTCATCAAATGGCCCTTCCATGCTCCCCCTTCCAAAGTTTCCCATTTCTTTCCATGCAAATATATATATATTTTAATTCCTTTAAACCTTCTTGGTGAGACTATCAGCCACTTTTGCTCTTCCTTCTCCACATGTTACATATCTGTCACCAGTGTTACCACTTTTTTTCCCCTCTAAAAACATCTCTAATTTTGTCTTCATGTCATTTCTACTGCCATTTTAGTCTAGGTCCTCATCAGCCCATCCCCTTCTCTATATCTATGATAAGACTTAATTGATGAAACAATGATATACATATATAAAATGCAGAGAATATGTATTACATGTTCTAAGAGTTGAAGGTCTTAGAAGAAGAAGAAGAAGACAGAATAACTAGTCAGATTTGAAACTCATGCTTTCTTTCATATTAACTTAAATCATTTTAAACTGATTTGTCTTGATCAGATTAAAGAATAATTTAGCACTTTACTCATTTTTTCAACTGGTACTCACTCTATTCAAAAGCTTAACCCAGTTTGTTTTTTTTTACACTGAAAAATATACCAAATATAACATGATGCATTATTCTCAAGGTGTCTAAAGTATAGGTGAAAAATACTCTGCAATCTGTGAGTATTTATACATTTAATTATCTTCATAAAATTATATTACAAAAAATAAAATTATTCATTATAACACTAACACACTATTATAAGGTTATTTGGTTATAAGACACTCCCATAAAAGTTAAGACGGAGAAATACAAGTACCGTATGATTTCACTTACATGTGGAATCTGAAAAACAAAAGAAACGAACAAACAAAATACTCTCATAACTATAGAGAATAATGGGATGGTTGCCTGAGGGGAGATGGTTGGGAGGATGGACAGAATAAATGAAGGGGATTAAGAGGTACACATTTCCAGTTGTAAATCATGGAGATGAAAGGTAGAGCATAGAGAATATAGCCAATAATATTGTAATAATGTTGTAGGGTGACAGATGGTTACTAAACTCTTTTACCGGACTATGCACTTGGTGATAGTTGAGCTAACCTCCATGAAGGTTTTGTCTAACTGGCCATGGTACATTCTTCATGCTTTTCTAAGATCCCGACTTTCACCATTTGTGAAACAAATGCTCTTCAAACATAGGCCCTAGATTTGCATCCTAGACTTTCTAATCTCCCTTCTTGTCTCTCCTCCCCCTTCTCTTATTCTAGATATCTTCCAGGAAATCTCTCTCTCTATCCCCCTAACCTCACCCCACATTACATCAGCTCTCTTTATAGGTATGACTCCTTGGGCATGGCAAGTCTGTTTCATTAGTTCAAATCTCATTATCCTGACTGCACAGCCCTATTCAGTACTCAACAGAATTTCTCTTCAACTTTTTCTTTTGACAGATTCAGAAATTCTAGACTTATATATAAAAACTTTAAAGTACTTTATAATGGTTTCAGTAAGAATTAATTGAGCACAGCCTCAGCATTTAAGCACTTTAATATATAACTTTACATTTGTATAGACAGGTGGATTTTTAAAAAATTCCACTTGAAGCATTTTTGTTTGTCACAACACTTGGTAGGGAGAGCAAATATTTTGATTCCTATCCTATAAATGAAGCAACTATAAAAGTCTTTAGGAAACTTGCCCAGTCTTTTGAATTGCATGATAATGAGTTTTTCACTGTTTGAATCCTGCCTTTTTTATCCAGAGATAAACTGCTCAAATTAATCAATAATCATTCTATAGCTTTCGGTTTTTTATCATTATTGACAATGCTGTATTTTCAAATTACCAAATTAAAAATATTATATCTTATAAGAAAGTATAGACATAATTATGACCTGCATAATTATGACCTGCATAAGGGTCACATTTTGTTTGAATTAAAGTTTATCTTCTTAATTTTTGAATTGTTTTAACACAGTGCAATGATTTTAATCATCTGTAATCATTTTCATTTCCCTTAACCCTTCCTTACCCCCCCATTTATATTTTCCTTGAAGACAGAGATAAGATTTTGAAAATATTATTCTGATTTTTCACTTGGCCTGTACAATACTGCTTAATTAATTTAACTCAATGTTGTAGACTTAATGTGTCTCCCCAAAATTCATATGTTGAGTCCTTAAAATTCCCAATGCAACTTTATTTGGAAATAGGTCCTGTAAGGAAATGACAAAAGTTAAATGAGGTCTTAAGGTGAGGACCTTACCTAGTAGGGCTCATGCCCTTACGAGAAGAAGATAAGATGCCGGGATTCTCTAGCTCATCCATTTGGGGAGACAGAAGAAAGCAGACTACTCTAAGAAAGAGAGCTCTCACTAGAAATTCTCTCCATTAGTTACCTTCATCTTCTATGTCTTGACCTCCAGAATTATAAGAAAACTTTTTTTTTTAAAGTCATCTGGTTTATAGTACTTTGTTATGGTAGCTGAGATGGCGAAGACACTCAACAAACTTATGGTTTCCTTTTTTAATTAGATAATTAACTATTACCAATATGCAGTAGGGAAGGAAAAAGCTTGTAGAGTCAAAATATTATGTTTTTAAAGTATATATCAGAATTGAATTGATAGCTTATATGCTATTCTGTAGTTACATTTTTTGAAATATTTTTGAAATAATTATTTTCAGAAAATTGTCTGGATCAATGGAATTCCAAGATGACACATTGGAAAAATCTAATTATGTGGACCATTGTAAGATTTGCCCTCATGAAAGTGATGAGAAAGAAGCAAATTACTTATTATAGAATTTCTTTGAAATGTATTTAAGGACTAATATCAGTTCCAGGAGGATAAAAGCATGGATAATAAGCTACATAAACTTAAAAAAATAGTTAATAGAAAAATATGTCACAACAAATTTCTATATAGTAGGGTTCTAAGATCTAAAAAATGGACAACAAATAGAGTGAGATGGGGAAGCACAGAAAAATACTTATTACCCCCATCTAATCCTGAGAGTGTAAAATCATTACTATAATCAGAGAATCTATTGTATTTGTTCCCTAACTTCAAATAGAGTCACACTCATATTACCTGTCCTAAATGGTCTTTAAAAAGAAGTTTATGAAGTTTAATTATACATTTTTCAAGTAAATAAACTTAATAAAATATTTGTATTTATACCAACAAAGCTAAATTTTGATAACATAACTTTTTGCTTAGTTCTGTTCCTCTTTCCCACAAACAAATGTTTCTTGGTGACCATCTCAATTTAGCTAGCTAATGAGCCCTTCTGATCTTAGTCACTAATTCTCTGTCCTTCACTAGTCAGACAAAAATTTAGAAAAAAAAAATTGTGGCAAAATTAAATCTCAAAACTGCAATGCATGATGTATATTTGTAGCCTCAAATGCAAATTACAAAAAGAGACTAAATCTTAGACTAGAACAAAAATACATCAAAATACTCTTTTGGAGGCACCTCGGTTGAGCAACCAACTCTTGATATCTGCTCAGGTCATGATCTAAGAGTGGTGAGATCCAACCGCACTAGGCTCCAAGCTGATCAGGAGTATGCTGGAGCTCTCTCTCCCTCTTCCGCTCCCCCTCAATGAATAGAACGACCTTTATTTATTTATTTATTTTTAAATATTTTATTTATTTATTTTACAGAGATTACAAGTAGGCAGAGAAGCAAGCAGAGAGAGAGGGGAAAGCAGGCTCCCTGCCGAGCAGAGAGCCTGATGCAGGGCTCTATCCCAGGACTCTGGGACCATGACCTGAGCTGAAGGCAGAGGCTTTAACCCACTGAGCCACCCAGGCGCCCCAAGAACAATCTTTAAAAACTAAAATAGTCTTTTGACTTTCAGAGATTTCAATTGTCTTTAATATCATAGACATCACTTTAAATTTTTCGAAAGCCTCTCTTTCTGGAAATTCATTTACATAAAAGATCACTTTTAAAACACGTTTACCACTTTACTAGCTAGTAATAATAACCTTCTTAATTAAATATGGCTTAAAATGTTGTCATAGAGCATAACTTGTGAATGTTTATCTTTTAAAATCTAAGTCTTTATATGAGGAAGGTTTATTTTCCCCCTACTTCAATGGTGTAGTGAGTTGAATGGTGGCCTCTAAGAAGATATGCCCATGCCAGGCATTTGCAAATATGGCCTTAATTGGGAAAAAACAGAAACAACAGCAGCAACAACAACAAAACACTAACTAACTATGCAGATATAATTAAGGATCTCCTGAAAATATCCTGGATCATCAGGGTAGACCATAAATCCAATGTCAGATGATCTTATAAGAGTCTCATAAAAGAAGAGAAGACCATGTGAAGACAGAACAGAGATGTAGTGATATACAGCCAGAAGTCAAGGAACGTGCAGAGACACCAGAAGATGGAAGAGGCAAAGAAGGATTCTCATTTAGATCCTTCAGAGGGAGCACAATTGTGCTCAAAACCCTGATTTTGGACTTCTAACCTCCAAAACTGTGAAAACAAATTGCTGTTTTAAGCTACCACATTTGTGTTAATTTTTACAGCAGCCCCAGGAAAACGAATACATTTTCCCAAATGTGATAGTTTGCTTCTTTATATTACTGGTCTAAAACAAAGCTGAAAAATGTTACAATGACACTTGCAAATCCCACTGACTCCCTATTTCAAGTTTATTCTTTTGATCAAAATCCTATACAGTGGACAGGAAAAAAAAATCAGTTAAATGTTTGATCCTAGATCTCTAGACTTTTTACAAGTTAAAAAGTCTTACAAATTTTAGAACTCAATCATTTGAAGAAATCAAGTCGAGAAGCTTCATGACGTGCTACTGCTCACAAAACCAAAACAGAATCCCAGTCTTTGAATGCATTTGCAATATGAATGAATGTCCCTATTAGTCACAGCTAATGTTACAAATATACTGCTTTTCCCCTTATATTAGTCTTCTAAGGCTGTCCTAATAAAGTATCATGGACCGAGTAGCTTAAACAGCAGATATTTATTTTCTCAGAGTTTTGGAGGCTGGTAGTCCATGATCTTCCTGAGAACTCTCTTCCTGGCTTAAAGACTGCTGCCTTCTTGCTATGTCATCTCACAGCCTTTCCTTTGTATTTGTATGGACAGAGAGAGCTAGCACTCTGAATCACTGGATTAGTGCTTGCACTTGAGACCTCTTTTAACCTTAATTACCTCTTTATAGGCTGTTCCCAAATATAGGACTTATACAGTCATATTGGGAGTTTATTTTTCAAAATATGAATTTTGGGGCACAAAATTCAGTCCATAACACCCATCACTGCCCTTAGGTAAGGAAGAGCTTGTGCTAGTGCTAACATGAATTTTGGAAGTGGGAGAATGGACACAATTAGTTAGATATCAGTGTTTTCTTCTTTCTCAAAACTTTTTAGATAGACCGACTAGAAATCCACATCGTGTCCAAAGAAGACTGGATTCTTTATTTTTTATTAAGTTTTTATTTTAATTCCAGTATAGTTAACATATAGTGTTGTATGAGTTTCACACATACAGTATAGTGATTCAACAATTCCATACATCACCCAATTCTCTATTTTTTTTTTAAATAGGATCATCTTTGTGATAGCTATAAAAAACAAAGGCAAATTCCTCAAATTCACAGTCATGTCTATAATTTTCAGTCAAAATAACTTTTGTTCTATATAAATGCATTTATAAGACAGGCATTTATGAATTCCATGGTAGATATTAAAGGAAAATAACAAACTACAGGGGACTGAGAAAATAATTTGAACATTTTTGGCTCATTTAAGAACGAGTTCCTCTTGATGTTTTTGCTGCTGTTCTCACCCTAATTCTTTTTTTGTCACATGAATGCTGCTCAGTCTTCTGAAAACTGCCTGATTGAAGATTTCTATATAGGCAGGGAAGGTCAGTAATGGATATTTTCACACTTTTGCCAGAAAGAACGAAAAGAATCTTCAAAAGTTTGTAATAAACAGAGCAATCTTTGGGAATCAAAACAGTCCCTTAGATTCAGTGCCAGGTGTCTTCCCAATCTTAGCTTCACAATGGACCCAGTCACATCAGCTACCTTCTCTGAGTAGGAGTCTGTCCCTGTTTCTGCTGTCAGAGAGTGGCTAGGGAAAAAAAAAAAAAAAAAAAAAAAAAAAAAAAAAAAAAAAAAAAACCAAAAAACCAAAAAAACAAAACAGCTGCTGCAGGTATATATTGTACCTGCCAATTTCACAAAATGAAAATGAGGGTGATATATGGTGTCCGCAGGATATTAAGTTATTTTTTTCTCTCTACACCATTCTCCATTTTTCTGTCTGAATACCTTATATTCCCTTTTTTCCTTCAGTGTATATCCTCAGAGCCCTTGTCCTTTCTTGTCACTGAGATAGGTGTACCCGAATCAGAATTGGAGAGCTCCAAATCAACACCTTTGATATTTCAGCAGACAAGAAAGCACTGATAATAACTTTAGTGAAGGGTCCTGCTACCTACTGCATGAAATGTGAAATGTCAGTTATAGGATGAGCTGCTTCAATCTGTTATAATCCGGAGTAGAAAATGGTTAGACCATCTTAAATAGAAGGGAAGCAAAAGGCATTGTACTTCTGAATTAATTTAGTGAAATTTGTTGCTTAAAAACATTATTTGAGGGGCACCTGGGTGGCTCAGTGGTTAAGCCTCTGCCTTCGGCTCAGGTCATGGTCTCAGGGTCCTGGGATCGAGTCCCATATCGGGCTTTCCCCTCTGCGGGGAGCCTGCTTCCTCCTCTCTCTCTCTCTGCTTGCCTCTCTGCCCGCTTGTGATCTCTCTCTGTCAAATAAAAAAAAAAAAAAAAAAAAAAACCAACATTATTTGAGGGACGCCTGGGTGGCTCAGTTGGTTAGGCAGCTGCCTTCGGCTCGGGTCATGATCCCGGCGTCCTGGGATCGAGTCCCACATTGGGCTCTCTGCTCATCGGGGAGCCTGCTTCTCCCTCTGCCTCTGCCTGCCATTCTGTCTGCCTGTGCTCGCTCTCTCTCCTGTCTCTCTCTCTGACAAATAAATAAATAAAATCTTTAAAAAAAAAAAAAATTATTTGATGAGGTTTGGACATGGTACTTTCAGTTTCATTTGGAGGCAAGACTCACTGAACTGATGTTTGAAAGCCTGGATTTAAGTTCCCATAGACTCAATAAATAATAAGCCTATCTTATAAAGGTGTCATTATGTTTGTTTATTAAGTAGTATCTTAAATACATAGAACTAAAACAACATTTAGTATAAAGTATAAGCATTATAGATTTTTTTAAAGATTTTAAGTAATCTCCATACCTAACATGGGGTTTGAACTCACAACCCCAAGATCAAAAGCCGCATGCTCTACTGACTGAGCCAGCCAGGTGTCCCAGGAGTTACAGAATTTTGAATGATGGAAAGTTAAAAAGCATTTGCATTCACACTGATAATACAAGTTAACCAACCAATGAATTTTTTAAAATATTTTACTGAATTTTCTTTTAAATACAAATGTTCATTCTGAAAAGCAAAGAAGATCTGTGTAGAGAAGCACTATGTTTATTCTTTCCAAAGCACATCCAATAAAATTACCTTAAACAGGTACATAAATATACAACCTTAAAGTCCATCTATAGGAATGATGGAATTATACACTCAAACTATGAAATATCTCACAGATCTTTAAAAATAATGATTAAGGGGCACCTGGGTGGCTCAATGGGTTAAAGCCTCTGCCTTCGGCTCAGGTCATGATCCCAGGGTCCTGGGATAGAGCCCCACGTCGGGCTCTCTGCTCCATGGGGAGCCTGCTTCCTCCTTTCTCTCTGCCTGCCTCTCTGCTTACTTGTGATCTCTGTAAATAAATAAATAAAATATTTAAAAAAATAATGATTTAAGTTTTATACTTTGAAAACAAGTATCTCTAATTTAATATTCTTTTAGAAGATGAAGGTAATGAAAAAGTAAGCCTAGGATACATTTGATAGGAAATCGTACTTTTTTGTAAAAGTGACATGATCTATGGTAAATAATCTAGTAAATTTCAGGTTGTCAATGAGAATAATTAAACATTGGTATAAAATGTGCTCTTGACTTATATATTATAAATTCCATTATTAACAATGCTACATTTATTGCAACCTTATGAAGGAGAAATAAGAGAAAATCTCTATTCGTAGACAGCTCATTTCATCTTCAAATATCAAGGTAGGCCTTGTGAAAAACAAAATCATTTAGAATCTTTCAGCCTATTCTTTTTATAAATTTAGTGATAGTAAATAAGGCTTCAAGAGCAAACTAGATTGCTTACTATCCTTTATTCTTCCAAAACACAAGATTCTCAAAGGGGTATGTGTATGCGTGATAGAGACAGGTTCAATGATATTAATACCTTGTTTCTTTTCATAAACTCACTAATCCATAAAACTTAATACTTGTTTTGTTCTTTATACTCATTGAGAGTTGATCAACATATATACTTCTTTGAAAGGATTTCAGCTGTTTTTCTAAACTAACATAAAACCCATTTGGTCATTGTTTTTTTTTTTTTTTTTAGATTTTTTTTTTTATTATTTGACACAGAGAGAGAGATCACAAGTAGGCGGAGAGGTAGGCAGAGAGAGAGAGAGGAGGAAGCAGGCTCCCCACTGAGCAGAGAGCCTGATGCGGGGCTCGATCCCAGGACCCTGGGACCATGACCTGAGCCAAAGGCAGAGGCTTTAACCCACTGAGCCACCCAGGCGCCCCTATTTGGTCATTGTTAATGTATTTAACCAATGTCTTCTTACATTATTTAATGTCAGCTGTCATGCTAAGCATTGCAGTGATATGTACCATAGAGTCTCTGATGACCTCTCTGACAGAAGGTAAATTAACAGAGGAAAGATGATACTACATGCGTTGTGAACTGTGTGAGTGATAAAGGGAAAGCAGGAGTATGTTTAGTCAATGAGCACTATTAGTCAATGTGCTAAAAGGTGAAAATACTGTCCAGATTTTATTCATATGCATATAATTAACTACAAATACTTAGGTAATAGTATATATTTTATTTATGCTGTACATAGTTTTCTTGGGATTATCTGCTTAGTAGCACAATTTCCAAATTTATGAACAAAATTGTGTTCTTCTTAGGACCATATTCATTCTAGGATCTACTTCTTGACATCTTATAGCAGGGGTATTTTTCTTACATATTTGCTCCAGCTACAGACAAATGCCTTTTGCTACTGCAGCACACCAGCTTGTTCACTCATATACTATGGATTCCCAGCTGGCCACAGCTCTGCTGATTCACTGGAAATTGCACTTCCATAGATCAAAGGCTTTTCTCCTACTCCATTCCAGTTTGCCAGGGAACAGATGTCAGCATATACCACCATGATCCATGCTCATCTCAGAGCTTAAAACACTGATTCATAGTTGATGTTCTGGTGAAATTCCAGGACCTCATTACAAGTAAACCTGTCTGACCACTTAAAGCTAGTTTTTGCTTTATATGATGCTGATAACTGCTCAAGAGTTTACAACATTATGACTCCAGTCAACTGTCTTTGATTCAAATGAACCAGAAAAGAAATCAATGGTACAATGAAGCAATGGAACAAATGTGTCTTATCATGAAACATCTGGCATCTGGACTCAGGTTTATTTATTAGTTAGGTGACCTTGAATAAATTACTTAATATATTTGTGCTTTAGTTACTATTTATTTATCTTAAAGATATTTTCATTTGAGAGAAAGAGCATGAGTAGGAGGAGCAGAGGGAGAAGGAGAGAGAATCCAAAGGAGCCACCATGCTGAGGGCACAGCCCAATTTGGGGCTCGATCCAAGGACCCTGAGATCACCACCTGAGCTGAAACCAAGAGTGGAATCCTTAACCAACTGTGCCATCCCTGCACCCCCATCCTTTTATTTATATTAATGGTTCTCAACCAGGGGCAATTCTGATTGTCCCACCCCCAACCATGCGTATATTTGGCAATATCTGGAGTCATTTTATTGTAGATACTATTGTCATCTAAAAGTATGGTTAGAGGGGCAACTGGGTGGCAGTTGGTTAAGTATGCTACTCTTGATTTTGTCTCAGATCATGATTTCAGGGTTCTGAGATTGAGCCCCATGGTGTGCTCTGTGCTGGGTGTGGAGACTGCTTAAGATGGTCTCTCTCCCTCTGCCCCAACCCTCAAAAAAATTAAATGAAAGTACAGGTTAGATATGATGTTTGAACAATCGACAATAAGCCAGACTTCCCTAGACAGTAAAGAATTTATCTGGCCCCAAATATCAATAGGTTAAACGTTCTGAAACACTGATTTATATAATGGCCACTAAAATACTTTTCTGTAGGGCTCTGTGAGCTGTGAGTTATACATTATACATTATACATTCTGTATGCATAGTTTCCTTCTCCCTAACCCCACTCCTTCTTTAACTCTTTCTTATTCAGATCCAAACCTCTTCTTATTATTATTTTTATTATATTATTATTATTATTATTATTATTACTATTAAGGATCTTATTCAGATCCTTAGGATTCTTACACCAGATGTGCTTTCTTCTAGACGCAATAATCCCCCCAGGTATCTGAATAATCCTTTTTCTGCCATCTGTCATTAAACCAGTGTTTCTCCTTGAAGCCCACCTTGATCACCCTACCAAAAACTGCACTCATCCATTCCCACAGGCATATATATATATTTACATATACTCCAGATACTCTTTTATGTTACATTTATTGTCCAAAGCACTTAACCCTTTATAGCATACTGTATATTTTTACATGTTATTTTCATTGGTTATTAATTGTTCCCTTGGTAGCATGTAAGCTTCAAGGAGGTAAAGATTTGCCTTTTTTTTTTTAACCGATATGTCCTAAGAGCATGCATGGTATGTGTACAATAGATTCATAATACATATTTGCTGAATGTGATGGACTTCATTAAACACAAAGATGTTTAGTAAATAGATGTTAAATGATTTTAGTTTTGAGTGCTTTGTATAGCACAGTCATCTAATAAGAAAGAAAAGTGATACATGATTAGTATGGAATGTAGTAAATATTCAACTACCTATATTAGTATAGGTAAAAAGGGAAAGAAAGCTATAGGTATCAGTAAAATAGAGAAAAATTTAGACATTATATCTCTTATACTTTAAGTATATAAACAGGCAAACATGATAAAATCATTCAAATCATTCTTATGTTTCTCAGATCAAACAGCATCTTCATGGTTAGTTTGGAAATGCCTTCATGATTGGCACTTGGCTTTCCCCTTCTTAATTTCCCCTCAGTAGTATATGATTTGTTCTGATTATATCTTACTGAGAGTCTTGTTTCTGCAAACCAGTATTCTACGGTTTACCTAATTTTTATGCCCATTGTACCTGGTTTCCAATAACCATTTATTCTTCTGGGCTACAGCTATAGTCATAGGAAAAATTTCTTTACCTTGCTATGAAAAATCCATAATTCAACATGTCAATAACTGGGAATTGACATAGAAAATTATACATTTTCCACTTTGCACAACTAAAATTTGCACAAGAGTTTAAACAATTGACATCTCCTGGTTTATTATAGTTAAGTGTTTACAACCTTCTTAGACAAGGTTTCCTTTTCTGATTCTCAATAATTAAGAGCCTCTGGAAATTGTAGTATTTCTTAGATACTTTAAAAGCACCAACTTCCTAATTATCTTAATGTAACCTTATTCACTTCTAAGTTGTAAAACATTGTGAGTAAGCCGTTTGAAATGAAGTATCTTGCTTTTGTTAACATTTATTCTCCTAACAAGCATGTTTAATCCAGATTTACCACTGAGTGGTGACATGAACAAATTTCATCGCATCATATATTAGAAAGTAAATTTTCTAATGATTCTACAAAGAGCATATAAATCACAAATAAAGTTACTCTCTAATGAACATTTCATTTTGACATAAATCCCATAATAGAATCTAAATGATTTCAGGTCGTTTGCCTGATCTTTTAGTCTAATTCCATTCCCTTGATATCCAAACAAAATGGATAATTTTACTTTCTCCTGGCTAATTGGTTGCTTTCCCCTTGCCCTTTTCAGTGCTTAAAAATGTAGTGATTGGGGAAAAAAAGATGCAAACCTTATTTGTACACACATATAATGAGTATTTCTTTTGTATTGCCAGCCCTGATGCTTTGCCAACTAACATTACCACTACCTTAAAACTTTTGCCTTGAAATGTCAGGAAATCAAAAAATGCCTGCCATGCATACTTGATATGCTGAAGCATGGACCTTCCAAATTTATACTTGTCTAAATTATCAATCCCTTCCACAGTTCAGGTCTAATTTGTATTGTTACAAGCAACCCTTAATTGCACTACCTTCTCTACCCAACTAGTGAGTGACTTTTGCTTTCATTACCCACCGGCTTACTGCTGCGAGTAAATTAAGTACTCAACCAGGGTGATTTGCCCTATTAAGACAAAACAGTGACATCCTGATTAAATTTAAACTGTCAGATTATATTTCATTTGTTACTATTACCATTTTCTGGAAAGTACAACCAGTATTTTTTTTTCCCTGATACTCTCATTGAAAATTTTGTCCTTAGAAACTAGGGATTGCTATGCTAAATATGGACTTCTAAGCTATTAAAACAGGATTTTTTTTTTTAAAGGAAAAGAATGACATTTTTTAAAAAAAGAGTTTGCTATCATAAAAACCCAGTGATTAGTTAAAAATTCATAGTGTTGAAAGATTCAGGTGTGTACCAGCATATTTGTGGAAATGGGTGTATATTTAAATGTCAATATTTATTTTATTTGGCTCACTGGTTTTTAAGCTTTTTAATCTTTGAGATTTTTACATCACCTTACCCTTTGCTGCCTGTTCAGCAAAGATAAGAGTTCTTTTAATTTATTACTTTTTTTTTTTTTTTTTGGTGGAATGCCCTATCTTTGAAAGTTAAAGGATAAATGTGCAAGGTAGAAAGTTCTGAGATATTAAGAAGGCAAGGTTAGTATAATCCAGGCTGTAGATTGATCAACATCTGTTTTATCTCTCAAAGTAAACTTCAATTGCAGTCTTCATAGTTCCATTATGTCCCCATTATGATGACCCAATCATATTTGGAAAGAAAAATGATCTAATAAACTCAAGGAATTGAAACTGTTTAAAAGTCATTCATGATGTATTATGGTACTCTTTCCAGGTGATTTATATGGGGTGGGGAAAGGTTTTAAGTATAAATAATACATTATTTGGAAAAAAGTTTTTAACCTACAAAAATGAGATATTAAACAAAGTGATTTTCTCTACCACATTTCTTCTATACTAAAAGCAAGTTATGAAGACTGATAGTATTGTGTGTATCTTAGAAAGGAGAAGACAAACCTAGATGTTTTGACAGAAAGCAGTAATTGTTTCAGGTCAATTGAAATTAGAAATCACAAAATAAAATAAGTTTCCTAATTGCCTGACACTTTTACTAATAAGTTTAAGCTACTGGTTTTAAGGAATGTACTTCCCATTAATCTAAAAAGCCTCAGTGCCTGTTTTAAAAGAAGTATTTCCTCTACACAGTGTATCTAAAACATTTTTATCCTTTCCTTCATTTTCCCACTTACATGTCATTTCAAGTACTCAGTGTTGAATATATTCCTTTTATAATACATCTAAGCTTACAATTTATTTCTAAAGCCATCTTAGTTAACCATAATTTGGATTTCTGAAAGTCTAGTAATTTATTCCTGAATGAGACATTTTTGGTGAAGATATATGGCATTTACACTCTAAAATTATTAATTTTTTAATTATTAAGCTAAGTTTAACCCTAAATATGGTGAATTTTATTTTTTCTCATTTTATTATGTTTCTTCCATGATTCTTTTCATTCTGATATTTCCAATGTTTATATTTTACAGCAACATAATCTCTGTACTCTTAATATGTCTCTAAAGTTCTAATAGTAATGATGACAGCAAAGAAGTGAATACTATATCAAGGAGCCTGGATGGTTCAGTGGTTAAGCCAAGGACTTTTGATTTCTGCTTAGATTATGATCAGGGTCATGAGATTGAGCCCTGTATGGTGCTCTGAGTTGGGCATGGAGCCTGCTCAAGATTCTCTCTCTGCTCCTCCCCACATCCCATCCCTACTCCCTTAGGTATGCTCTCTCTCAGGAAAAAAAAAAAAAGTAAACACCATATCTTAACTATAGAGAACAAACTAACTTATGGTTACTGAAGGATAGATGGGTGGGGGGATGGGTGAAATAGGTGATGGGGATTAAGGGATGCACTTGTGATGAACACCAAGTGATGTATGGAAGTGTTGAATCACTCTGTTGTACACCCGGAACTAATATAACACTGTGTGTTAACTATGCTGAAATTTAAAATTAAATTAAATTTTTAAGAAAGTGAACTCTTATAAACAAAAGTGACTTAGAAAAAAATAAGACATGGTGTATTTCTAGCCAGGGCCTTGTGACTATAGTTTTCAATGGAATCTCATGGATCTCTTAACATTGGCAAAATGCAATAATTGATGTATCATTAGTTCTTTGTTGTTGTTTTTAAAAATAAACTTATGGAGATCCAAATGGAAACCTTTATTATTTGATTTTATGTTTTTAAAGTTTTTTTTATCCTTGTCAGAGGATGCTTCTTGATATTTCATTGTAGCATGCTAATTTTTTATATACATCTCAAGTTATTGTGAAATAAAAGGCCTCCTGCTGTCAATCACATTATTTCAATGGCACTTTCGCTGTTCCCTGGGATATTCCAAAACCAACAGCTTTATTGTAAGATTTTTTTTTATATTTAATCTTGATATGTGATTTATCATATTACCACATGACATTCATGCTTTATTGAGGAAATTTGAATGTTAAATAATGAAAATAAGAGTGGGGATTGAAGAAATATCAGCTTTTAAAGTAGCAGGGAGACAACAATCTTTGGGTCCCAAAGGGCAGTGTGTAACTCATCACAGAGTAGAAAATAGAAGCTTAAAGTAGATAGAAACGTAGTTTCTCGCATTACCTTCATCCCACCCTTTAACCAGGTGAATAACTCACAGTACAATGTGTTGTTTATGAAGATAAAGTTTGTGACCAGTTAATTTTCTATTTAACTGTTTAATCCATTTCCACATTATATTAATGTGGCTTTGGACAAGTTATTTAGTATTTCTGGGGCAGTATCCTTTTTTTATAAAATAAGGACTTTAATACCAGTCTCATAGGACTATTGAGAGGATTTAAATGAGCACAATTTACTGTGTATTTTTTTTTTTTTAAACATAGGTAATGCTGGAATCAGAAGGTCTAACTTTGAACTCTCATCTGGACCTCTCGGTAAAAACCTGCATTTTGGGGTCAAGTTATGTAACCTTTGAGTCCTTTATACATTCTGCATTTCATTTTCTCGACCTGTCTACTATACACTAAATACATGTGTCCCTCCAAAATTCTTACATTGATACCTATTCTCCCAATATGATAGTTTTAGATGTGAGGCCTTTAGGAACTTACATCTTCAATGCCCTTCTAAAAAGAGACTCCAGAGCACTCTCCTGCCCCTTCTACCGCAGAAGAACAGAGAAGACAGCCAGGTAGGTTCTTACCAGACACCAAATCTGCCAGTGTCTTGATCTTGAACTTCTCAGCCTCATAACTGTGAGAAACAAATTTCTGTTGTTAAGACTTCCAGGCGTTTTGTTATAGAAGCATAAACCAACTAGGACATCTTTGTGAGGATTAAATAAGATAACCATATGAGTCTTCTATTATTTCTTAATACACCAAAAAATGCTTCATGGTTTAAAACAACATCTCTTCATTTTCTCATAGAATCTGTAGGTCAGAAGTTTGGACACGGCTAACAGGGTCCTTTTCCCAGAGTCTCATGAGGCTGCAACATAGGTGTTGGCTGGGCTGTATGTCTTTCTGGAGCTTATGGTTCTCTTCCTAGTTTGTGTAGTTGTTGGCAGACTTCATTTCCTTGTGATTTTGGATCGACATCTCAGTGTTCTTGCTGAATCACTGGGGAACATTCTCACCGGCCTTTTCACAATATAGCACAATATAGCAGCTTACTTCTTCTAGGACAGCAAGATAATTTCTCTTTCAGCCCTTTTTTTGAAAGTTTTCACTTGATTGAGTAGGTCAACTCAAACAAAACCCAAAAAAACAAAAACAACTCTCAATTCCAAAATAAAAAAAAAATGTTACTCAGTTGTAACTGTGAAATTTCTTTACCTTTGCCTTATAATGTAGCTTTATCATGGTAGTGGTATCATATTCATACATCCCATCTAAACTCAGTGAAGTGATTTATATAGAGCAAGATAGAGAATCTTGGAGGTCACCTTTGCTTAGAATTTTTGAGGTCACCTTAGAATATTTTTCTATGAAGGAAAAATACTTAGCACAGAATCTGTCAAGTAGTAAGTATCAAATATATGTTAACTATCATCATGTAAAGTACTTAGACAGTTCCTAACCAATGGTAAAAACTCCCTAAAGATTGCCTCTTATGATCATGAGTATTTCAACTTCTTAGTCATTCCATGTAACATATTTTCCTTGTCAACACATTCAATCTCAATAACATGTGCATTGTTTTCGATGAATTATAAAGTTTCAGTACCTTCCTTGACCAGTTGGGAATTCTGTACTTTTTGCTTTGGTAAGTCTCACTCCAGCAAATGTAATAATAATCCTATAGCCACGAACAATTTTAATTTCAAAGGAAAAATTTCATATTGGCTACTTGCTCTTTATCTTCTTGAGAAAAATAATGTTTTTGACTTTTACCTGGCCAAAGGAGTCATTTTATAGAGACGAGTTCATGAATGTCCGGACAATTTAGGATTGTATTTATCTGGTGTGTGAAATGTGTGCCAGTTCAGCTGACTATTCAGTTGTGTACAGAATGTCATTTTCAGTGTCTCTTTCGGTACTTGCTTAAACTAAAAAGTCAATATAAAATTGTTTTCCAAAATTAAATCTCTACAAAGTAGTTAAAAAGGTTAATTTATAAAGATTACCCTGGTTCACTTGTATTCAAATCATTCAAAAGCCCACTCCATACAGTGATGCATTAAGTGGAGATCAATTGTTGAGTAAATGGTCTTTGATTCTCCTTAGCCAAAACACCATCATTTTTGTGATTTTTACAAACTGTACAATTTTTTTTTTTCCAAACAAGCTGTGAGTACAGCAATTTCTAGTTGGGTAAAAAGGAGTAAATATTCAATATCTATTAGCTCTATGTCAAGATATTTTTCTGGCTATAATTTTCTCTGTTGACTGTATTAGAGATCTTTTGATTTCCAGAGAAACTTACATTTGGACTAAGTCTAAATCGTTGCCCCACTTAAAATCATTTTCCAAAAATGTGATATTAATATGAGCTAAGAGTTTATTAATATTTAGATCTGTTACAATTAAAAGCAGAACTAGGGTCCTACACTTGGGAGAATTGCATCAGCCGAAAGATCTCTTTTATTAAAAACATAAGGCTGTAATGGAAATCCAATCTCATTTAAAATTATGCTCTAGATATCATGCCCTCTAGGTCGTCTTATTTCCCCTAAAAACATTTCCATTCATTCTCAAGTGATACTTAGAGGTGACTTTCCCATCTTTTGTTGAAAAAGTAAATATAGCAATTATTTATTAAAGGATAATAAATGGAGTCAGGAGCAGAAGGCAGAGGATTTTTAAGGTAACAATGATTTTTTTTCTTTCTTTCTTTCTTTTTTTTTTTTTTCCCCAGAGAGAGAGAGGGAAGTAGAGGCTGGGAGAGTGGGAAAGAGAGAATGCCAGGCAGGCGCTATGCCAAGTGCAGAGCCTGAAATGGGGCTCTGTCACAAGACCCTGAGATCATGACCTGAGCGGAAATCAAGTCAGACACTTAACTGTCTCCCAAGATAATAATTATTTTAATGTGACATATATGTCACAATCACCTTATCTTTGTAACAAATTATCAAACATTCATCTGTAAATCACAGCATTGAGTACCTTTAAGTCTTTTGAATATTCATAAATGCACAATTCAATGCCAAAATTAAATCCACTGTAGTATAATGGTACATTCTCACCCTTTCTTTTTAAATTTCTATTTTGATATATTTAAAGCAATACATTTTTACTAACATTTTATATTTCTGCTCATTTGAAAATAAGAAGATGTTTACATTGAAAATGGATCTATTTATGTCAGAGAATTCTGTGGATGAGAGTAGTTGTTTTTTATTCACTTAAGTAGGCATATAGATTAGTAAGAAAGAGCAATAGAAGTATTAGAAAACCACAGTTATGTTCAATTCTTAGCCAATTTGCATTGCATTTTGAGAATATGCCATCTGTTATATGACAATGATTTTAGCCCTAGCTTAAAGATCTAATGTTTGGAGTATTTAACCTTCTCTTTAATTTAGAAACATGGAGATAAATTATATAATCATGATTTCATACCTTTTTATTTATTTATTTATTTATTTATTTTTAAGATTTTATTGGTTTATTTGTCAGAGAGAAAGAGAGAGGGAGAGCACACAAGCAGCAGGAGAGGCAGAGGAGAGAGAGAGAAGCAGGCTCCCTTCCGAGCAAGGAGCCCTATGTGGGACTCGATCCCAGGACACCGGGATCATGACCCGAGCCGAAGGCAGCGGCTTAACCAACTGAGCCACCCAGGTGTCCTGATTTCATACCTTTTTAAATGAATGTGTGTATAAGTTACCTATAAGTTAATGTATGTTGGCATTTGTTCATTCAATATTTATTCCCAGACAGTTTCGGTGAATTAGCAGCTCAGGTTTACTGGCATGTGCCAAATTAACACCCTCTACCTAGAAAGTAGCCTTTCCCTTAACCTTTAAGAACATAACAGACAAGTTACAGGATTTTTGTCAACCTAAGTTTTGTCTCAAATCAACTATCAACACATTTTTAAACACATTTATCATATTTAGTTTGTATATGTGAGAACATTTAAATTCTACTCTTAGCAAATTTCAGTTATATTATAGTGTTTTTAACTATGGCCACCATGTTTCGCATTAGATTCTTACACCTTGTTCATTTTATAACTGAAAGTTATACCAACCTCTTTCTATTTTTACCAGCCTTTCTATTTCCTCTAACCCCTGACCCCAGCAACCAGTTTTTTACTCTCTTGTTCTAGGAGTTTGAATTTTTAATTTGGATTCCATAGGTAAATGGTACCATGCAGTATTTGTCTTTCTCTGTCTGGCTATTTCACTCAGCATAATGCCATCAAAGTTTATTCATGTGGCAATGTGGAGGATTTTTTTTCTTTCTCATGGCTGCATAATATTCGTGTGTGTGTGTGTGTGTGTGTGTGTGACAACTTTTGTTTTGTTTTGTTTTAATCCATTCATCAGTTTATGGATGCAGGTAGTTTGCATACCTTGACTATTGTTAATAGTGTTGCAATGACCATGGGGGTTTAGACACCCCTTCAATATCCCATTTTCATTTCTTTTGGATATATACCAGAAGTGGGTTTGCTGGATCATATGGTAATTCTATTTTTAATTTTTTGAGGAAACTCCATTCTTCTTGCTCAACAGGGAGTCTGCTTCTCCCTCTCCTACTGCTCCCCCTGCTTGTGCTCTCTGTTTTTTTCTGTCAAATAAATAAATAAAATCATAAAATAAAATAAAATAAAATAAAATAAATAAAATAAAATAAAATAAAATAAAATAAAATAACAAAATATATAAAATTAAAAAAAATAAAATCCTGAATGCTTTTTAAGTTGATTTTTGTGGCTGGAGTAAAATAGGGGTCCAGTTTTACTTTTTGCATGTGGCTGTCCAGATTTCCTCACTTCATTTATTAAAGAGACTACTTCCCCACTGTATATTATTGGCTGCTTTGTTGTAAATTAATTGACTATATGTGCATGGGTTTATTTTTCAGTTCTACGTTCCAGTTTTCTATATATCCATTTTTATGTCAATACCGTACTGACTACTATAGATTTATAATAGTGTTTGAAATCAGAGAGTGTGATGCTTTCAGCTTTGCTCTTTATTCAGATTTCTTTGCTATTTGGGGCAATTTGTAGTTCCATACAAGTTTTAGCATTGCTTTTTCTATTTTTGTGAAAGCCACCTGGCCCTGATTTTTATTTGGGAAGTTTTTGAGTACTGATTCAATTTCCTTACTAGTAATTAGTCTATTTGATTTTCTATTTCTTCATGTTCCTGTCTGGTAAGTTACATGTTTCTAGAAATTTATCTCTTTCTTCTAGGTTGTCCAATGTGTTGACATGGAAATTATTCACAGTAGTCTTCTACTGTCCTTTTTATTTCTGTGGTATCAATGGTAATGTCTGCTGCTTCATTTCTGCTTCATTTCTGATTTTGAGTCCTCTTTGCTTTGGGTTATTTTTTTATTTTTATTTTTTGGTCCAACTAAAGGCTTTTTTGTTTTATCTTAAAAACAAGCAAACAAACAAACTCTTCACTGATCTTTTCTGTTCTCTTTAGTCTCTATCATTTATTTCTGCTCTGATTTTTATTTCCTTCCTTCAACTATTTTTATTTGTTTTTCTAGTTTCTTAAGGTAAACAGTTAGGCTTTTTTTTTTTCCTTTTTTTGTTTTTTAATCATTCTTAATGTAGTCATTTGTTGCTTTGAGATTCCCTCTCAGAACTGCCTTTGCTGCATCTCAAGTTTTGGTATATTGTATTTCTGTTTCGATTTGTCTCAATATATTTATTTTTAATTTTTTCTTTGATTTCTTTTTGACCCTTTGGTGGTTCAGTAGCAAGTTATTTAATCTCAAAGTATTTGTGAATTTTCTAGGTTTTTTGTTTTTTTCTTTTTTCTTAAAATTTTGGTTTCATACTATTGCAGTTGGGAAACATGCTTGATATAATCAATCTTAAATTTATTAAAACTTGTTATGTGACGTAACATATGACGTGTCCTGGAGAATATTCCGTATGTACTTGAAAAGAATGTGAATTCTACTACCGTTGGATAGAATGTTCTATAAGTATCTGTTAACTTCATCACTTTAAGTCCTGTGTTTCCTTATTGATTTTATGTCTGCATGATCCATACATTGTTGAAAGTGAGGTACTGAAGTCCCCTAATATAATTATATTGTTGTCTATTTCTCCATTCAGGTCTGTTAATATTTGCTTTATAAATTTTTGTGCCCCTAATGTCAATATATTTTTATTTCATGCTGAAATATTTTATAGTTCTCAATACTGAAGGAAACTACCCGGAGACTGACAGAATTGGAGGTTCTTTTTTCTATTTGTAAGTTGGAAGCTTTTGTAAAATAATTCTGCATATGTTTAGAAGAGCATAAGCAGGCATCAGCAAGCTCCTGTGGTCAAATCCAGCCTATAATCTGTTTTGAAAATAAAGGTTTATTGGATCTCAACTATGATCAATTGAGTAGGTACTATCTCTGGTTTCTTTTATGCTACACTGGAAGAGTTGGGATAGTTGTGACAAAGACCATATGGTTCACAGAGTCTAAAATATTTGCTCTTTTTTTTTTTTTTTTGGCCATATATAGAAAAAGTTTCCATGATTTGATGTAAGAGGCAAAAAAGAAGTACTAGAAGAATATGAATGCTGATCAAAGCTAAGACTGAAGTTGAAATGAAGAGGAGACCAGATTTAGAATGTTAAAATAAAGATCTGATTTCTACGCCAATGAGTAATGAAAGGTAAGTTAAAATAGTAATGATCAAATGTTCTCAAAGTAATTTACTTAAGGCACACCCTCTGCTGATAGTTCTGTGAGTGCAGACCTCTGATTTGTAATAAAATATTAATAACTAACATTTATTAATCATATGATACTTATTCGAAGACTTTTGCATTAATTCATTCATGTAAACTATAAAGAAAATTTAGTAAAGTTATGCACACCTATCCTTTAGATACCATTATTATTCTCATTTTATAATAAGGAACACAAAGCACTCAGATTCAAAAATTTATCCAAGGTCACAGAGCCAGTAAGTGGTAGAGTAAAAAATCATACTTGGGAATTCTGTGTACTGCATTCTTGCGCACTAAGACAAGAAGTCAGACTGAATAATTTGTTTAGAAAAATACTTTTTGTTAACAGATATGGTGAAAAAATTTTAAAGAACAGTTTTGTTCAAAAGTAGCTATCAGATGTGGAGAAAGGAGAACCCTCTTACACTGTGGGTGGGAATGCAAATTGGTGCAGCCACTTTGGAGAACAGTGTGGAGATTCCTCAAGAAATTAAAAATAGAACTTCCCTATGACCCTGCAATTGCACTACTGGGTATTTACCCCAAAGATACAGATGTAGTGAAAAGAAGGGCCATGAAGCAGCAATGGCCACGGTCGCCAAACTGTGGAAAGAACCAAGATGCCCTTCAATGGACAAATGGATAAGGAAGATGTGGTCCGTATACACTATGGAGTATTATGCCTCCATCAGAAAGGATGAATACCCAACTTTTGTAGCAACATGGATGGGACTGGAAGAGATTATGCTGAGTGAAATAAGTCAAGCAGAGAGAGTCAATTATCATATGGTTTCACTGATTTATGGAGCATAACAAATAGCATGGAGGACAAGGGGAGTTGGAGAGGAAAAGGGAGTTGAGGGAAATTGGAAGGGGAGGTGAACCATGAGAGACTATGGACTCTGAAAAACAATCTGAGGGTTTTGAAGGGGCGGGGGGTGGGAGGTTGGGGAAACCAGGTGGTGGGTATTAGAGAGGGCACGGATTGCATGGAGCACTGGGTGTGGTACAAAAACAATGAATATTGTTATGCTGAATAGAAATAAAAAATTAAAAAAAATAAAGAGGTGGTATATATATATATATACAATGGAATACTATGCAGCCATCAAAAGAAAAGAACTAGAGGGTATTATGCTTAGTGAAATAAGTTAATCAGAGAAAGACAATTATCATATGATCTCCATTATATGAGGAAGTTGAGAGGCAAAGTGGGGGGCTTGGTGGGTAGGGAAGGAATAAATGAAACAAGAAGGGATTAGGAGGGGGACAAACCATAAGAGACTCTTAATCTCACAAAACAGACTGAGGATTGCCAGGGGGAGGGGGATAGGGAGAGGGTGGTTGGGTTATGGACATTGGAGAAGGTATGTGCTATGGTGAGCACTGTGAAGTATGTAAACCTGGAGAATAAAAGACCTGTACCCTGGGGCTAATAATACATTATATGTTAATAAAAAATTTAAAATATTATTTTAAAAAAACACACAAACACACACACACAAAAGTAGCTTAGGGACACCTGGGTGGCTCAGTTGATTAAGCGATGGCCTTCGGCTCTGGTCATGGTCCTGGAGTCTCAGGATCAAGTCCTGTAATGGGTTCCCTGCTCAGCAGGGAGTCTGCTTCTCCCTATGACCCTCCCCCTCTTCTGCTCTCTCTCTCTCACTCTCTCTCAAATAAATAAATAAAATCTTCAAAAAAAGGTAACTATTAAAGGACTAAGGTAAGGAATTCACACTTGTTACTAATTTTATAGTTTTATCTTTAAAGACTATAGTTTCATCTTTAAAGTGACCTTAAAAGATAAAGTTTTATCTATAAAGCCCAAAGTTTTATCTTTGACTCAAAAGTACCTTCATAGAATTTCCTTCATTGTGATGAAATATAGTTGAAATATAGTTGTGGTTTTCTGTTCTGTTCCACTGATCTATTGATCATCTCTTTTTATGCTAGTACCATACTGTATTAATCTCTTCAGCTTTATAGTATAACTTGAAGTCTGGAACTGTGATGTCTCCAGGTTTGCTTTTCTTTTTTAAGATTGCTTTGACTATTTGGGGTCTTTTATGGTTCTGTACAAATTTTAGAATGATTTCTTTTAGCTCTGTGAAAAATGTTGGTGATATTTTGATAAGGATTGCATTAAATGTGTAGATTGTTTTGGGTAGTACGGATATTTTAACAATATTTGTTCCTCCAATCCATGAGCATGGGATGTTTTTCCATTTCTTTGGAACATCTTCAATTTCTTTCTTCAGTGTAGAGTATAGCTCTTTTCCCTCTTTGATTAGGTTTCTAAAGATCTTATGGGTTTTGGTGCAATTATAAATGAGATTGAGTCCTTGATTTCTCTTTCTGATGCTTTATTATTGGTGTATAGAAATGTCACAGATTTCTGTACATCGATTTTGTATTCTGCAACTTTGCTTAATTCGTGTATCATTTCTAGCAGTTTTTTGGTGGAGTCTTTGGGTTTTCTACATAGAGTATCATGTCATTTGCAAATAGTGAAGGTTCAAATTCTTTCACTATGTTGAGTGACAGTGGTAAGAGTGGACATCCATGTCTTGTTCCTGACCATAGCAGAAAAGCTCTCAATTCTTCCCCTTGAGGATGACATTAGCTCTGGAATTTTCATGTATGGCCTTTGAGGTATGTTGAGGTATGTTGATGTATGTTCCCTCTACTGCTACTTTGTTGATAGTTTTTATCAAGAATCAATACTATACTTTGTTTTTGGGATTTTTTTTTCTGCATCTATTTAAAGGATCATATGTTTTTTACTCTTTGTTTTACTATTGTGGTGCATCACATTGATTGATTTGTGAATATGGAATCACCCTTGCAGCCCAGGAGTAAGTCCCACTTGACTGTGGTGAATCATTCTTTTAATGTACCACTGGACTCAATTTGCTAGTATTTTGTTCAGAATTTTTGCATCCATATTCATCAGGGATATTGGCCTGTAGTTTTTGTGGCTTTTTTTTTTGTTTTTTTGTTCTGTTTTTGTTTTTGTTTTATTAGCGGAGACTTTGTCTGGTTTTGGAATTAGGGTAATACCGACTTCATAGAGTGAGTTTGGCAGTTTTCCTTCTGTTTCTACTTTTCGAATAGTTAGAGAAGGATAGGTATTCAATCTTCTTTAAATGTTTGGTAGAATTCTCCTGGGAAGCCATCTGCTCCTGGACTTCGGTATGTTGGGAGAGTTTTGATTACTGATACAGTTTCTTTGGTCATTATCGATCTGTTGAAATTTTCTATTTCTTCCTGTTTCAGTTTTGGTAGTTAATATGTTTCTAGGAATTTACACATTCCTTCCGATTATTCAGTTGGTTAGCATACAATTTTTCATACCCTCCTCTTATAATTGTTTGTATTTCTTTGGCGTTGGTTGTTACTTCTCCTCTCTCATTTGTGATTTTATTTATTTGGGTCCTTTCTCTTTCTATTTGATAAGCCCAGCTAGGGGTTTATCAATTTTGTTAATCTTTTCAGAGATCCAGCTCCTGTTTCCATTGTTCCACTCTACTGGTCTTTTTAATTTGTTTATTTCTATATCACTTATTTCTTTTCTAATCTTAATTATTTCTCTTCTTCTGGTGTCTTTAGGTTTCTTTTGTTGTTCTTTATCTACCTCCTTTAGGTATAAGTTTAGGTTGTGTATGTGAGACTCTTGTTGCTTCTTGTGTTGGCCTGTATTGCTATATACAATTCCCTCTTAATGATTGCTTTTGTAGCATCCTAAAAGTTTTGGACCATTGTATTTTCATTTTCATTATTTTTTAATTCCATGTACTTTTTAATTTCTTCTTTGATTTCCTGGTTGAACCACTCATTCTTTAGTAGTATTTTCTTTAACTTCCATGTATTTCTGGTCTTTGCAAATTTTTTTTCCTATGGTTGACTTCAATTTCACAGCATTGTAGTAAGAGAAGATGCATGTATGATTTCAAACTTTTCGTACTTGTTGAGGCCTGATTAGTGACCTAGTATATGATCTATTCTGAAGAATGTCTCACGTGCCCTTGAAAAGAAAGTGTATTCTGTTCCTTTAGGATGAAATGTTCTGAATATATCTGTTAAGTCCATCTGGTCCAGTGTGTCATTCAAAGCCATTGTTTCATTGTTGATTTTCTGCTTAGATGATCTGTCAATTGATGTAAATAGGGTGTTAATGTCCTCTACTATTTTTGTATTATTTACCAGTGAGTTTCTCTATGTTTATTATTGTCTTATATATTGGGTGCTCCCAAGATGGGGATATAAATATTTACAATTGTTAGATCTACTTTTTGGATAGTCCCCTTTATTATGATATAGTGCCCTTCTTTATATCTGGCTTAAAGTCTAGTTTTCTGATATAAGTATGGCTAATCCAGCTTTCTTTTGACATCTGTTAGTATGATAGGTGGTTCACCATTCCCTCACCATTAATCTGCCGGTTTCCTTAGGTCTAAAATGAATCTCTGGTAGGTAGCATATAGATGGATCTTGATTGATTTTCTTTCTTTCTTTCTTTCTTTCTTTCTTTCTTTCTTTCTTTCTTTCTTTCTTTCTTTCTTTCTTTCTTTCTTCCTTTCCTTCTTTCTTTCTTTCTCTCTTATCCATTCTGTTGCCCTATGTCTTTTTTTTCCCCTACATCTACAGTTAACTGAGGCCATTTTATTCCAATGCCAGGGGAGGCCTACCCACTCCCAGCTTCTGGATCATTCAGGCCTGTCTCTGCTTTTCTCTCTGAAATGTGTTGGCCTTTCTCACAGTGTTTGGATGTGCTTGGACAATTACACACACGTGCACACCCCCTCCTACATCTGCACTAAACACACGACAGATCTCACAGACTCACAGACCCCACTGGCTGTCATGGGTCCTATTAATTTAACACCCAAACCAAACAGGATTGCAGCCAGTTAGCAGAAGTACCACCGTGTGCTGACGCAGCTCGGTGTCAGAGGTGCTCAAACAGTGAGAAGCATCTGCTGCAGGAAGTGTGACATCCAGTATGCATGCATGTGCCCGGGCAGATTTTTACATGGCGACATTTTGGTCACTGAATGTAACATTTTTCATGGGGAGTCTGATCACTGCTGCCAGGAATCCATCATCAGATGTTCTTCAGGTTGGCGCATCTGCTGGCAAATGACCACTTCTAAGCTGTGCCGGTTTAGTGAGTTAACTGGTATTGAACCTCTCTTGAGAGTTTCAGCTGGGTAGACAAAACTGTGAGGAGTTCCTATAGCTTTAGTGCAGATTCCCAGAAAGGAAACTGGGGGCGTGGGGCAGAGGGTGTGTACAAACTGTGCTTTGGCTCCAACCCGAAACCACTACCAGAAGGGCTGCAAGGGTCCACTGGTCCAATTTGACCTCAGGCAGCTGCCCTCTGTCCCAGCCTGGTCCCTTAGCCCAGCAGCATGCAGACCCCCTCTGACAATGGCTCCCCAAGGCCCCTGCAGATATCCCAGGAGAAATCCCTGCCCATCTCTGAGGTGGTAGACATTGTATCACAGGTAGCTAAAGTCATGTACTACCAGCAGTCACAGAATTGCATCCACTGGGACCTGGCTGCCAGGAATATCCTCGTGGGTGCCAACAACATCTGCAAAGTGGGTGACTTTGGGATAGCCAGGCTCATCAAGGGGTGTGAGGCAGGGATGCAGGGCTTCTCTGTGCCTGGAGCTGGAGTTCCCCAGGGCTTGTCTGTCTTCAGCCTCCGGGAAGCTTCCTTCCAGCCGTTAGACCCAAGTCCCCATGCCCACACTTCAATATCTCTACAAGGACTCCTAATGAAAATAGCCACAATCACACTTTTGACACTTAACAGGGACTCCTTAAAGTCATCATATGCCCCCACAAAGCTATTTCCAAGTTCTTGAAAGCCATGAACTGGCTTGCTCCTGAGGAGGACCCCGGATCACAGCGGTTTGACTGCTTCTTCTAGCTGTTCTCACCCCCAGGGCAGCACCCTCCGTTCCAGGGCGCAGCCTGCTTCACTCTTCCTGGCACTGTGGGGCACTAAGGGCCAGTGTGCCATCCCCTTCCCATGTAGGCGGCTGTCCTGATGTTGAAGTTCCTTCTTCATGCTAAGCTGGGTGCTTCTAGAAAGGCATTTCCCTTATCCTCTCGGTGGTCAACTGTGGGGTAGGCCAGGTGGAAAGGCAGGCTGAGAGTGACTCTTCCAGCCTTTCTGAATGTGTCGAAGGGTAGCTGGGGACAGCTCTGTGAACCCATGAACATGCCTGCGGGCTCCATGCCACCGGAGCAGTCACGGACGGTGTGCAAGCTCATGCAGGCCCACCTCTAATACTCTGATACCACCCAGGCAGGGGGCGGGGCATGCTTATCCCCCAGCTGACTTGCCAGCTGTGCCCCTATCCCTTCACCCCTCCACCCTGAATCAGAGGGAAAGCAGCATCCCCCTTTAGCGGCTTCGTGGGGGTCATCAGTGCCCAGGCTGCACTGGCCCACCACAAATCCCAGATCCCATGCTTTGTTGGAGCAGCAGGCGGCGGAGGGGTGTGGGCAACCACCAAGGCTCACGAAGCACATGTCTGCTGGCAGAACGACATCTGCCTTTCCCATAACCACAACATCCCCTATAAGTGGACCACCCCAAGGCCCTCTCCTTAGGGCTTTACGCCTTCAAATCTGATGTCTGGTCCTCTGGGATTCTCCTCCATGAGATTTTCAGCAGGGGTCAGATGCCCTATCCAGGTACTGGGCTCCCACTGTGTCCCTGATTGTGGGCGAGGCAGGAGGGTGCTGTCACCTGGACTGGGCACTTACACCAGCCGGCCTCCCAGGGGCAGCCCTCTGGGGGTATCAGGAGTTTGTGTAGGGGTACAATGGGAGAAGCTCAGCCAAAGTTTTCCTGGAAGGAGGCAGATGACAGTCTGGCATCCCAAGGGAGCTCTGAGGGACTCATCTGGACAATGCATAGGCTAGAGAATGCTCAGACTATCCTCTGGGGCACGTCCCCCCAACTCTGGGTCCATCTGAAGAAGTGGGAAGTCGGGCTTCCCCTACCCAGCCTCCTGTCTGGACACAACAGTCAAACAGGATTGTGGCTGTAGCCCTAAGGGGCCATGAGCTACCCTGATGCCTTGGATTGGACCTGTGCTGCTATTTATAGCACACCAAAGAGAAAGAGGGGTGAGAGCAAAGGCCCAGCTCCCCTAACCTCGTACTAAGTCCCCATTCACCTCCTCCCTAAGTTCCCCTCTCCTGACCAACAGACCTGGGACAATCCCTGCTGGACATTAAGAGTGTGTGTACACTCTTAGTGTACACACTTTGTGTACACACTATTAGTGTACATGACTAGCCCACCAGTCATGCCTATAGGAGGAGGCTGGCTGGTAGAGGATAGCACAACACACCTTTCTCAGGTCTCTAGTTTGAGTTTGTCCAAAGCTGGGTTACCTGTGGTAAGAAGGCCCCTCTGGAACGTCCAGATTCCCCTTAATACTCAGTGTTAATTTTGGGTCACTATGCCCAGAGTTGGGGGACCCTGTCCAGAATGTGTCCTAAAAGGGCTAGAAGAGACAACACCATTCTAGAAAGGCAACACCATTCTAGAAAGGCACCTGGAGATAGCATGGCCCAGTGAGCTCCTCCAACCAGCTGAGACAGCCTTGGTCCCGTTCCCTCACTGCCTTCTCTTGTGTTGGCCCTATGTCTTTTGATTACAGTGTTTAGTCCATTTACATTCAAAGCAATTATAGATAGATATGTACTTAGTGCCCTTGTTTTTACTTGTTTTGTCATTGTTTCTGGAGTTTTTCTGTTCCTTTCTTGTCTTTATCACTTTTGGTCTTTCCTTCTGACTCAAAGGAGGAAGATTGTATTTATTTATTTAACAGACAGAGATCACAAGTAGGCAGAGAGGCAGGCAGAGAGAGAGGGGGAAGCAGGCTCCCCACTGAACAGACAGCCTGATGCAGGGCTCAATCCCAGGACCCTGAAATCATGACCTGAGCTGAAGGCAGAGGCCCAATCCAGTGAGCCACTTTTAATATTTTTTGCATGGCTGGTTTTGTGGTCAGGAACTCCTTTAGTTTTTGTTTGGGAAACTATCTCTTCAGTTCTGAATGATAGTCTTTTTGGATAGAGTATCTTGGCTGTGGATTTTTCCCACTGAGCATGTTGAATATATCATGCTACTTTCTTCAGGCTTGACAAATTTATGTAGAGACACCTGCTGCTAATCTTATAGGTCTTCCTTTGTAAATTAGGAAATTCCTTTGTCTTGCTGCTTTAAGGTTTTGTTTTTTCTTCTTCTTCTTCTTCCTTTATCGCTGTGTTTTGCATATGATATGTCTTGCTGTTGGCCTGCTTTTGTTGATTTTGATGGGAGTTCTGTGTGCCTCTTGGATCTGGTTATCTGTCTCCTTCCCCAGATTAGGGAAGTTTTCAGCTATTATTTCTTCAAATAAATCTTCAGCCCACTTTTCTCTTTCTTCTTCTTGTGGAACTCATATGATCTGAACGTTATTAGGTTTGATGGAGTCACTGAGTTCCCCAAGTCTACTCTTGGGATCCATAATTCTTCTTTCTCTCTGTTGTTCAGCTTCACTATTTTCCATAATTCTATCTCCTGTATCACTTATTCATTCTTCTGCTTCTACCATCCTTATGGTCATTGCATCAAGTCAAATCTGCTATTACATTTTTCATTACCCCTGGATTTTTTTTTTAATATCTCTTTTATCTCTGTGGTGAGGTTCTCCCTGATGTCATCCACACTTTTCTCAAGGACAGCTAGTATCCTTATGACTGTTGGTTTAAATTCTGCATCTGACATATTACTTTTATCTGTTTTGATTAGATCTTTGGTGATGAGCTTTTCTTGTTCTTTTTTGGGGGGGATGAATTCTTCCATCTTGGGCATTTTGTATAGGTATCTGTCTTTTTCTCTGTGTTGGAAAATCCTTTATTTTTCCTGGTCTTGTGAGTAATGGCTTTATGAAGAAGAGGTCATATACTGTGCAGGGCCTGGCCCTTCAGGAAGTGTCTCTGATGTGTGCTGTGTGCACTCCGCTACTGTGTTTTTGCTGTTCTAGCCCTCAGGTCAGTCATTTGCAAAGGTTCTCCTTGCCTGCAGTGGGGAGTGTTTGGAATTGACTAGAATGAGGGAAGTTTTAATCAGGTGTGTTTTGATCTGTTTATTAAATGAGACCTAATGGTATTTGCATTTGAACTGAAGTCTTACAGAACTATGTAGCCAATAGATAAGGTGAGTACTTGGGTTTGTGCTGGTCTGTTGGGAGAGGGTCCCATTGTGCTGGTCCTTAGGCACATCTGCCAAGAAAAGAAGTACCAGTGGAGTGCAGGAGGGCAGGATCTGGTGTAAGCAGATTAGGCAGCCAATGTTGGTACTGTACTGTTTGCCAAAGTTGGTTTATGCTGTGGGGGAAGGAAATGGTACCTGCCAGTAACTTTGTCTCTGGAGAGGGGAGTCTATGCTTGTTGTGCTCAGGGAGACCCTCCCAGAAAAGCAAATAATTTCCTCTCATGCATTCTAGGCATAAGTAAACCAGGATTTTTCTCAGATATTTACTGTGAGAACCTCCTAGAACTCCTCGTCATAAACCCCAAAAAAGTGTCTCCCTATGACTGGGTCCCCATGGAATTTTTAACCTTCAACTTGTGCATGCTAAGCTTCCAACATTAATCAATTATAATTCAAGTTTTCCTAGCCTGGCATTGTGTTTCCTGTGGAGACTTCTGCTCTATCAAGTTATGTCTTCAATTTGGAGGTAGCAGTGTTCCTTTTAGCCTCACTTCTCTGAAAAATCTAAATTAAGTTGTTCATTTTTCTTATCGTAGAAGCAGACCATGGGAAATGGAGTAAGTCTTAGGAAGGAGCACTGCCAATAATGTGCGTATACAAAGTGTTTGATTATCCAAATAGTTATAATGGAAAAGATGATTATAAATTATAATTATTGACATGGAATGGATAAACATTGTATTGGTTATCCCATTTTGTCAGTTATCAGTCATCCTAGCTGAACTTTGTACAGGCGTTAGACAGCCAACATTGAACCGCAGTATCTAGAGTGCCGTAATTAACCTTTTCAATGAAAAGAAGATCTTTATTACAAATGAATGAATATAATCAAGTTACACAATTGATGAGCCTGACTTATTCTTGTCCAGAATAAGCATCATCTAATGCCTTTATACAGATGCACTAGGTTATTATGAAATTATTCCTCAAGATGTGATTTTGGAAGAAGAAAATTACCTAAATAGATGTTCTGTTGAACCCCAATTTCTGTACCCAGAAGACTGCAAGAGCTAAATATTTTATATTAGAAATATTCCTTTAAATTTATTAACTGGATTAGTTAATTAAGAAAATTGCATTGGGGACGCCTGGGTGGCTCAGTGGGTTAAAGCTTCTGCCTTCAGCTCAGGTCATGATCCCAGGGTCCTCTGCTCAGCAGGGAGCCTGCTTCCTCCTCTCTCTCTCTCTGTCTGCCTCTCTGCCTACTTGTGATCTGTCTGTCAAATAAATAAATAAAATCTTAAAAAAAAAGTTGCATTGTTTTAGAAATGTCACAGTGTAGAAGTTGCTAATGCAAGAATCTTAATTCATTAGACATATAATTGACAAGTGGGGACTGTTCCTTATGAGACAATTACTATGGGTTTTCATTCCATCTGAACAAGAAGTGAACTATAATTGTTAGTAAACTATTTTTAAACCCAGACATTGTAATAGCTGACTACTTCTGTTACTATATTTAACTAACATACAGCTTTATGCTGATACACCATTTTGTAGATGAGGACTCTGAGGCAAAGAGAATTTGAGCAGCTAGTCCCTAACCACCCAGATAATAAAATGCAATGTACGTATTACAATATTGGCTTATCTGACTGAACAGCTTACCTTCCTTTCTCGCATTTTTAATATCTTTTAAATTATTTATTTTCTACACAAAACATTATTTGTAATGTAAAGTTGCAAAGTTTTAGAGACAGATAAACATATAGTTTATTGTCAAATATTTCTTTATTTGTTACTATTTCTCTACTGTGAGATACTATCTAGAGGCATTTCTTTTTATTCTTTTTAATACTGTCATTCCCTCCCTCAAAATAAAATCTAATTGCTATCTTTCAATATAACAACAGCTTTTTTGCTGCTTTGCCATTTTCCACAGCAACTGTATCTAATCATAAGTGGCCTCTCTGCTATCGTAAGTTATCTGTTGCTATATGACAGACCATTTGAAAACATGTAGACTTAAAATGATTAACTTTTCTTAAGATTCTGTGCTTACACTGGCAGTTATTTTGGTGATATCTGCTAGGCTCACATACATGATTGCAGTCACCTGATGACTAGGCTGGAAGTGGAAAATTTATTATGGTCTTACTCATATATATCTGGAACTATGATACTAGTTATTGGCTGGTCTTCCCTCTTTCAAGTTGGTGTCTCATTCAGCAGTGTAGCTTAGGTTCTTTACAAGAAAGCCAAAGCAAGTACAAAAGGACTCTTGGAGCTGTGCTGTGGAACTCATACAATACTGAATTTGCCCAATCTTACTTGTCAAGCAAGTTACAGGACCTGTCTCAATTCAAGATGTTGTGAAATAGTCTTTAACTTGTGATGGAAGGACTACAAAATATTATAATCATGTTTTTCAATCTACCATAGCTGTGTGCTTTTATTTTTGTCTTATTAATAGAATTAGTACTAGTATTGATAATATTAAGAGCTACTGAGTAATGTAGAGCTAAATTTCACAAATCCCAGAGCAAGATGTCCTTGAGTTCAAACCCCAGCTCTACTACTTATTAGTATTGTACACATGGTCAAATTGCTTTATCTTTCTATATCTCAATTTTCTTATCTACAAAATAGAGATGATCATAATAATATTTACCAATAAGGCTATTAAGATGGTTAATTACTTATTTATTTTTTAAAATATTTTATTTATTTGAGAGAGAGTGAGTGAGAGAGAATGAGAAGGAGAGAGCAGAGCCAAGTGAGGCACTGAGAAGCCAACTCCCCACTGAGCAGGGAAACTGACATGGGTCTCTGATCTCAGGACTCTGGGATCATGACCCTCATGAGCCAAAGGCAGATGTTCAACCAACTGAGCCATTCAGGTGTCCGATGATTAAATTACCTAATAGTATAAAGTGCTTAGAACAGTACCAAGTTCATAATAAGCATATATCTATTAAATAAATTTTCTGTACTTTGTAATCTTAGATTTGGTTAACCAATATACTAATAGAGTACTTTGAAATAGTTAAGTACTTCCTACATATTTCTCACTGAAATCAAGCTAATGTTAAGGTGTGTCATTGTTTCAGATTATTTTAATGTCCATATTGGGAATGAATATGATACAATCACTTCTCTTCACCCTTCATTTTCTGGAAGTTAACCTCAAATATTCTTTCTCCCTCTGTAGTCAGTTTTAAAATATTATCAGTTGTCTTAAATTATTATCTTCAATTTATCCTTTTGTCACTGCCATGATTCAGACTTTTATTGCCTCATAATAAATAAAACATTACAGTGACTCCCTTGTAAATAAGACATCTTTTCTTTGTGTTGGTTAAAATTCTAAAAACATACAAACTGAGACCTGGACATTAAGTACTGATAATCTATTTGCAGCATGGTTACAGGAAGCAGTATCTAGGGAATAAGTTGCTAATATGGGCACCAGTGTTCAATTCTACTGATAAGAGTAGAGAACCATCCACATAAAAGATGGGAGCAGAGCATTATCCATGAACATCTACCCCCATGCATGAAGATCTATTATACTTGGGAGCCTTAAAACTCCCCAACTCTCTCATTGCTTCTGGGGTACTGTTGTGAGGAAACTCTGCGAAATGGCTTGCAGGATAAATGAGTTAAGGTGGGAAAAGTAGAAGAGCTTGGTGAATTAAAGCTCACAAAATGAGACTAGAAACATGAAATCAGTAGTGGGTTGAAAGATGTAATAAAATCACCTGCCGCATCTGTCATATACAAATCTAACTACTACCTGTCTCCAGAAAAAGTCTTCTAAAATCTAAATCTAACCTTAGTGCATTTGATATCCCAAAGATGTCCATTGGTTAATCTCTGGGAACCTCTCAGTGTGTTATTTTACATATCGAAAGGGATGCTGCAGATGTAATTAAGGCTGAGGACTTTAAAACAGGGAGATTATCCTAGATTATCTAGATGTGGTCAGTGTAATTAGATGGGTCCTTAAAAAGAGAAAAACAGACTTCTGGTTTTCAGTTCCTCATAGAAGGAGCTTGGATATGGCCAATCTGTCATCACAAGTAAGAATTTAACAGATTGAAAAATCAATGACTTTTCTCAGATCCATACAAAAGACAGAGCAGACTATTGCCCCCAACATTGGAAAGACCAGTGAATTCAGGAAGTCTATGCTTACTGAAATGGACAAGACAAAACTGCCTCAGGAGCCAGTGCCTGTGGGGAAAACCTGAACTGTAATTGACAAATTGTGGAAGACTCAGTACAGACAAGCCTGGCAGTTAAACTTCAGGAGTTCCCAGTCAGAGAAAATCACCCACAATACTGTGAGACTTAACTCATGGGACTTGACCAGATTTCTACACTAAACATTGTAGAGTAAACCTCTTGAGCTTCCAACATGGGAGGTGCTGGGATGTGAGGGATGGAAGGAAACAATTTGAAACATACAAAAGCACCCTATTCTTTTTAAGTTCTGCCCTCGGGAAAATCTAATTAACCAGAGACTAACCTGCAGGAATATTATCAGATCCTAACTGATCTGGAAGAGGAAAACACCAAACTCTAGCCCATTTTAGCTATTCTGTGCCACCTAAGGAAGGGGAGGAAAAAAAGCAGCCCTGAGGAACACTTGTTCATAGTCCGGAGGCACAGGTTCACGAAAAGACCAAAACTTTACCACGGAATTACAGAATGTATTCCCTTCCCCCACAACTCACCACTGCAATACTGAAGGCTTGTTTTTAATAGTTCCTTTCCTGTTCCGCATGCCTACTTATCAAGAAAAAAATTTCAAGGCATATCAAAAGGCAAAAGCAAACAAAAAAAAATAGTTTGAAGAGACAGAAATCATTGAACAAGACAGGGCAAGGAGGTTGGAATTATCAGGCCAGGAATTTAACTAATTGATATGCTAATTGATTTAATGGATAAAGTAGGCAAGGTGGGGAGGCTTGGATGGCTCAGTCCCTTTAGTTGTCTCCCTTTGGCTCAGGTCATGATCCCAGGGTCCTGGGATTGACACAGAACTGGGCTCCCTAATCAACAAGGAGGCTGCTTCTCCCTCTCTCTCTGACCCTCTCCCTGTTCATGCTTGCTCTCTCTCTCTCTCTCTCTCTTAAATAAATAAATAAAATAAAGTGAAAAAAGACAGCATGTAAGAGCAAATGGACAATCCAAACAGAGAGATGCAAATCCTAAGAGAGAACCAAAAAGGAATGCTAGAGATAATTAAAACAACAACAACAGCAACAACACCTGAACAGAAATAAATTCCTTTGATAGTCTCATTAGCATATGGACACAGTTGAGGTAAGAATTTCTGAGCTAGAGGATATAGCAATAGAATCCTTGAAAACTAAAAAGCAAAGAGAATAAAAACTGGCGGGGGGGAGCAAAACAAAGAAACAAAACAAAACAAACACAGAATACCCAAGGACTGAGACAACTGTGGAATGTGTAACATGCAAGTCGTAGCTCTGCAAAAGACAATATTGACATGACTGAATATTAGCCACAGAAGGTTTACAAAAGGTACATGTGATAAAGGACATTATACAAAATATACAAAGAACACTTAAAACTCAACAAGGAAAACAGCCTTATTTAAAAATGGACCAGGGGCGCCTGGGTGGCTCAGTGGGTTAAAGCCTCTGCCTTCAGCTCAGGTCATGATCCGAAGGTCGTGGGATCGAGCCCCGCATCGGGCTCTCTGCTCAGCGGGGAGCCTGCTTCCTCCTCTCTCTCTGCCTGTCTCTCTACCTACTTGTGATCTCTATCTGTCAAATGAATAAAAAAAAAAAAATCTTAAAAAAAAATAAAAATAAAAATAAAAATGGACCAAATACCTTAGATATTTCAACAAAGGAGATATACAGATGGCAAATAGACATATGAAAAGACACTTTATATCATATATCATCAGGGAAATGCAAATTAAAACAATCACTATATACTTCTTATAATGTCCAAAATCCAGAGCACTGAGTTTTGGACATTATACAATGTACATAATACATTACACAAATGTCCAACACAAAATGCTGGTGAGTATGTGGAAGAGCAAGAACTCTCATTCATTGCTGGTGTAAATGCAAAACGATATAGCTATTTTGGACAATAGCTTAGAGGTTTCTTACAAACCTAAATGTATTTTTATCACACATTATAGCAAGTGCAGTCCTTAATATTCACCAAAAGGAACTGGAAACTTATGTCACACAAACCTGTACACAAAACCTGCACTTGCATGTTTATCTAAACTTTCTTCATAATTGCCAAAACTTAGAAATTACCAAGATGACCCTAACTAAGTGAATAGATGAATGTGATATATCCAGACAATGGAATATCACTCAGTGCTAAAAAGCAATGCTTTATCAAGCCATGCAAAGACATGTAGGAAACTTAAATGCATACGACTAAGTGAAAGAAACCAATCGGAAAGGTTACATACTGTATGATTCCAACTTCATGACATCTAGAAAAAGAAAAACTATAGAAACAATAAAAGCAGCAATAGTTAGCAGCAGTATGGGGGTGGGAGGAGAAATGAATAGAACACACACACACAAAAATTCAGGGCAGTGAAAATTCTCAGTATAGTACTACAGGCATGACCTCATATATTTTTCCAAGCCTATAGGATATGTAACAGCAAGAGTGATTCCTAAAGAAAACTATGGACTTTGAGCAATGATGATATGTCATTGTACTTTCATTCCTGGTTTAAAACAAAACAAAACAAAACACCATTCTGGTGAGTGATGTTGATAATAGGGGAGGTTATACATGTGTGGGGCAAAGGGTATGTGAGAAATCTCTGTACCTTTCTCTCATTGTCTTGTAAAAACTGCAGGTGCTCTTAAAAAAAAAAACATGTTAAATAACTAGAACACCTTCTCTGGTTGTAAGAAGAGATAAGGCAGAACACTGAAGCACAAAATGAGATTACAAGTATGAGAGGATTTGATGTGGTTCTAAGATAAAGAGAGCGACATACAAGAACTAGAGAGGGGCCTCTAGGAGCTACTGGTAGCTTCCAGGTGCCAGCCAGCAAGAACAGTTACCTCAACTGTACAGCTATGAGAAATTAGACTTTTCTACCAACCTGAATGAACTTGGACTCATCCAAGAGCCTCTTGATAAGAGCCATATCAACACCTTGATTTCTGCCTCCTAAAGCTGGGTCAGGTAAACCAATTGAGTCAACAGGGATTTTTGACATTCAAAGCCATGCGAGAATATATTTGGGTTGTTTTACATCACTAAACATATATGTATGTATGACATCAATGCACAACTAATACGATGTGTAGAGAACTTTCCAGTCCGTTCCTATCAGTTTCCTGGATGATGACAGAATTCCTTAGCAGAACATTTGTTCTCCACACAGTTTAGGACTCCACTGGTAGCTCCTGCCATGCCCTGGAGATATTTACGTCAAACAATATCAAAATTACTTTTCAGATGCCCACCCATCCATCCATATCATTATTTTCTTTTAAGATTTTATTTATTTATTTGACAGACAGAGATCACAAGAAGACAGAGAGGCAGGTAGAGAGAGATGGGGGGAAGCAGGCTCCCTGTTGAGCTGAAAGCCCAATGCGGGGGCTCGATCCCAGGACCCTGGGATCATGACCTGAGCCAAAGGCAGAGGCTTTAACCCACTGAGTCACCCAGGTGCCCCATATATCATTATTTTTTTTAAACTGCTTTTTAAACCTTCTGTTCTCTTTGCCTTAAATCATTCTGTTTTACTTGACTGATATTCTCCTATTCAAACTTGGAAATAAATTTCACCTAGACAAGAAAGCAAAGAAAAACTTTAGGCATAGAAAACAATAACAAAAAATGTCAAAGCAAAAGAGAGAGGAACTGAAGCAAAATATGTAGGGATTTAAATGCAATTAGAAAAGCATAGAGATAAGGCAGTCTGAGGAGGGAGAGAACTGATATAGAATGATCTTGTATACAATGGTACAAGGTTCATGCTTTAATTATTTGAGAGGATCCACTGAAAGATATTTGACAGAGGATTGTATAGTTATATTTAATGTTTGTTTTTTTTTAAAGAGGGCTCTAAGGCAGTATGAAAGTATTTGAAAAGGCCATAATATAAGTAATCTATGTAGTCAATAGACATGACAAAGATGTGAAACAGGTTTGTGACAGAAGTGATGGTGGGGACAATGCTTAAACATTTGACTTATGTTCATAAAAACTAATGTTACACAAACAACCTGAATGAATCTTGAAAGTATTATGTTAAAGTTGGACAGAAAAGTATACACACCATATGGTTCTATTTATATCAAGTTCAAGAACAGGTAAAACTAAATTGTGGTGATAGATTTCAGATGAACAGTTGCCTTGGGAGGCTGAGTCTGAATGCAAGGGTCATGAAGCAACATTTAGGGATGTTAGAAATATACAATACCTTGACTTAGGGTAATGTTTTCACAAGTGTATACATTTATCAAAACTGAACCCATTGTACATTAAAATTTATGCATTTCATTGTATGAATACTATCCCCCCATAGAGTTAATTAAATAATTCTAAGGCAAAATTAGCAAAAACACTGATGTCAGCAGTAAGGTGAGAAAATAGTCAAATAGATCAAAAACTTTAGACTTCTGACTTGGATATCAAAACCTGAGAATGTGGCAAATTGAGAGAGGGAATTCATAAGGTGCAATTTGGTTTAAGAGAAAAATAGGAGCATGATGAGTTCATTTTGCAATATTTAGTCTGAGATAAGTATGAAGTAGTCAAATAGGACTGTTTGGATTTTTAAGCTTGAAGTTCAGGATAAACCATAAGAGTTTGATTCTGTCAGTTTTGCTGTTGTGAATATGCCTTCATTTATTTATATTTAACTGGTTATTGCTGATATCCATGAAAGCCATTCATATTTATAAACCAATTCTGTAACTTCCTACATTACTAAATTCTCTAAATTCTTATAATTTATAAACCATTCCCATGGCTTTTCTATGTAGACAAGCAAGTAATGAAATTACTTCCTTCTTCTCAATATTTAATTACTTATTTGATCACTTCATTCTCTCTGAAGTCACTCCAGCACAAGAAAATGGGTGGAGGTGAGAAAGAGAGGACGTGGTCTGGCTCTGATGTTAGATTTTCTTTGCAATTCATTGTTTTTGTTTTTGTTTTACTTTTCTGGTCCTCAGTATGGTGTAGTCTTCACTAGCATGTGTTTCAGATACAAACAAAAGTAAACTTAGGTCTTCCTAATGCCATTCAGTTGTGACATCATCTTAGACAAGTTATTGAACTTCAGTGAGACTAAGTTTTGATCACTGCAACTTGAAAAGAATAATAATGCTTTACATGTATATTGTGAGGAGAAAGTAATAAACAATGAAATACCATCTGTGGCAAGTTATTTGGAATAATATCTACAAATGTTATTTGTTTTTATTCATCCTTCTTTGCAATATGGCTCTATTAAAACTCCTAACTCCCAGGAAGGACTAGAGTTTTTCACTTTCTTTGAACTGAGTACTTTTGTGTCTACATTTAACCATTAGAATACAGTGCAAATGATGATATATCAGTACTTTAATCCTAGAGCTCAAAAGTTCTCTGACTCCTGTTCTAGTCAATTGCTCAAAAAAAAAAAAAAAAAAACTCACTAGTACAGACATTATTCCTTAGGTTATTTTTTTTTTTTTAAGATTTTATTTATTTATTTGACACAGAGAGAGAGATCACAAATAGGCAGAGAGGCAGGAAGAGAAAGAGGGGAAGCAGGCTCCCCGCTGAGCAGAGAGCCAGATGTGGGGCTTGATCCCAGGACCCTGAGATCATGACCCGAGACGAAGGAAGAGGCTTAACCCATTGAGCCACCCAGGCACCCCATATTCCTTAGGTTATTGAATGCTTCAAACTGTTTAAACAGCTTTGTCAGTTATATTATAAACACACACACATATATAATATATATATAATTGTGATTATATATAATACAATATTTTATATATATATATATATATATATATGTTAAAAATATCTCTCATCTTCCATTATTTTGATTTTCTTCTTTTGGGATTTCAGTTTTTACATAATTTAGATTTTATTTATTTTTATTTTTTTGCCTGCCTTCCAAATCAATGACTTTGGCTCTGACCATATTTATACTTTGTATTTCTTCCTAGATATCAACTTTATTCTCTTGGTGGTTTTCCTGCACTTTCAATACCCATTATTAAATTCTCATTTGAATTAATTTTTTAAAAAAGATTTTATTTATTTATTTGACAGACAGAGATCACAAGCAAGCAGAGAGGCAGGCAGAATGAGGGGGAAGCAGGCTCCCCGCTGAGCAGAGAGCCTGATGCCAGCTCGATCCCAGGACCCTGAGATCATGACCTGAGCTGAAGGCAGAGGCTTTAGCCCACTCAGCCACCCAGGCGCCCCTTGAATTAATTTTTGTTCAAACTCATGGCTATTTGATTTTCATTACTGATATTAGTTTTTTTTATTTTTATCATTCTTTACTGAGCTCAATTAACTTCTGGTTTTTGTTTTCCTTTCCTACCCATTTCTGTTCTTTTTGAATTTCTGATTCAAGTTATTTATTCCTATCTCTAAATGCTTCCTTGTAGATATTTATTTTGAAGTATTGTATTATAGTTAACTTCTGCTTATGATATTTTTGTTGGAGTAACCATCTTTAAAATACTTTTATCTTTTCATTTTCCATTTTTTTATAATTGTCTTGCATTAAAAAATCTTTCTGTACTATGCATTTTATAGACATTTCTTGTGATTTTTGCTGTTGTCCACTTAACTAAAAACTTGAGATTTGTGTGGCTTTCATTTCTTCTTATAGATCATAGTCTTTGAATATTTATTAGGGAATTTAAATTATTAGGACTATTACTATGATAAATCTATTACTTTAACCACCTCAGACATCTCCTTTTCATTTTTGAAACATATATTTTTCTGGATATAGAATTCTAGGTTGATAGCTTATTGTTTTGTTTTGATTTTGGTTTGTTTTCATTTTACAGTTATTGCTCCTCTATCTCTGGCCTTCCTTGTATCTGATGAGAATTCACTGCTCATTTATATCATTATATTATGTTGTCTTCTGTTTCTGGCTTCTTTAACTAGTGTCATGTTCCTACAGTTGATCCATGTTATTGAACATATTTGTGCTTCCTTTTTATGGCCAAAAAATATCCTACTATACATATGCCATATTTGGCTTACCCATTCATCAGTAGATATACATTTGGTTAGTTTCTTCCTTTTGAGTATCATGATCCTTGAATTTAATGTAAAAAGAAAAAAAAATGTCCTTTGTCAGGACTTTCCCATGAGACTTCCAGAAATGTATTGTACTTCAGGGAAACATTAGGTTTAAACTACGTGTTATGAAATGTTTCTCTTTGTTCTACTTATAATTCATATTTTTATAATATAAATCTAACAAAGCAAGAATATTTCAGGGTTTGTGTTCTATATCTAGAGTTAGGTGGTCAATTATCCATAGAATGAATGAATAAATAAGTATATTTGCTGCATTTAATACCACTGAATATTCCCTATTCAATAGTTTCTTTCCATAGACATATTTTTTCCATACATTCAATTATATTAGGTTCATTATTACTATATGTTTTTTCTACTTATGGGCAGAATGCATCTAAAGTTGGTTTTTGTAGAGAATATCTCAGGCATTTGTTATAGCAATCAGGGAAAGTTCCAAATTTTATCTGCAGAATGTCTAATATGATATTTTATATTCATTATTTAGGAGTACAAATTAGGTATTTACTAAATAGCATCATATTGCATTATATTATTTTTATTTCTTATATTAACTTAAGTCCATGGACTTTCAACCTAACACTTGTTCAACATATATGAATTTGTTGATAAATTTATTAGGTTATCAGTGTGCTAAGTGAGAAAAAAACGGCCACACTACTTTGCAGCTCCTTTAATAAAATATGGATTTTATTTCTATGCCCCTTGAAACTGAACACTCTTAGCGACTTCCTTTGAACAATAAAATTCAGGATAACTGATGTAAGAAGTATAAGCCTGAATCTCAAGAGGCCTTTTCATGTCCACTGTTCCAGTCATTGTGGACCTCATCACCTTTTTTGCATAAATCTGGGCTAGAGTAAAGGAGGTTGAAAGATCACATGGAACAAAACTAAGCCATCCAAAGAGAGACTCCTCTAGACCAACCAGCTAAAATAATTCTAACAGATGACCACAGATGTTTGTATGAGTCTTGTCAAGGCCAGTGGGAAATATAAAAAAATAAACCTAGCCCAAAATGCAGATTCACAGAATATAGATCTAAATAGCTGATTGTGATTTTAAACCACCAAGTTTTGGCTTAAATTGTTATAACACAAAGTTAACTAATACAATTGATATAATGGTCAAGAAAGTCATGTGTATAAACTCATACAGTTAAAGTAAGTTTCAAACTTAAAAAAAAAACTGATAATTTTTGAACTTTAGATGTACTAACTGTACTCATTGAAGACCATGGTAATCATCTCTTCTACTACATTTTCATCCTGGACAATGTAACAAAAGTGTTCTATCCGATAGTCTTTTTTTCCATTATTTCAGGGCTTCTGGTCTTTTATGATCATCTGTGAAATCAATGGTTAACTTTGAGAAAATTTGGATATTGTAAATGTATGTATTCTAAAGCAAAAGCAAGCTTTTCTATATATGAAAGATGAAAATGTAAAATGTATCAATTCAGTAAGAAACGATAGGCTAAAGAATTTTTCCTCACTATAAATAACCCTCATTTTTTTCAGATGGAAAAATAAAACTTACAGATGTTCACATTGTTAATAATGAGGTATTTGATATCCAGTAGGAATTGTGGCCAGCATCCTTTCTGTTTCTTACACAAATGCAAGAAATATATAGTGAATGAAAATCAACTGGAAGATTTAGTATCTCTGAAGAATTCATGTGTTAGCAAAACCAGGTGTGCAACCTTAGAAATGGAAGGACTTAAGTCATATAATTTAATTAACCCTTGTTAGTTTCTGAAGAGGAATTAGAAATTCATGGTAAGTTCTTTCTCCAGTGATAAAAAATTCTAAGTGCTACACATTTGTTCAGGATCTAAGTTTTCAGATTACCAATTAAATAATTATTTATATACATTCTGATCAGTCTTAATTTTTATTATCATAGAACTGAGATCTAAATTCAGTTAGTGGTAAAGATACAAATATTTAGAAATTTTAAAGAATTTAAAAGTACTTAGTGTAAGTTCACTTAAAAATTTCATGTTTTTAAAAAATATTCCTCCCAGTACATTGTATTTTTTCCCTTATCCTACAAAGTATGAAATGAGCAAGGCTTTTGATTTTTTTTTACATATACAGTTTTGCATACAATGCTTTAATCGACCAACTGTTTTACATAGTAGGAATTTTTGCTATTTTATTTATTTTTATGAAATATGAACTTAATTAGTTACAAAGCAAAAAAAATTTTCTTCCAAAAGCTAATTGTAGATATAAGGACAGTGGCTAGAATCATGTATCCTGGAAAGAAATAATTTTGGTTTGATTTTTAACTCTACCTCTTACTAAATCTGTATTTTGGGGGTAGTAACTTTATATATGAGTTACTTTACTTTTATGAGATTTAATTACCTCATCATTGAAAAGGCTTGATAAGATTGGTTTGAGAAATAAATATCATATAAAGAAGAAAACACAAATCAATGAATGTTTACCGTATGAATAGTAAGAGTAGAAGGAGTAGTAACAGCAGCAGCTATAGTAAGTAAAATGCAAAGATGAGAATCACAGGACCCCTTTTTTTTTATTTGTAGATTTTCAAATCTGTTAGCTGGTACAGTTTTTTTTTTTTTTTAAGATTTTATTTATGTATTTGACAGACAGAGATCACAAGCAGGCAGAGAGAGAGAGAGAGAGAGAGAAGGAGGCAGGCTTCCCACTGAGCAGAGAGCCCGATGTGGGGCTCGATCCCAGCACTCTGGGATCATGATCCGAGCCAAAGGCAGAGGCTTTAACCCACTGAGCCACCCAGGTGCCTCGGTACAGTTGTTTTTAGTCTGGTTGTCAAAAACAGAACTCCTGTTTTTGGTAAAGAGAAGAACCTTAGAGTTCATGCCCAGGGAAGAATTTTTTGAAAAATGGGGTTTGGGGTGCTTCAGTGGCTCAGTTGGCTCAGTTGGTTAATTGTCTAACTTTAGCTCAGGTCATGATCTCACGGATAATGAGATTGAACCCCAGGTCCAACTCTGTGCTTAGCAGTCTGCTTGGGATTCTTGCTGTCCTTCTGCCCCTCCACTGTGCTCGTGTGTGTTCTCTCTCTCAATTAAATAAATATTTTAAAACAAACAAACAACAACAAAAAATGACAAAAACAGAAAGAAAGGAAGGAAAAAGAAGAAACATGGGTTTCGAAAAAGACGGGTACTCCGCAGGACAGAGCTTCAGCGCTAGATGTCTCAAGATAAGGTGACTGATGCTGAGGATGATCCTATGAAGTCTTCTAATGCAACTCCTAATGTGTTTCAATTAGATACATTTTAGAATGACACATTACTTTCCTGAATAGAAAGAGTTAAGTTTCAAGTATATGGAAAATTAGTATGAATAAGCTGATTTCCTTAATAAGATAATAGAAAACAAATGTGAGAAATCAGCAAATGTCAGTTTTAGTAGAGATATTGGAATTTTTCCTGCAAAGCTACGACTTTATCTTGTCCATTCTCACCCCACCCCCATCCTTTTAAATTAAGTATTTTTTGTAGTGGTTGACATTGTCAAAAGTGAGTCAATTTCTATGGGAGCATTTCTCTAGGGAATATTACAAAATTATGATGCTGAGAGAAAATTGTTGCATTATAGTCAGTGCACTTGGATTATGTGGAACCCTAGATGTATTTTATCCTATTTTATTCCAATCTGATTGAAACAATATGTACATCAAGCATATGAATGGTCATTGTGTCTGAAAAGCAAAAATAAAGAAGTGCCCTAGGTTAGAATTTTTCAGATTTTTTTTGAAAGTTTGGTCATTTTTTAAAATTTTGACCCTCTATACACACACACACACACACACACACACACACACCATTTATATTACATATATAATTAAGTTTTATTTTACTAAATATACTCCATTCTATTTTAATCTGTTCTTTTTCTTAAAAATAAAAAAAAGTTATCTTGTAGTTTTAGTTCTTATGGGTAGAGAGCTTTGAAGCTGTCATTCCAGTTCTTACAAGTTGAAAAATCTTTTTTTTTAAAAGATTTATTTATTTATTTATTTGAAACAGAGAGAGAGAGAGATCACAAATATGCAGAGAGGCAGGCATAGAGAGAGAGAGGAGAAAGCAGGCTCCCTGCTGAGCAGAGAGCCCGACGCGGGCCTCGATCCCAGGACCCTGAGATCATGACCTGAGCCGAAGGCAGAGGCTTAACCCACTGAGCCACCCAGGCGCCCAAAGTTGAAAAATCTTAAACTGAAAAGTTATGTGCTTCCTTGGACTCATCAACTAAGGTCACAAAGCAAACTGGCACCCTAAAATATGGAGAGTCAAATGAAATTAAATGTCACAACCAACATTTTATTACCTGGAGCAGAAGCTGCTAGAGCCAGAAACAAATAAGAATAGATAATTTTAATAAATGCCAGAGACTGTGAACTAGAATAGAGGGTGAGGAAATCCCACAGACTGTCCTGTTAGCAAGTGCTCCCATTTCTCTGGGTTTTACCTCTCATTTGTCTTTCGTTATCTGACTGTATTTCACTTATCCTAATGCCCTCGAGGTCAATTGATTTTGCAGCAAATGTCAAAACTTTATTCTGTTATATGGCTAAATATTCCTGTGAGTGTATACGTGTGTGTGTGTGTGTGTGTGCGTGTGTGTGTGTGTAAAATCACATTTTCTTCTTTTTTTTAATTTCTTTTCAGTGTAACAGAATTAATTGTTTATGCACCACACCCACTGCTCCATGCAATACGTGCCCTCTCCAATACCCACCACCTGGGTCCCCCGACCTCCCACCCCCCCCCTTCAAAACCCTCAGATTGTTTTTCATAGTCCATTGTCTCTCATGGATCATCTCCCCTTCCAATTTCTCTCAACTCCCTTCTCCTCTCCATCTCCCCATGTCTTCCATGTTATTTATTATGGTCCACAAATAAGTGAAACCATATGATAATTGACTCTCTCTGCTTGACTTATTTCACTCAGCATAATTTCTTCCAGTCCCGTCCATGTTGATACAAAAGTTGGGTATTCATCCTTTCTGATGGAGGCATAATACTCCATAGTGTATATGGACCACATCTTCGTTATCCATTCGTCCGTTGAAGGGCATCTTGGTTCTTTCCACAGTTTGGCGACTGTGGCCATTGCTGCTATAAACATTGGGGTACAGATGGCCCTTCTTTTCACTACATCTGTATCTTTGGGGTAAATACCCAGTAGTGCAATTGCAGGGTCATAGGGAAGTTCTATTTTTAATTTCTTGAGGAATCTCCACACTGTTTTCCAAAGTGGCTGCACCAACTTGCATTCCCACCAACAGTGTAAGAGGGTTCCCCTTTCTCCACATCCTCTCCAACACATGTTATTTCCTGTCTTGCTAATTTTGGCCATTCTAACTGGTGTAAGGTGGTATCTCAATGTGGTTTTAATTTGAATCTCCCTGATGGCTAGTGATGATGAACATTTTTTCATGTGTCTGATAGCCATTTGTATGTCTTCATTGGAGAAGTGTCTGTTCATGTCTTCTGCCCATTTTTTGATATGATTATCTGTTTTGTGTGTGTTGAGTTTGAGGAGTTCTTTGTAGATCCTGGATATCAACCTTTTGTCTGTACTGTCATTTGCGAATATCTTCTCCCATTCCGTGGGTTGCCTCTTTCTTTTGTTGACTGTTTCCTTTGCTGTGCAGAAGCTTTTGTTCTTGATGAAGTCCCAAAAGTTCATTTTTGCTTTTGTTTCCTTTGCCTTTGGAGACATATCTTGAAAGAAGTTGCTGTGGTTGATATCAAAGAGGTTACTACCTAGGTTCTCCTCTAGGGTTCTTATGGATTCCTGTCTCACGCTGAGGTCTTTTATCCATTTCGAGTTTATCTTTGTGTACGGTGTAAGAGAATGGTCGAGTTTCATTTATCTACATATAACTATCCAATTTTCCCAGCACCATTTATTGAAGAGAATGTCTTTTTTCCACTGTATATTTTTTTCTGCTTTGTCAAAGATTATTTGACCATAGATTTGAGGGTCCATATCTGGGCTCTCTACTCTGTTCCACTGGTCTATGTGTCTGTTTTTATGCCAGTACCATGCTGTCTTGGTGATCATAGCCTTGTAGTAAAGCTTGAAATCAGGTAACATGATGCCGCCAGTTTTGTTTTTCTTTTCAACATTTCAACATTTCCTTAGCAATTCGGGGTCTCCTCTGATTCCATACAAATTTTAGGATTATTTACTCCAGTTCTTTGAAAAATACCAAATTTTTTTCCTTTTTTTTTTAAATCATTTTTTAAATTTATTTTCAGCATAACAGTATTCATTGTTTTTGTACCACACCCAGTGCTCCATGCAGTCCGTGCCCTCTCTAATACCCACCACCTGGTTCCCCCAACCTCCCACCCCCCCACCTCTTCAAACCCTTCAGATTGTTTTTCAGAGTCAGAATGGCATTGAAAGTATAGATTGCTCTAGGCAGTATAGAGACATTTTAACAATGTTTATTCTTTCGATCGAAGAGCATGGAATGGTCTTCCATCTTTTTGTATCGTCTTCAATTTCTTTCATGAGTCTTCTTTAGTTCCTCGAGTACAGATTCTTTACCTCTTTGGTTAGGTTTATTCCCAGGTATCTTATGGTTCTTGGTGCTATAGTAAATGGAATCGATTCTCTAATTTCCCTTTCTGTATTTTCATTGTTAGTGTATAAGAAAGCAACTGATTTCTGTACATTGACTTTGTATCCTGCTACATTACTGAATTGCTGTATGAGTTTTAGTAGTTTCAGGGTGGAGTCTTTTAGGTTTTCCATATAAAGTATCATGTCATCTGTGAAGAGAGAGTTTGACTTCTTCATTGCCAATTTGGATAGCTTTTATTTCTCTTTGTTGTCTGATTGCTGTTGCTAGGACTTCTAATACTATGTTGAACAAGAGTGAAAATCACATTTTCTTTATACATGAATCCCCTGGTGGACCCTTTAAGTTGTTTCAATATCTTGACTATTGTGAATAATACTGCAATGAACACGGGAGTCCAGATATCTGTCAAGATGGTGATTTTATTTTCTTTAGATATATACCCAGGAGTGGGATTTTTGGATTATACAGTAGTTCTGGTTTTAATTTTTTGAGAAAGTTCCATACTGTTTTCCATAATGACTGTACCAATCTATATTCCCAACAACAGAGAATAAGTGTTGTCTTTTCTTCACATTATCTCCAGCACTTGTATTTTTAATCTTTTTAATAGCCATTCTACCAGGTAAGGTGATAACTCATTGTGGTTTTGTGTGGGATTTGTTGTTGTTGTTGTTGTTGGGAAAGAGGGCATAAAAATCTATAGGCATTTTAATTGTAGTCAGGAATTATAATAAACTCTGACAGTCTGAGTACATGTCTCATTTGATTTACTGTGGTCTGCTAGAATGAGTTCTAAGAATTATGGTGATCCTATGTGGATAAAAGGAGATTTTCAGCATATTTTTTCCTTTGAAAGTGGAAATTACAGGTCTGTGAGGTTGACCAATGAGATCATCCTGTAGGGCTGTACTAAATGTAACTTTTCCTTTGCCTTTCTGCTCATTGTGGTTTTGATTTGCATTTCTATGACGATTAGTGATATTGGACATCTTTGCAAGTACCTCTTGGCTATCTGTATCTTGTCTTTGGAAAAAATGTCTATTTGGAAGCTCTGCATGTAATTCAGTTGGATTTTATTTTCTTCTTTTTTTTGCTATTGAGATGTACATACTCTTTATATACATAGGATAGTAACCCTTTATCAGATATGATTTGGAAATATTTTCTTCCATTCATTAGGTTGCCTTTTTATTTTCTCAATGATATCCTTCATTGCGTTAAACTTTTTAGCTCAAGATAGTCTCATTTGTTTATATTTGCTTTTGTTTCCTTTGCTTATAGAGTCAGATCAACAACAACAACAAAAAAATCATCACCAAGATTGGTATCAAGGAACTTATAACCTATGCTTTCTTCTAGGAGTTTTATGGCTCCATGTTTTACATTCAAATCTTTAATTCATATTGAGTTAATTTTTGTATATGGTGTAAGATAACAGTACAGTTTCATTCTATTGTGTGTGGCTGTCCAGTTTTCCCAACATCATTTATTGAAAAGGCTCTCTTTTCCCCATTGCATATTCTTGGCTCTCTTGTCATAAATCAATTGACCATACATATGTTAGTTTATTTCTGAGATTTCTCTTCCATTCTATTGATCTATGTATCCATTATTATGCCAATACCATACTGTTTTGATTTTATAGTTTTGTATTATAGTTTAAAACCAGAGTTTGATACTTCCAGTTTTTTGCTTTTTCAAGACCGTTTTCACAATTTAGAGATATTTTGGTTCCATACAAAGCTTAGAAATTTTGATTCATTTCTGTGAAAAAATGTTCTATCATGAAACTTTAATAGGAATGGCACTACATCTGGATATTGCTTTGGGTAGTGTGGACATTTTAACAATATTATGCCAATCCATGAGAATGGAATTTTCTTCCATTCGTTTGTATCATCTTCAGTTTCTTTCAGCAATGTCTTTTAGTTTCAGTATACAGATTTTTACCTTTTTGAATTTAACCTTTCATTAAATTCATCCCTAGGTATTTTATTATTTTTGAGCAAATAGTAAATGGATTATCATCTCAATTTATCTTTCTATTAGTTTGTTATTAGTGTATAGAAAAGTCATTTTTGTATTGATTTTGTATCCTGCAAACTCATTAAATTTGGTTACTAGTTCTAATAATTCTTTTTTATCAGATCTTTAGGGTTCTGTATATAATGTGTCATTTGCAAATAGTGACAGTTTTACTTCTTTTTTTCCAAATTTTTTTTTTTCTTAATTGCTTTGGCTAGAACTTTCAATACTATATTGAATAAAAGTAAGGGTAATGGGCATCCTTGTCTCATTCCTAATCCTAGAGGAAAAACTTTCAGCTTTTTATCACTGAATATAAAGCAATGTTGTAAAATGAATAGAAGTGGTTACAAATATGACAGATATTAATCCAACAACGTTAATAATTTTAGAGGTGAGTGGTCTAAATACACCAAATAAAAGGCAGAAATGGGCAGAGTGGATTAAAAATAATAATATCCAACTACATGATATCTAAAAGAAAGACACTTTAAATATAAACACTCTGATTGATTAAAAGTAAATGGGTGGAGAAAGTTATACCATACTAACATAAGTGAAAAAAAAATGCTGGAGTAGCTCTTTAATTTTAGACAAAGAAAAGTTCAGTACGGGAAAATTATAAAGAATAAAGAGTGGTTTGGGGCGCCGGTGGCCCAGTCATTAAGCATCTGCTTTGGGCTTAGGTCATGATCCCAGAGTCGTGGAATGAAGTCCCTCATCAGGCTCCCTGCTCAGGCTTCCTGCTGAGCAGGGAGCCTGCTTCTCCCTCTCTCCCACTCCCTCTGCTTGTGTTCCCTCTCTTGCCATGTGTCTCTCTGTCAAATAAATAAATAAAATCTTAAAAAAATAAAGTGTAGCATTACATAACTATAAAGATTCAGTTCTCCAAGAAGACGTAATAATTCTAAATGTGTATAAAGCTAACAATACATTGTCAAAAGATGAAGCAAAACTGGTAAAACTGCAATGAGAAATAGTTGATTCCACTATTAAAATTGGTAACTTAAATATGCCTCTTTCAAAAATTGATAGATGAAGCTAGTAGAAAATCAGTAAAGATACATTTGACCTCAAGGGTGCTATGAATCAACTTGATCTAATTAATCGGCATTTATTGAATATATCTGGAGCAGCAGAAAATTCTTCTTTAGCTCCCATGAAATATTCTCAAAGATAGACTACCTTCTCAGCAATAAAACACACTTTAACAGCTTAAAGTTTTAGGAATCATACAATGTATGTTCTCAGAACATAGTGGAATTAAATTCCAGATCAGTACCTGAAAGATAGCTGAAAAGTCCCTAAATACTTGATGATTGAGCAACACATTTCCAAATAACATGTGATAGATCTTAGGGAAATTAAAAAGTAATTTAAGCTAAATGAAAATGAAAATGAAATTAAAACATATGGGATATGTAAATTCATCACATTTGTGAGAAACACTAAAAGCAGTACTCAGAGCGGACAGTAACTTATAGAGTAAAAAGCATGTAAAAGAAAGATCTAAAATCAATAGCCTAAGCTTCTGCCTCAGGAAACTAGAGCAAGTAGAGTAATTTGTTTTTACCATAAAAACCTTACACACGTTTGAAGAAGCTTTATATATAATTGTCTCAAATGAAAGCAACCAAGTCTTCTTTCTATAGGTGAATGGAGGGACAAATTAAGGTACAACCTTACAGTGGAATATTATTTAGTGAATAAAAGGAACTAGCATCGAGCTATGAAACATAAGGTGAAAATGTAAGAGAAGCATGCAAAGACATTGTGTAAAAGAAATTGGTTTAAAGGGCCACATACTGCATGTTCCAATTATATGGCATTTTGGAAATGGCAAAACAGCAACATTAAAAAGCTCAGCATTTACCATGGGTTCCCTTGGAAGAAAGGGAAGGATAAATAACTTAACCAAAGAGGAATTTTGAGGTGGTGAAATTACTCTCTATGATACTGTAATGTGGACACATGAAATAATGTATTTGTTAAAATCCATAGAACTATAGAACACAAGTGAAATATGTGTAAGCTTATGCAAAGAGTATGCAAACTTTTTAAAAGTTAACAACACATTTATAATGTTGGCATATTCATGATGACATAAAGGATATGACAAAACTTTCTAACTGTATTTAAAGTGCATGTAATAACCTCTGTGAAAGTAATGGGAGAGAAAGGGTTACAGACCTAAGTATCTTAAGAAATGAGTGGAGTCTGGTTTAGTTAAAGATTCAGTAAAACAAACAAATAAACAAACAAACAAATATGTGAGTTCTGTGTTCTAGTTGATAAAATTGTTTCTCATGGTGGTATGCATTAATAGTTCTAATACTATATATGTGTAAACTGGAATTGAATAATGAAGTGACTGGTGGGTAAATGGGAGCTAGATTTATTACTTTTGGAATGAGAGGTTGCAAATAAGCAAAGGGAGGAAGTTAGAATGATTCTTGTGGTAATGGTTTAAAGTTGGAGACATCAGTACGAATTAACATGTCACTTAATAGAGATACAGATGATATGTATGGTTATTTGTACAGGCAGATATTAGTATAGATATATATTTTTTTCTTCTGTGTCAGTTGAGAAAGCCTAGAAACAGGGACATCCCAGTATCAGTAAGCACCTGTGGTACTCAGACCTTGGTTCTTAATACCACTGTCTAATAAAAGGAAGCAGGGCTTTTTAGAGAAATGGCTGATTCTAAGACAGGGGCAGGAAATATACAAGATGCACTTGGAGCATCTTATAGTTCCAGAGAGTGAGGATCTGTTGAGTATTCTCTCCCTCTCTCTCTCTTTCTCTCACACTCACAGCAATGGTTTGTCAAAGAGACACAACATCAACTGAAAGAATTTCTATTGGTCAAAGTTGAAGCACTTTGAACAAGAAAATAAAAGAAGTATTGGATCACAAACAAAAGTATAAAACAAATAGCCATGACTCAGTTTTGATTTACATAAATTATTAAATAAATGGGAGAATGGGTAAGAATAAACAGATATCCCATGCAGAAGAATTCCAAGTAGTTTATGTAAATACTCCACCCTTGAAAACATGAAATGTAATCCGCTACATGTTAACTGTTGACTTTGTTTGGTGATGTCTTTCTCAAATGTGCAATATGGGCAAGAAAGAGGAGAGAGTAAGTTCACAGTGGAGAAATTTTACAGTCATCTGAAGCCAGATGTTCAAGTACAACATCAACAGTGAAAAGTCATGTTGATAAAGTATTGGTCTGATATGATGAAAATAGAATTTAGCTTCTGTGGTCTGCCACTCAACATTCATAATTCTGGTCTCATCATAAGAAAATACCAAAGAAACCCCAATTAAGGGATATACTATAAAATAGCGGTAGTCTTCAAAACTGTGAAGATCTTCAAAAACAAAAACAAGACATTCTGAGCAATTGTGCCAGTCAAGAGGAACCTTAGAAAAACATAAAAACTAAATGTAATGTGGTATCTGGAAAAGGATCCTGGAACAACACAAAGACATTATTCAGATTTTCTTTCTTTTTACCTGAAGTATAGCCTTCATTTTAAAATAACATATAAAGATTGGCTTATTGATTATAATAAGTTTACCACACATTTGTAAGATATTTATAGGGGAAACTGGTTGTGGAATGTATGGGCACTCTCTATACTATCTTCTCAAATTGTTTTTAATCTAAAATTGTTCAAGCATTCATTAAAATGTAAAAATAAATAAATAAATAAACAAACAAATAAATAGGGGCACCTGGGTGATGCAGTCGGTTAAGTATCTGACTCTTGGTTTTAGCTCAGGTCCTGATCTCATGATTTCGTGGAGGTGGGATTGGGCACTGCACCAGGCTCCACACTCAGCACAGAGTCTGTTTGAGAGTCTTTCTCCCTCTCCCTCTGCCCCACCCCCCCATCCTGCTCTCCTTATGTCTGTGTGTGTGTGTGTGTGTCTCTTTCTAAAATAAATAAATATATATTTAAAGAGTAAAATGTAGAAGAAAAGAAAAAAAAAACCCTTTTAGTAATAATGTACTGTTGTTCATAATAATAACAAGCTGTAGGACTTTTCATGTGTCCTGCACTTTTGCAGGTTCATGGAATATTAAAATGCACATAATTATAAAACAAATCCGTAGAGAGATCTTATTAATAATTCCATTTTATAGATGAAGAAACAGAGGCACAGAGAGGTGAAATACCTTGCCCAAGGTGATGGCAATTAAATAGCAGAGCCAAAACTCAAATCTAATTCATCAAGCTCTAGGAGTTATGCTCTTTATGACTTCACTGTTGTATCTCTAGAATTAACTGATCATGTCTTTTAATAAATGGGTTGACTTTGAAAACACCCATTCAGATTAGGAAACCCAAGGAGGAAGACCCTTCGAGAGACATTGATACAACAAGCAGTAGTATCTGAGCAACTTTTGGGTCTGACTCTCTCTTTTTGAAATTTCTCATAGCTTTTACTTTCCATTATCTTCTCCTTTTCCTTATCCCTATCCTGTATTCCTAATCCCTCCTGCACTTTTCATTTTTCTTCCTCACTTCTATTGTCTTAAATTTTCACACAATTGAACTTTTGGTTATTTGAAAATTTTTCTTTCCTATAAATATGAATATGGTTGAGATCTCTCAGTGGCTTGTTAATCTCACTGGTAGCACTGAAAACTCATCCTAGAATTAGGTAGAAAAATAAATACTGTTAAATTTGTCTTCTTAATCCATCTTAAAGCTCTATGTTCCAAAGCTCCTTTTTGCCTATGGCTTCCAAATTTCCTGCATATACGTATTACTGGTAGTCTTTATTGACTAAAAGATTTAGGCATTTTATCCTATCAAAAATTAAAATAATATTTTTATATACAAATGATTATGTGGAAGCATGAAAAAATTCCAATTTAACCTAGGGCCACAAGAAGTGATGACAGAGTATGCTCAAACAATTTGGCCTTATTTCAAAATGCTTTCATATTGCCACAATTTAAGAAATAGATGCATTCCAAATGAGGTTAATAAAACCACTGGATTTATGGTCATGTTTGCAAAATAACCCCATAAAGTTCTTGAGGCCAATTTTAATAATAATAAAAGACATTTTTCCTGGGGCGCCTGGGTGGCTCAGTGGGTTCAAGCCTCTGCCTTAGGCTCAGGTCATGATCTCAGGGTCCTGGGATCGAGCCCCACATCAGGCTCTCTGCTCAGCCACGGAGCCTGCTTCCTCCTCTCTCTCTCTCTCTCTGTCTGCCTCGCTGCCAACTTGTGATCTCTATCTGTTAAATAAATAAATAAAATCTTTAAAAAGAAAAAAAAACATTTTTCCTATTAAATTACTAAACCGTCAAGACCATGCTAAGTCACTTATCATTGTTATATATTTCCAATATAGCAAGACTTTTCCAGAACTATATGGCCACCAGATTGACCTCAGCACAATAACCTTAGTATTTTAAGCTCTATGTTTAGCCTATATTTTATTCACTAGTTAGGATAGGCTACTGTCAGTATGATTTATTTCTTTAACCAAATTAGCTCCAGTATATATATACACATACACACACACACACACACACACACACACATATATATATGTATATATATTTTGCATGAACACATTGTTTAAAAATAATGTATATCCTGAACACAACTTTGGATGAGGCTACAGATTACTTTCAGTAATATTTTAGTAATAATAGTAAAATTTTCAGATTAGTTTCAGTAAACTAAGCTGAAATTCATTACTAATCCTTCTTCCCCTCCCTGTTTCTGTCTTTGTCTCTCTCTCTCTCCTCTCTAATCTACATCTGCAAATGCCAACAAATAGCACACATCAGCTATTTATGAAGGCCCTGCTGCCTATAAAGTCAATCCAATTAGTTCTTTTCCCACAAGCAAATGTCTTCAAATAACAACATCCTGTATGAAAAATCAATGCATGAATCAACAAATAATCATTGAATACCTAATAGAGTTGACTATAAATACATGAGGTTATTTTCCTTCTGATGATTTGAAAGGAAAGAGTATATGTGCTGCCGAAGCGAGCACTGAAAGGAAAGAGTAATTACTGAAGAGTCAGTCCTACATTTATGGGCTGTAACTTCAGAGTTATAGAGCTGATAGCTTCTCAGCGGGAAATATCACTAGCTATGCTCGTGTTTCAAAGATGAGTGCATATCTCTATCACTGTTTAATAGTGTTTAAACCTGTAAATGCATGTAGTCTGGTGAAATGAAGCAGCCAAAAATACATTAAGTAGAAAAATAGTTTCCCTGGATTTGTCTGTCCTAGAAATATAGTCTATGGAATTCATTTGGTCGTATCTTCAGTTAGAATTTTACATATCAAATGGTCAACCCAAAGAAGCCTTTGTAATTCTCCAAGTGAACTGCCTTCCATGAAGCTTTTCTGGGGTCATTTAATATGACTTAAGCAGATTTAGTTACTCTAGTCATGGCAACCATTTTTTTCCCCCTCCAACTTTCAAATCACTTTATACTTGCACATCTATTTTACCACTTTTCTAGGCTCTTATTTAATTTGGAAAACATTCTTTTGTATGTATGCAGAGTACCTGCATTCTGTTGCAACCTGTTCATGTATTTTTAGCTATTCCTTTTAGTTGGCATTGCCAACATGGTATGCTTCTTGAGCATCAACCCCAATTTTTATTTGGTTAGTCATTTATCACAAATCTTTGTCCATGTCTTCCAAGTGAGAAGGTACTGCCTCCCAGTTTTCTCTTCTATGTTCTGAGCCCTTGACTGCAAATCTATATTACTTTATACTCTGCTACTGATTGAGCACTGGACATGTAATGCAAGCCTATCAAATCAGAATTACTCTGAGGAATTTTGCAAGCATTATTGAGAAAATTGTATCTACCTTTATGATAACTTACCCTTTGGAGAGGGAGATAATTATTTTCTCCTATGCTTGGGGACACCACCCAGTGCCTGGGAATGAACCAAAATATAAAATGTGATGATATTTCTGAGAAATTATATGAAACTATTTTCTCATTAACCATGAATTCAATCATGCCTGAAACTCTCCCTAATCTCACTTATTACATAAAACAATAAACTCTTTTAACTCTAGATATCTATTCTTGATAGATCTTTAAAATTTTTCAGATTTTTTAAGTCTCAATTTTAAAATCAGATAAGAAAACATGTCTCATTTACTGCATAAGGATTTAAGAAAGTATTTGTGAATTTGTCTTATAAATGGTTAAGCACTATAGAAAAGTTAAAATAGTACTATTATACTTTTGAATATTTACTTTAGTATCATTTGTCTATTCTCATCACTAGATTTTTAGATTCTAGGCAAAACTTTTTCTTTATTCAAACATAAGTTGCTGCTGTACAACAGTGCTTATAAATTATGATAGCATTTATTCTCCTAATTGTGTATATATGGAAAAGGATCAGAGAAACTATGTTGTTTACCCAAAGATATGCTATTACCATGTGGTAGAATTAGGTGTCAAATATACCAGCCTTTCATAGTTTGAAATTAATGACTTTAATTGTACTTACTAATACCTGTTGGGATATTTGTAACACCTATTAGTGATATCTACTAAAAAGGAAGGAACCTATCATGGCATATAACCCACACATTTAACTTTAGTTATTAGCTTGGACTTTCCACCAAAAGCCAAGACTGGTACTAATGATCACCTTTTAGATCTGTTCTAGATTCTGAGCTTATTGATCTAAGTCTGGGCTTTAGATAGTTGCCCCAACTGCTCTCTGAAACCTTACCAGTCAAGTCTGTCCCTATGTCCAGAAATGTTTCAAAAAGCATTCCTCCACATCTAGATTATTTCAAATACATGACTGGATAGCTTGCAAAATGAATCATTTTTCATTGACTTCATTTGAAATTGGATCGTAAAAATTCAATACAAAGAAGTGTGCAGATATGTCTTTAAAAAGAAGAGATACAGTGTCTGAAAGGATTTGGTAAAACTTATTATTATTTATTTATTTATTGGTTATTTTTTTCTTTTTCTTTTTTTGTTCCTTTTTTCTTATGTTTTTATTAATTTTTAAATTTATTATCCTTAAAGATTTATTTATATGAGAAAGAAAGCACAGAAACAGAGGGAGGAGCAGAGGAAGGGAGAGAGAGAAAACCCTCAAGTAGACTTCCTACTGATCACAGAGCTTTACCTCAGGATCCATAAAATCATGACCTGAGCTGAAACCATGAGTCGGACACTCAACCAACTGAGCCACCCAGGATCCCCAAAACTTATTATCTTTATCAGGTGAAAATGTTGATCTCAAATTGAAATCTGTAGTTCTGTTATCCTAAACAGAGATCATCAAATCTCAGTAAAATAAAAATACAAATGGGCACTAATTCTAATACTCATTGGAATATGGGCAGCTAACAAGCAAAGGGGCCCAGTGTGGGCATCAGTCAAGTACATTCAATGATTCCAGATATACAACATTTCTAGGGGAACCCACAAGATCAAGCATGCCAAGATTTTCTTTGCTACAGCAAGCTTTAGGCCATAGGACTTGGTCATCTCTTTGCATAACGAGAAATATTCTCTCCTAAACCTGAGGCAGACTTCAGTTACTAGTATTGCAAAGGCAAGCTTTAAACTAGAAAATAGAACAGGAAAGATTGAGGGCTTTTCTGTGAGTCATTTCATTAGGGAAAATGAACATTGTTGTGAAGAATGAAAGAAAGATCCCAGAGCGGGGAAACACAAAACAATAAGAGTCATAATAAATAAATTGTTAATGAATGGAAGAAATTTATACAGTAAAGACAGAGTAAATTTAAACTACATTAAAACTATAGTTATGGGTTTATTCCCATAAGAATTTAATCTGTTATATCTTATCTCAAAGCCATTCTCTGTTGCAGTGCTAGATGGTTGGCCTGTCTAATGATGAATCATAGGGTTTCCGTCTGTGAGGACTTCACAGGCTTACTGAGGAACAAGAAATTTAAGTGAGGAATTCTGCTAAATAAGAGTAGTAGAGTTCACACTTGGGAACACTTAAGTGCTTGTGTGAGCCTAAATCTTAAAGGCTGAGGATCTTTATATGGTCTGAACAACATAGTTTCCTATGTTTCTGTATATTTTTGCATGCCTGAAATATGCCTCATTCTTGCTGAAAACAGATATACAACCACACTTGTTGTTGTTGTTGTTGTTTTTCACTTTAATGCATAGCCAATTGGAAATCTAAAGGATTCTTGAAATAGCAAAAAAATCTGCATCTTATAGCTATCAAAGAGAATGTGATGTTAGCTATTTAAATAGGTATCTGTACCTTTTCAAAGGTATAGCGAGAGGTGGACATCCTCCTTGGCATGTGTAATTTTAGAAAGTTAAAGATTCTTTATCACGTTACAATGGTCATTTATTATAATGTTGGTTAACTTTAGGATACCAGTTACTCTTGATTTACCCCACTCTAGTGTAGCAAGCCATCTTTTTCTGTTTCATTTACTTATGTCTTCAAAATGCCTAGAACAATACCTGGGCATGCAGGCACTCAGAAAAGATAATATATTGCAGGTAGAACCATGGCAAATATTAAAGAAGAGAAAAAGTATTTATATGTGTGTATGTACATGTGTTACCTGTGTGTGTGTACATGCACTCCCCTAAACAAACAGGAAGATATGGTTGACTTTTATTGAAAGACTAAAAAGGGAAAAGAAAAAAATAACCTTTCTCCTACTCCATATTAAAAACAAATGTAATTAACATTGTCTTTGGAATTCTTATTTAATTTTAATAAGATTTCTTAGTTCTCTTTCCCTGCTTGTATACTCTACTCCTTTACAGTTTAATTCCTGTGTACTTCATGGTCAGACCATTACATATTAGCAAGGAAAAGGCGGTTTTTCATTTTATTAAGTTGCTTATGAGAAAATGTAAATTATTGGGGCGCCTGGGTGTCTCAGTGGGTTAAAGCCTCTGCCTTCGGCCCAGGTCATGGTCCCAGGTTCCTGGGATCAAGCCCCACATCAGGCTTTCTGCTTACCAGGGAGCCTGCTTCCTCCTCTCTCTCTGCCTGCCTCTCTGCCCACATGTGATTTCTGTCTGTCAAATAAATAAATAAAATCTTAAAAAAAAAAAGAAAGAAAATGTAAATTCTTTGGCCTAAAATTTTAGACTTTTCTTAATTTAATTCCAACTTTATATTAAAATATGTTAAATTTTAAAGGAAACTACTGCTCTCAAAATAGAAAACACATAGTTCTACATTGCAAATATATTTAGCACATTTTGGTCTCTGTCCCTTTATCCCATAGTCATTCTACATCTATTTTCTCCATTACAGTTGACTAAAAAATTATTCTAAATGCCTGTTTTAAGGATGTGAATTTAACATTGACTTAATCATACAAAAAGACACAATGCCAGTCCCTTCTCTAAAATGTTGATTTTTGTTGTCGGTGGTGGTTTCTTTGGGGCTGAGAAAAGAACATAAAATATTCTCTCCTTAGACTAGTAGGATTTAAATGAGCTCTAACAGAATGCTAAGGCAATTCACTAGAGCCATGGTATCTTCCTGAGAGCAGTTCCTGAGGTGACAGATATACACAACTCACAAGACTTTAAGCAAATATATATCTTTGTACTAAATGGTAGATTCTCAACAGAACTAGACTAGACAGATCACGCTCCAGAAGAGTTAGATGGACTCTTCTGTATTCCACTGAGAACAAGGAGTAGCAGTAATAAATTGAATCCAAAGTGTTAGGATTTCTTGTTGCTTTAATTTATTTATAAAATTTAGTCATTTGGGGGTCCTTGGGTGGCACCGTCATTTAAGCACCAGACTCCTGGTTTCAGCTCAGTTCGTAATCTCGGGGTCATGAGATCAAGCCCAGTTGGGTTCCATGCTCTGCATAGAGCCTGCTTAAGTTTTTCTCTCCATCTCCCTTTGCTCCTCCTGCCCCCATTCTCACTTTCAAATACATAAAACTTAAAAAAAAAAAAAAAAAAACAAGAAGCTCTGCAAAATAAGTCTTTGGCATGATGATGAAAATGATTAAAATAATTACCATTTATTGAATACTTACAAGCCCAAGTACATCTATTTTACTGATGATCTCATTTAATTCTCACAGCATACTTCTGAGGTGGGTGCTATTTTCATCCCTAGTTTTTAAATGAAGAACTTAAAACTTAGAAGATTAAATAATAAACATTTCATTGTGCATATATTGTATGACAGGTATTGCACTAACAGCTTTATGCATACATATACATGGTCTCACCTTAACCTAATAACAACTCCATAGGGTGCATTCCACTTTTATCCCCTTTCTTCAGTGAAGAAATACACAAACACACACATAGGAACTTGACCAAGTTCACGTACCTTGAAGACTCAAATCCACTGTAGAAACTCAATTATTAACCACTTTATGATGCCTTTCATGGATTTTTTTTTTCAAAGATATGTCAGACTTCTGTGTCAAACAGAACTGAAATTGAATTTTGGTTCTGACATATAGCAGCTGTTAATCTTTCTGAAACTCAGTTTCCTCTATAAGGTTAAATAAAAATACTTAGCTCAAAGGGTTGTTTGAAGTTTAAATGAGATATTGGTATTTAAAGCATTTAATACAGGGCTTGAAATATAGAAAATATTCCATAAATAGTAGTTGCCCTTTTTAAGCTTTAGACCTACTATTAATAAATTAAATATTAAGTAAATATTAACAGATGTTTATACTAGTACAGAAAAATTACTTAATAACCATATTAGAAAATAAAAAATTAGAAATATAATAAATTGTAAATCTTACATCTGTGTAGTGCTGTAAAGTGTTCACAATGGTGTCAGACAATTTGTTTTTACATTTGAGTTTAATTGTTTCCTTTGGATTAGGTAAAGCAGAATCTGTTTTCCCTCTATGGGAAACATATGAAAAATAGATTCCTTTTTCTTTAAAGGTTTATTTATTTATTTATTTATTTGAGAGGGGGGTGTCATGTGTAGAGGGATAGGGAGAGAATCTCAAGTAGACTCCCAGGGAGCCTGACCTGGGGCTTAATCTCAGGACCCTGAGATCATGACCTGAGCCAAAACCAAGAGTTAGATATTCAAATGGCTGAGCCACCCAGGCACCCCAGGAAAAACAGATTCTGAATGATTAGTCAAAGCAAAAAAATAACTAATGGTTGAGCTGGGGATCTTCTAATCAAGTCTCTCAATGCATATCCACAATTATCCCAATATCATGTATGGTTATCAAGAATAGACATCAACCTACTGGTTTTATATATAATTGAAATTCTAAGTACAAAATCCTTTCACATACTTATGTATTAGTTTCAAATATGAAAGCTTAACATGTATACAAATGCCAGTTTTCATCAAGAAGCAGACTATGTAGTAGTAATACAATTTTAGGTATATTCATTTTAAAAATTGTGTTCACTGATACTTAAAGAAAAATCTGTCACTACCATAAAGGAAACAGAAAAATACTAATGTATAAAAATAGAGATCTTTGAAAAGTATTATGAATTATAAGAAGTTGATTTCCTTTCATTTATTTAAGTCAATGGAACTGAGAGGAAATACTTGAGTCTGGAGAAAAATGCATATTGAATAGCATAAGCATACTTAATTTTAGGAAATAAAAGCTGTTTTCCTTAAACAGATATTGCTATATAGAATAGTAAATAAAAATCAATTGGACATTCCTATTTTAAACTATGCTCATAGTTTCTATACATTAAAAATATAAAAGATGACTAAAATATATTTGAAAAAGTTCATATGAAATATAAAATTTATAAATAGATATGTTCTTTCCCATATTAAAAATAAGTCCTTCCTATGAGGCTCTTTTGATGAGGCTTAACAATTTCTGAATTAATGTGTTAATTAATGCTTAGCAATTTCTGAATCCTAACACTGAGGAAAGATGGAAAAAGGACATAAGACATAAGAGGGGAAGGAAATTGGTAGTTTCTAAAATTAAAAAAAAAAATAGTAACAAACTCCTAGTAAGCATATTCTGCCTTTAAGTTATGTTAGATTAGGTCATAGAACATATTGGAAAAAGATATTTGATGTTTTCTTCTCCTTGCCATCTAATATATTCCAATCAAATTTGCTTTTCTGACCCTCACACTGAGATTAATTGACCTCTCACTTGACTTAGAAAATAAAAGCATTCAGCAAGAAATTCCTCTACTCCTTCTATGGTGTTTCTGTCTCCATTCAAATGTTCTTTCTTCATTTTTATTTCAGAAGAATTTATTGATCCCCTTCTCTCAGAAATTTTCTGAATCTCCTTTAATTTTTCTGTGTTTTGTATATATAATTTCTCATTTTTTTTTTGTTTAACTTAACCTAATGTTATACTCAAATCTCTTTCATGAGAAAACATGATCTACTTTATCTCACCACCCTTTCAAGGAACTCAGTAAGTTTAGATACTGTAGTATGAAGTAAGGATCAAAGTTTATTCCTTAAATATTCTGGAATATATACTAATAATAGCTGATTAGACACCTAACATGTGCTAAGCATAGGTCCACATACTTTCAACCACCCTTCAATTCTCAGAAAATTTTATGAAATTTAAATTGTTTTCATGTTTGGGTCTTGGGCTGGATTGATGTTATTTAAATACATTATTCCAAATGCATTACTTAAAACTATGCTTCACAATGAAGCAAATAAAGTCTTCAGTATATGTTATTGGGGACAACTGGACATCTGCATGCAAAAAAATCAATCTAGATACTAATCTTAAATCTGTCACAAAAATTAACTCAAATGGATCATAGACTAAGTGTAAAACTTTTATTAAAAGTATAAAACTTCTAGAAAATAACAAAAAATCTAGATGGTCATGGGCATGGTGGTACCTTTAGATACAATACCAAAGATACAATTCATGAAAGAAATAACTGATAAACTGCTCTTGATTAACTTAAAAGTTTTCACAAAAGACAGTATCAAGACAATTAGACAAGAGATTGACTGGGAGAAAAATTCCACAAAAGACACATCTGATAAGGGACTATTATCCAAAATATACAAAGAACTCTAAAACTCAACAATAAGAAAACAAATAACCTAATTAAAAAACAGACCAAAGAACTTCACAGAAAACTCACCAAAGAAGATATATAGATGGCAAATAAGCATATGAAAAGATGTTCCACACAGTATGTCAGCAAGGAATGCAAATAAAACAACAGTGAGCTACCACTACACACATATTAGAATGGTCAAAATCCAGCACACTGACAACACCAAATGTTAGCAAGAATGTGAAGCAATGGGAACTCTAATCTACAATGAGAGCCATCTTCAACAGGAATTCTTATTGCTAGTGGAAATAAGAAATTGCTTTCACCACTTTGGAAGGTGGTTTAGCAGTTTGTTACAAAACAAAACATACCCTTACCATATGATCCAACAATTGTACTTCTTGCTGCTTACCCAAAGAAGTTGAAAAAACTCTTCCACACAAAACCTACATGCTTATGTTTATAGCACCTTTATTTAAAATTGTCAAAACTTGGAGACCACCAGGATGTCCTTCAGTAAATGAATGCATAAATAAACTGTGGAAAAGCCAAACAATGGAATATTATTCAGCACTAAAAAGAAGTGAGTTATGAACCCAAGAAAAGACATGGAGGAATGTTAAATACATATAGCTAAATGAAAAAAGCCAATCTGAAAATGCCAGATACTGTGTGATTCCAGCTATATGACATTGTAGAAAAGGCAAAACTATGGAGAAAATAAAGAGTGGTTGGGGGGAAACGGGTTGGTGAGGAGGAGAAATGAATAGATGGAACATAGAGGCTTTGTAGAATGGTGAAAATAATCTCTGACATTATAACAATGGACAAATGTAATTATACTTTTGTCCAAACCCATAGAATGTGCAACATCAAGAATTAACCATAATGCAAACTATGGACTTAGGGTAACTATGGTATGTCAATATAGGTTCATCCTTGGTTAAAAAAAAGGACCATTTTAGTGAATAATATTGATAATGGTGAAGGCTATGCATGTGTGGGGACAGGGGATATATAGGAAGTCTCTATACCATTCTCTTAATTTTGCTGTAAATCTTAAACTGCTCTAAAAAATAAAGTTTACTTTAAAAAAAATTATCCATTCTTGGAAATATATATTAAAAAGGTTTTAAAGTGGTACTAAATTGGACTGGCATGGCATGACTTTGTTTTGTATCTTTTTTTAAAACACACATAATTGGGCCTAGGTGACAAAGTTTGAGAGATAACTTGCAGATAAGAAAATAAAACAGCAATAAAAACAACAGAACAATTGACATTTCTTGGCATCCTGAATGAGAAAGAAAGGAAAGCTAGAATATTAAGGGACTGGTAGGAAACACAGTGGTCCAGAAATAAATAGTCTCTATGAAGTTAAAATCTAGATAGATGTATTTGAAAGTGGAAACTGAGAGCTAGAAAAGTATGAGATCAGATAATGCAATTTTATAGTATTAATTTGCAGTAACTTCTGGATTATGACAAAGTTTTAAATTGTAGACATGAAGTGTATTTGGATGTATGTGCTAAGAAGCTTAAAGCTGTTGGGATTGAGGAGAAAACATTACCAAACGTGAATTAAATATTAATTATAAAAAAAAGTTAAAGCTAGGATAGTGGTGGAATAAAAGATAGCTATAAAGCCAGGACTTAATCTTTAGTGAGCAACTGAGAGTGAAAACAAAGAATGGAGGAAAATATTATGACCAGGTGATCTGAATTCAACATTGTTTTTATTCAATAATGAAAGATAATAGTTTGGAATAATAACTATCATAGACATCTGTTTTTGATGGCTTCATCCTGCCATCAGTGAAGTTAATGGGAACACAATGGAGGCCATGGAATACAGAGACTTGGATTGTATGAGAAAAGAGTGGACAGGAAGAATATTCATTGTAGTTGCTTTGCAGTAGAATTAGATAACTGATCAAAAAGTGTGGATTTCACAGAGGGAATAGCAGTGGGAGTATAAATTAAAGGAATTTAAGGGTACTATTTCAAAGACAATAGATTGTTAAATTGTTTTAGCATCTCAATGTAGTGACAGTTGACAGAGAAAATAAGTGTTTTGAATTAGTGTATATCAAAATATTTATAGGAACTTTGTACAAAGGTCCATGCAAGCTGATAATATTTTGTGCTTGTTAACCAGTTGCTCAGACTTTCCTATAAAAGTGAATATCCTATTAACTTTTTTAAAAAAATACATTTATTCTGGGGGTGCCTGGCTGGCTCAGTCGGTAGAGCATTGGACTCTTGATCTCATGGTTGTGAGCTCAAGTCTCATGTTGGATGTAGAGATTTCCTAAGAATAAAATCTTTAAAAAAATAGAATAAAATACATTTATTCCAAAAAAGAAAAGTACCCAGAGAACCATAGTCTTTAATTTTTCTTGTTTAGTCTATAAGATATCCTTTAAAAATTTTTTTTCTTCAGGAGGAAGCATGATTTTCTTCATCATTTTCATTCAGCCATAACTGTTTTAAAACATTGATTTCTCTACTGCTCCTGTAAATCACCCAGAAGCTGCTTATATTCGTGTGAATTTAAGCTACATATGTTTCTCATTATTACACAGTACCCCTGATCTGACTTTTTCTGATAAGACTAAATTGAATTCATGTGATAAAAACATGTTCCTTTCCTGGAAATAGTCATTATTCATAGACAGCATTCCAATTTCACACTCCAAACGAATGTGGAAACAAATCCTGTATTCCACACAAGGCAATTTTGGGGAAAACAACATTCACAGTTTCTGTAATGTTGCTAATCAGAAATATCTGCAGTTTTTTTCTTCTTTTTTTCTCTGGTGCTGCTTAGTTTGTTCTCATGCACATCCTTTTATAAGGGCCATGGAAGGTTACGGTGGGATGGACATGGGCTTTTCACTTGGGCAGACTTAACTCTTCTTGCTTCTGTCACTGACACATTTATTGGTGGTAGGGGGCTGTTATCAGATACTTGACTATTAACTACTATACTGTAGCACCTCTCAGAGTACAGCTCACATGGCCAGAATGAGGAATAAATCAAGTATCTGCCTTTCCTATATTCTCCCTTCATTTTAGTGAAGTTGTTTTTCCAGAGTCTTATCTGGTCATAGAACTGAAATTTAAAAAACAAAAACAAAATCTACCTACCATCTTCACATCCATTGCACTTTCCAATATAATATAGTTTTTTCATCTTTTCAGAAAATGTTTGAGGTATAATTGCTTTACTTAAGAAAATAAAAGAAATCTGGCGAGGGCTATAATCATTCAGTTCTTAGTCCTAGAAAAGTTTTTTGTTTGTTTGTTTTTAATAATAGAAGAAATTAACAATCTTGAGAATGATATTATGCTTATTCTGCAGTTTTATAGTATTAATGTACATTGTAAATATCAATTCCCTTTTCCTTCTCTTTCCTACATATTGTTAAATAATATTCAAGAAACAAAGAGGTATGTTCTTGCTGTTGCTAAGATTTAAAGATCATCTGTTAAAATGATTAGTTATTGATTTATTCATGTTATAATTATCTTCTTAATTGGTGTAATACACAACTATTTTCTTTATTTTCTTTTTTTGCTAAAGATAGGATAGATTTAAGATGTACAACATGATGACTTGATATATATATATATATCATATATATATGATGTATATGATATATACATCATATATATATGATATATATATATAATATATACATATTCATAGTGAAACGATTACTATAGTCAAACTAATTAACATATCTTCCCCTCACATAGTTGCTATTATGTGTGTGATGAGAGCACCAGAGATCTACTCTCCTGACAAATTTTCAGTATTCAATACAGTATTAACTAGTCATCATGCCGTATATAAGTTCTCTAGATTTAACCATCCTACATAACTGCAACTTTATACCTTTTGACCAAGGTTTCCCCATTTCTCTCCTCTCCTTTCCCCTGACTTCCACTCTCAGTGTATTCAAGGAGATTCTGCCATTTGCAACAACATGAATCAAGGGGATGGGGGACATTATGCTAAGTGAGATAAACCAGCCACAAAAAGAAAAACAAAAGCAAAAAAACCTTAATGATCTTATTATACGTGGAGTTCACAAAAGTGTTTTGTTTATTCAAAAATTTTATTACTAATAGCATTTTTTAAATTTTTTAACATCTTAATTTTATTTTTTTCAGTGTTCCAAGATTCATTGTTTATGCACCACACCCCGTGTTCTATGCAATACATGCCCTCTTTAATACCTATGACCAGGCTGACCCATCCCCCCATCCCCCTCCCCTCCCAGACCCTCACTTTGTTTCTCAGAGTCCACAGTCTCTCATGATTTGTCTCCCCCTCCGATCTACCCCAATTCACGTTAATTGAGCACTAGGGAGTTGCCTGGGTCGCTAAGATGGTTAAGTGTCTGCCTTCAGCTCAGGTCATGATCTCCTGGTCCTGGAATCAAGTTTTACCTTGTCTTCCAGCTCCCAGCTCAGCAGGGAGACTGCTTCTTCCTCTTCCTCTGACTCTCCCCACTTGCTTGTGTTCTCTCTCTCTCTCTCAAATGAATAAATAAAAACTCTTAAAATAAGTACATTGAGTGCTAGGATAAGACAGAGATTCTGATTTCTAAATTATATGGTGAAAAAAAAAAGTAAGAGTATATATGTATTGAGAAACATTTGTGTCCATTACAAATACAGTTTGTTTTCTATTCTTGTCTAGATGTCTAGGATCTAAATATTTATTTTCTTATATGTTAGAATAGTAGAAAATTGAAAGCACTTTATAACTAGAGGGAATTCCAGTGATGCATTTTATATAGCTGTAACCAATGAAAACACTTTTTAATCCCCGGTGAAAGGACTGCTCTTGTACATCCTGGGGAGCAGTGAGGGAGGAGTACGAAGGGGACATGGAGGAGCAGTCAGAGGCTGTACTCAGTGGGAAGATCTCCTCATAGAGTCCCCAGATGACCTCTCTTTCATTGCTCCTATTTGGCATTAACTGAATGTTAAACTGCTTATATACCATCCAGAGGGTAGACATGCAGTTGGGACCGTGCTTTTAAGAAGTACCTTGTGAACTTATTTTGCAAAAAATGAAATAAAGAATTTCCTATTGTGGAGGTGGAAGAAAAGTAGGAAATTGAGACATTGCAAAGCCTTCTTCTTCCCTTCTATTACTGCATACAAAGTCCATCGGCCTGTAGCCTAGTCACTGTTTCTCCAGATTCCAATTTGTCTTATTTTCTCTACTATAACAATAACCTGGATTTATACCTTGATAAATATCCTTTAGAATAGGAGTAAGACACTAGTAGAGATTCCTGCACCAGCATACAATTAACTACTTGAATATCTTGAATTCTAAAGCGATCCTTGCTGAGTATAATCAGAGAAATGTAAAGCTCTTTTATCATGTGGTGACAATTTTTTAAGTGCTCGCTAGGTTACAGGCACACATTCCTGAAATGAGCAATTCATAGTTTAAGAATTAATCATCTAAATGATTCTGCATTGGTTTATTCCCAATTAGATGCAGACTTTCCTCTCCATAGGGAGGATACGAATTCCACTTGGTTTTATTTACTTCAGAGATAACAAAGAAAGAAGTGTCTCTGTTTTGAAATTTTGTACCCATGTATTCAGTTCCACCTATGTGACTGTCATTTTGTGTTAACTAAATAAATTTATGCCATAAAGTTATAGGACTTTAAAACATGTAATTAATTGGTGAAATGCCACTTGCATGCACATACCCTAATTTCATGAAGTCGATCTAAAAACTTCATTTGCCTTGAAACCATTTCAAGACTCATTAATAATGACCTTTCATGAATATATGAAGATGGCACACGGGAGCCTATTGCAGATCTGCACTGTTTATGGAGTTTTACCACACATCCTTCATTGGCAATGGTTATCTATTAATTTATTCTTAGTCTCCAAACTGGTATCTTTTGTGTTAAACGTTAACTATTTAAGATGCAGTTTATTAGATGCATCATTATGTTTGAATTTTAAAACATGTGCATAGTCATATGCAAATGTGTATATAGAAAGATAATGTGCATCAAAATATCAATACGTTTCTCAGCATAAACCTATCAGAGAAAATTATTTTCTGTATTTCTGTATTTTGTGATTTTTACAAAACTGGAAGTTTTACCTGTATACTGATTGTTAGAAATGTGACAAGGATTCAGAAATATGAGTCATTATCATCCTCAAGTTTCCAAGATAAGGAAGATGCCCTGAAAAAACAATAATAAGATATTAGAAATAACAAATGTGTGTTTTCTCTAGGACTTTTGAATTGACAGATATACTCATAAAGGCATCTAGAGAGTCAATATTGTCACCATTTTGCCAATAAGGACCCTCATCTTGATTGTCTTATATGAATAAGTGATAAGATTAAACCCATACATTCCAACTATAAATCTAGTGCATTTTCCACTATAATTAATTTTAAAACCCTAACACTGACCTTTTTAAGACTGAAATTAAATGCCTAAGAGCAGGTACAAAAAAAAAAAAAAATAGAAGCTCGATCATCAGAGAAGAATATTTGGGCAAATTTATACTCAACCCCTACCTTTGAACACAACCAGGATCCAGACAGGTGGGAATTTGGAAAGGTAGACTTTCTGGGAAAGAGACAGAACACCAAAAAAACAAAACTATGGGGGAAAAAACATGATCATGGGACAGATAAAGACATAGAAAAATGTAGAAAATAAAATTTGATTAAATAAATGCCTAAATCATACTCAAGTGACTATGTTTTTAATATTTTTGTTAAATAAACTGGGGTAAAATAAGAAAAAAATGATTAAAAATGAAGAGAAATGTACTTAGATAATTAAAATAGAGCATCTATTTCTTCAACAATACATTTGCATAATTTATGATGAAAGATTAGTAGATTTTTATTGCATATTTACTCTTTGTTTTTAAGTATGCTAAGAACTTTAAACACATTTTTTTAATTTAAATAGCCTAACAACTCATGGAAATAATGTTTTTGTCTCCATTTTTAGATGACAAAAATACATTTAAGTAACCTGAGAATAGTTAAGTCATTTCGATAGTGACAGAGCCAGACCTTGACACTGAATCTCCAAATTCAAAGTCCAAGTGGTTATTATTTCTTTAACTTTTAGTATAAGGACTCTAACATTCAGGAAGTCTGAAGCAATGAACTAGGTAATCCTTTCATAATTACAAAATCTCACTGCTCAGGGGTGCCTGGGCAGCTCAATTGGTTAAGCGGCTGGCTCTTGATTTTGGCTCAGGTCATGATCTCAGGGTCATAGGACAGAGCCCCCTCCCAAGGCATCAGGCTCCCCACTCAGCGAGGAGTCTGCTTGACAGTTCTCTCTCTCATTCTCCCTTTACCCCTCCCCATGCTCCCACTTGCTCCCTCTCACTATATAAAATAAATAAATAAATAAATCTTAATAAAAATAAAGATTCCCTGCCCCTGCCCCGTGCTTGCACAAGCTCTCTCTGTCTCAAAAGAAAAGTACTTATTACCAGCTCAACTTTGTAAATGTCATCTGTGTATATACTAATAAAGCAAGCTATATATTACCTTTCTTGCTATTCAATCCTGGGAAAAGCCTTAATTAGAAAGATATACAAAAGTTCCCTGTTACTCATTATCCAAAATTTGCTCTCTCACAACAATTTGTTAGTCAGACTTGCTATCACACTGAAGTCAGATATCTTGGTTTGTGAAAACTTAGTTACTGCTCTGTTAACACAGGACAAGGAAATTTTTTTGTTTGTTTTTGTTTTTCCAAAATGCACCATCAACCTCAGTAATAGCTATAGAAATCTAAAGACTTCGAGCTATTAGCAAAAGAACCTGCAAAGGGGATACTGGAAAAGACCAGATGTAGTCTCTGTTCCTCTGTCAGTATGTATAGTCTTCTGACATCATGCGACTGGGAACAGTTTGTATGTTATGTATAGTATGAAATAATGGCAGATTGAAATTAAAACACATTCTGAACATTGTAACTTCAGGTTTATGAATGTTAAATTACTACTATTATAAAAGTACTAATCTTTACATTTGAAAGTGATGTTAATAACATAAAAAAAATAATGCCTACCTGTCTGGTTTCCTTCTTTTCCAATGATCAGTTAATTTGGAAATTTAAACTGTTCTGTTATATAGAGTTTTACAAGTTACAGAAGTCTTCACCACACCTTATTGATCCAGCTTCTTTGTACTAAACAAAGCAGGCAATAACACACAATTTCTTATTTGACCACTTACCACTAAAGAAAAAAGTAAAGAGTGGTGTATTTTAGTGCATTAAGAAATATAACAGAAAAATAACTGAAGAGATAGAGACATATACGAGGTTTCCAACTTCAGTAGTGGTCAGGGAGGCGCTATTTATAAAGTAACATTTAAGTGCAGACCTAACAAAGGGAGAGAACAAGCCAAGGAGTTATGGGAGAAGATTCCAGACCATAAACAGCCAAGATGCAATGTGGTTAACAAGGAGTAAGTAAGGGATTCTCTCTTTTTTTTTTTTTTAAGATTTTATTTATTTACTTGACAGAGAGAGAGAGATCACAAGTAGGCAAAGAGGCAGGCAGAGAGAGAGAGAGAGAGATCACAAGTAGGCAGAGAGGCAGGCAGAGAGAGAGGAAGGGAAGCCGGCTCCCTGCTGAGCAGAGAGTCCGATGTGGGGCTCGATCTCAGGACTCTGGGATCATGACCCAAGCTGAAGGCAGAGGCTTTAACCCACTGAGCCACCCAGGTGCCCCAGTAAGGGATTTTCTGTAGGTGATGACAGAGACATGGGCAGGACAATCAGGTGAGGGCTGGGAATATGTTGAGGTATCTTGGTTTTTAATCTGTATAATGTAGCCACATATCAGAGGACTCCAAACAGGTGAAAAGCATGTTAAAACACTTTAAAATAAACTGTTGGGAGCTGTGTCGTGAATTGACGGTAGAGGGCAGATAAAAGGCAGAAACAGTAAATCAGTTCTGAGCCAACAGTAAAATACCAGGCAAAAGATAAAAGACACCTTGAAACGTAATATGATCATTATAGGTATTAACCTTTGCACTTGGAAAATGAGAAATGGACAGACTCTGGCTTTATTTCCATGATAGAACCAAGAAGCATTTCTGACAGATTGGATGTGATGAGAGAGACAAAAAGAATAACCAAGAATGCCATCAAGGATTTGAGTAACTGGATGGGAAGGTCTTTGCTGAGAAGAATAACTAGCTTTGATGGTGGAAATAAGTTTGATCTGCCTATTAGACATCTTTGAGAAGATGGTAAGTGAGCTGTCAGAGATAGGAGACTGAGGTTTAGGATTGTGTTCCTGGGCTGGGGATGGAAATTTGGAAATTGCCATTGTATAAATGGAATTTAATGGGGTATGACTACATGAAATCACCAAAGGACTGAGGAAAAATAGAGGTAGGGGAATAAAGATATGAGTTGGTTAAGGATAATGAGAAGAAAAACGTAGGAGACTATTTGCTCCTTGAAGCCAAACAAAGAGAAAATGTGGCATTTTGTATTTCCTTATAGAAATAGGATATAGCAAATGCCTAACTATATTTTTATCCAACTGTGTATATTTGACATTTCAACATAGTGACTGATGTCTCAATGACATTTTGATAACTTTCCTTTAACCATTAAGAAATTGATAGTATAATTTGGTTGAGTACTTAACAATTTTGATAATCTGCTCACCACATTGGTTGGTGCCTTTCAACTAGAATTTAACAAAAACAACAACAACAACAACAAAAAACCTACCAAAAAAGCCCCTACAAAGCCTGACTAAAACATCTTAAAAATTGTAATTATAGCATTCTATGTTATTAAAACATAAATACTATTTATTCATTTTCTACTTGGATTATTAAAAAAAATGAAGTTTAGTTAGTTAACTTCAGTGGACAGGTCTATCCACTTCTTAGATAATATTAGAAACCTGACACAGTTCAATGAATGTTGACAGGTTTGTCCATTTATTTATTATATCACTCATTTGTGAAATGTAAGATAATGGTGGAAACATTATCACAGATGAACTTCATTTAAATACTAATACATTTTGTTTTGTGATTAAAAATCAGTTCTATTAAAATATGGGCATGATTTCCAGGAGTAAAGCAATTGCTAAATGTATTTCAAGTAGAGGTGTTTTTTCTTTTCCTTTCAACTGTTTTTCTGTATTCAGGTTGGAATAAAATGATATGTACAGGTTGATGGTTATCTATGGAAAGATCCTCCCTTGTTTTGGAAAATTTACCACTGAGAATAGGTTTAAAGAGTAGCTAAAGTCAAGAGAGTGCCGTCAAAGCAGAGACCTCCCCGCTATAGGAATACATTAAAAAATACTACAACAAAGATCAATTCTGAGTACAGCAATTTTAAAGTAAATTTTTACCTTGGGGTGTACTTAGATATTTGAAAATATTGCAAAAAATAACACAATCAGTCCCCATATACTCTGTACCGTTTTTACAAAAGTTATTGCCTCACATAAACATGGTTAGCTTATCATAACTGAACAATTAATTAATATTAACTAGACCCCAGATTTCATTCAGACTTCAGCAATGCATTTCTTTATTTTTTAAAGATTTATTTACTTATTTAAGAGAGAGAAAGCAAGAATGTGTGTGCGTGCACGTGCACACATGAAGGGTGGTGGGGATGGCAGAGGGAGAGGAGAAAGAATTTCAAGCAAATTCCCTCCTGAGCACAGGGACCAATCCTGATCTCACAACCCTGAGCCCACAACCTGAGTCAAAACCAAGAGTCAGATGCTTAACCAACTAGGCCAGCCGGGAGTTCCTGTAATGTGTTTTGTACTCCAGGATTCAATCCAATACACCAGATTGCATTTAGTCATCATATTTCAGTAGTCTGTGGTCTGTGAGAGTTTCTCAATCTTTCCTTGTAAAATATGCCTTAAAGTAAACTGTCTAGAATTCTTCAATGTGGACATATCTCTGACTGGTTAGTTATTGTCTTTATTAAGCAACTGAGCCTTGACAAATCTCATTTCTTTACACAATCAGAATTTTCTGCATTGTTTATAACCAGGAGTATAATGTGAAATAAAAAGTTGTGAAAAATATGTAAAATTCTAACCTGGTGCTCAAAACCAGTGGTGAGCATGGTCATAATTATGAAACACAAAAATATGCCAAAAAACCCCTCTAAGTCATCAAAATATCAATTTTGCTGGAAAAAATGATGAAGAAATGGGGGCCTGGATAGCTCAGTTGGTTAAGCGTCTGCCTTTGACTCAGGTCATGATCTCAGGGTCCTGAGACAGAGACCAATGTCAGGCTCCTTGCTCACCAAGGAGTCTGCTTCTCCCTCCCCTCTGCCTAACCCCCCAAACCCACTCCTGCTCTCTCTCTCTCTCTCTTTCAAATAAATAAAATAAATACAATCTTAAAAAAATGATGAAAGGGAAGGTGCTATATACTAAGGGAGAGTATAATTTTAAGATAACTTTCAATAAGGTCTTTACTTCCTCCCTCAGAAAATAAATCTAGAAAAGTCCAAATAGGGGTGCCGGGATGGCTCAGTGGGTTAAAGCCTCTGCCTTCTGCTCAGGTCATAATCCCAGGGTCTTGGGATCAAGTCCCGCATCAGGCTCTCTGCTCGGCAGGGACCCTGCTTCCTTCTCTCTCTCTCTCTTTGCCTGCCTCTCTGCCGATTTGTGATCTCTGTCTGTCAAATAAACAAATAAAATCTTAAAAAAAAAAAAGTCCAAATAAACTTGCTTCAGAAAGGATGAAGCCCTATAGGTTTTACAAGGAATCATTGTTTAAAAAAAAATAGACTGCTCATAAATACAGATTAATAAGCTGTATTTATTTTTTAATTTTTTTTTAATGTTCCAAAATCCATTGTTTGTGCACCGCACCCAGTGCTCCATGCAATATGTGCCCTCCACAATGTATTTATTTTTTCCTGAGAATTTGTCTTGAAAGAAGCAATCAATTGCAATAATTTTAATTTATAAAATTTGCTTTGAGGTGATATTTGAAGCAAAGATATAGAAGTGTAGAATTGGAAAGAATTTTAAGGATCATTAAATATAATTTGTTTATTTTATAGATAAGGAAACAGAGGCTCTATGAGTTCCTACATAACCAGGAACACAAAAGTACTTGATGAGGACATATCAGGGAGTATGCACTTTTCCTTACTCACCAGGAAAAAGGTAGTGCTCTTTTCCTGTTTAGCGACTTACTAGCCCGACAAGTTTTGAGAACACAGGGCTAGTAAAATAAATCGACTCAGTTGTTAGGAATAATATTACAGGATGCGTGGAGACTAAGAGAACTAGCTGAATATAAAAAGAGACTACTCGCATCTGCAGAACATGGGTAGCAATTTTTGATGGTTGAGCAATAGGAGGAAATGAGACTTCACTTGTGTGAAGCAAACTATGATAGATGTATACTCAGGATACAATTTTTTTCTTCAGAAATCGAGATTGTTGTAAAATGTGACTTTTGCAGTGATGAAACTGTTTTTGTTTGAACTGTGTGAGGAAAATGGTTTATAGCTTTACATGTTAGTGGATTGTTACTGTGGACTCTGTTCTGTCCTTTTAAGTCAGTCTTAGGTTGATGGGTTTATGTTTAGATCATGGGATCCCCTGAGAAAGTCAAAGATAGAATGATGGAAGTATTTCATGCCTGACATTGTGGAGGCATGACAGTCTCAAAATCTGAAGTAGAAGATCTTTGAGATTAGTGAAGTCATTCTTGCCACCAAATGCCTGGATTGGAAGGATGGAAATAAAACAACAGGCTTGTAATTATTCTGAGATCCTTTTCTCTCTCTTGCTCTCTCTAAATGAGGAGTAAAATTAAAGAAGTAAGGCTGAGAGAGAAAGCTACATGCAGCCAAATACTCCAATTAAGTCATGAGCAAGAGAAGGTAAAGAAAATGGATAAATCTTAATTTAGGTCTATCCATAAGGAAGCTGACAACCCTATTCAGTCCAGAAGAGATGGTAAACTCTATACATCCTGCATCCAATTATAAGGACACTACAAATGAAGGACAAACCTCCAAGAAAGATACAAAAAAGAAAAAAATTGTCCATGCAAATCAGCAGTTTTTGTGTGTGTGTGTGTGGAGAGAAAACATGGTATGGTTCAGAAATAACTTAACACTGTATTTCTTACCCTGAAGACAAATGAATATTCTCTTGGTGTTTTTCTTAAGAATAACTATAAAATTGAAACATTTTGTCATATTTGCTTCAAAATTTTTCAGGAAAAAGATATTTACAAATGTAGTTGCAGCTGGTCTGGAAGGACTTATTGAATCTACTTTTACCTCTTCACTAGGGATTGTCATTTTTGTGTGTGTTTTTATCCTGTTACACAGTATGCATGCTCACAAACAACATGTAATTGTTTTCACATTATTCTATATATATATATGTACATATATATGTGTGTGTATATATATATATGTGTAATATATGTATGTATATATATATACATACATGTATGTATATATATATGTAAATGGTATTATACTGTATATATCCTTTTGATACTTCTAAAGTGAGAAAAGCATTGTTTCTGCAATTTAATAAGGTTGACAAATGTAGCCCTTGTTGATTTGATTTCAATGCTGAGAACGTATATCACTTTTTATTTTTACTTATTTATTTTTTAGAGATTTTATTTATTTATTTGACAGAGATAGAGACAGTGAGAATGGGAATACAAGCAGGGGAGTGGGAAAGGGAGAAGCAGACTTCCCGCTGAGCAAGGAGCCCAAAGTGGCTGGATCTCAGGACCCTGGGATCATGACTTGAGCCAAAGACAGAGGGCTAACAACTGAGCCACCCAGGTTCCCCTGTAAATCTCATTTTAAATGAATTATCTTGTTTAAGAAATTTAGATTGTTTCAAATATCCTATTACAAATACTGAACATTGTTTCATTTTGTTGTTCTATTACTCATAAGCATTCAGAATTTGAAACATATGAAATGTTATAAACATTAATGGGTAGAAAGTTATACTACACTGATTTTATTTCCAACCCCTAAATAGTCATAAATGTAAGTATGTTTTCATATATTTATCCACCAACAGTTATCCTCTTCTGTGAAGAATTTGTTCTTGTCTTTACTGGTTCAGTTATCTATTACTCTATAACAAACCATTCCAAAACTCAGTGACTTAAAACAACAATTTATTATTTCTCAGGCTTCTGTGCATAGACTGGACTCAGCCGGAGGAGTCTTCTTTTCCTTGAAATATAGTTGAGGTTACTCATGCCGCTGCATTCAGCTGGGAGTTTGGCTGGATGGAGACTTAGGGAAGAGTTCTTTGGAAAAACATAAAGAGACATTTGTGTCCAGATGTATCAAAGGTTTGAGATTTTACTGTACTTGCAAAGTAATAAGTTTGTCCCACCAGTTTTCAAATTCTAAAATACTGTGTAATAGTTTTAAGTTTACTTTCTTCCATGTAGTTAAACCAGAAATATTTTCAATTACATCAAGTTTTTCCCAAAAAGTTAAATAACCAAAGGGAAAGGAGGAAAGGAGGAGAGAGAAGGAGGGAAGAAGGAAGAGGGAGACAGAAGAGAAAGAAAATGGAAGGAAAGAAAAAAGGGAAGAGGAAATGAGAGAAAAAATAAGGAAAGAAAGAAGGAAATAAAAAGAAAGAAAAAAAAATTGTTACAATGACTAGGCATTGATCCATTTTTAGTAACTAGGTCCATATTCATTCAGATTTCCTCATTTCTATCCAGAGTGTCATCAGGCTGTCTCATGGCCACCGCCAAAATTTTCTCAGATTTTCTTTGTTCTTGATTACTTTGACTTTTTTGAGGATTACTGATTAGGTATTTGTAGAACGTAACTTTCCTTGGGATTTAGGTGTAATCGTATTTTAGATTAATCGTGATTATACTGAGGTAACATGTGTTTGAGAGGAAGATCATATAGGAAAGTGTTATTCTCATAGTATATCAAGGATATATCAGCTGCACATACAATTAATATGACTTCTTGTTATTGATGTTACCTTGATCACCTGGCTTGGGTAGTGTTTGCCAGTTTTTTCAAAGTAAAGTTACACTATATGCCTCCATTGCCATGCTGTATTCTTTAGAAGAAAGCAACTATGTAGAGACCGCACTTAAAAAGTAGAAAATGATGCTCCACTTCTTTCAGGGCATCTACAAAAATCATTTGGACTTCTACACCAGAGATTTCTCCATTCTCACTCATTTATATATTTAATAATTTAATTATGTCAGTGTGGACCCAAAGATTTTTTCCCCCCGCTTTAGGTTATAATTCTTCTTTGTTTTCTTATTCACATTCTCCCAGCTTTAGGGATTGGGAGCCATTCCACTTGGATCCTGTATCTCTTTGACTAACTGTATCATTGGCAGGGAGATGGGGGGTAGGGTGGGGGATACAGGTTGTGTTTGGACTTCCTTATTTTCTGCCAGTATGAAATGTCACAAGCTTATGTTGTTCTGGTCCTGTTCCTGGAATCAGCTCATTCTCCAGTGAACCCTGGTTTCTTTTGTTGGAGGATGGTATTAGAGAGCAAGATCTGGATGTTAGATATTACTCATTGCTCCTGGGGTGTGATTTATTCTAGGTTCTCTTGAGACATATATGTATATAATTTCTATATATGCAACTGTATCTGTATTAATCTAGATATGAATCCATTGCCACATGTATTATTCTATCCCTTGTTGATTTCTTTTTTAATTTTTTTAAATTTATTTAACAGAGATCACAGGTAGGCAGAGAGGCAGGCAGAGAGAGAGGAAGGAAAGCAGGCTCCTTGCTGAGCAGAGAGCCCGATGCGGGGCTGGATCCCAGGACCCTGGGATCATGACCTGAGCCTAAAGCAGAGGCTTTAACCCACTGAGCCACCCAGGGGCCCCCTCCCTTGTTGATCTTTAATCTCCCCCTACAACAGTCTCCCATCAGTTACCCGCCAGGTACTTCATTTTCACTTCCAACATACATGTATAGTAGTATAGAAATGTTAAAACCTATCTCCATGGGAAACAAATTTATCAAATAGGATGCAATAATTATGTATAGTTCTATTATAAAAAATATATAAATCTATATATAAAATATAAATATATATATAAATATATATAATATATATTAAAAATATAAAAATCTGTAAAAATTATGTATAGTTCTATTAACCTTTACTCTTACACACTCCATTCTTTTTTTTTTAAAGATTTTTTTTTATTTATTTGACAGACAGATCACAAGTAGGCAGAGAGACAGAGAGAGAAAGGAGGAGGAGGCAGGCTCCCCGCTGAGCAGAGAGCCCGATGCGGGACTCAATTCCAGGACCCTGAGACCATGACCTGAGCCAAAGGCAAAGGCTTTAACCACTGAGCCACCCAGGCGCCCCAACACACTCCATTCATTTTGAAAGTTACTTAAATCAGCACCTTTCCCCACACCCATCCCTTTCAGTGAGGTGGCTTCATCACTTTTAAATACAATTAGATTCTTTTGTCCCATTCTGCATTCCAAATGGGAATTCTCTAGATTCTTTTTTTTTTTAATTTGCATGCATCAAGGCTTACTTTTTTGTCCTGTGAAGTTCAATGGAAATTGACAAATGCTTAATGTCTTGTATACATCATTATAAAAAAGTTGCAACACAGTAAAACACCCTGTGCTTCTTCTCTTCAGTCTACCTCATCCTTCGTCCTGAGCTACATGGATGCCATCTTTACAGTCTGTCCTTTCCAGAGTATCACACATTTGCAGTGATTTAGTGAATGCAAGAAAGGATGTTGGTTTTCAGTTCTTTCAGACTTTTCTTATTGTAAGACCAGGATTGACAACATCCAAGTTCTTTACAAGTTGAAGCTGAGACTGGAAGCAAATTTTATGTAACCATATTTTAAATTCCAAACAATGTAATTTTTTTTTATTTTTTTGGTAAGAGGTTTTGGCAAATTAGGGAGGAGATGACTTTTTAAAGAATAAGTTTCTAATAATAACTCTGATATTCTTAAGGGAAAAATAACGTTATTTGATATGATCTGGGTTTGAGTGTTGTTACAAAGCTACACTGATGAGAATTCTATGGAAACTATATTCATACACCTGAATTTCTTTGTGTGCAACATTAATGACCTGCCTTTCTCTTGTACTAAAATTTTACCCTGGATTAATTGCTGATTATATGTTTACTCACTCGTGGTAGTACGTAGTTCTTGCACACTTTTTGTCCACAGTATTCTTTTTTCTCTTTTTTTAAGATTTTTTTTTGGGTGGGGGCACCTGGGTGGCTCAGTGGTTTAAAGCTTCTGCCTCTGGCTCAGGTCATGATCCCAGGGTCCTGGGACAACATCGGGCTCTCTGCTCCATGGGGAGCCTGCTTCTTCCTCTCTCTGCCTCTCCACCTACTTGTAATCTCTGTCTCTCAAATAAATAAATAAAATCTTAAAATAAAAGTGGTTTTTTTTTTTTTTTTTTTTTTTTTTTTTGTGAGAGAGAGTGAGTGAGAAAGAGAGCACACAAGCAGGAGGAGAGGAAGAGGGAGAAGCAGACTCCCTGATGAACAAGGAGCCCGATGCAGGGCTGGATCCCAGGACCCTGGGATCCTGACCTGAGCCAAAGACAGATGCTTAACCAATTGAGCCACCCAGGTACCCCCACAGTATTCCTTTTAATGTATAGTTGTTGATGTATAAAAATTATTACTTATTTGCATTCCTAGATTTGTCTTCATGAAGACTTAAAGTTGAAGCTGTACTATGAAAGTAATATGTTCTCAATCTCTAAAAACTTTAATATTCAAGTTTCATGTATAGAATTACAAACTCATTTATTACTCAATATGTATGCCTTCTGTATACTGGGAAGTGTCTGATAAAAAACCAGAAAGAGGTTCATGAGACTTTAATATCAGAGATAATATACTATACCACCTAATCTTTCTAAACAAATAGATCTGTAGTGATCAAAAGTAGAGTGAAATATCTCCAATTGTCATTAAGAGTTGTTATGAGAAATAACAGAAAAATCATTCTCCAAATATTTTAATATTATAATACATAGTTTAATCATATAACTTTTTGAGCAAAGTAGGACACTCTGGAGAGTGAAAGGGGATACTTTTCAATAATTATGCTGGTACAACAAAGATAATTTGAGAATAACCCAAGTAAATTGGGATATGTTTTCATTCTATGTAGAACATCACAATATATTCTTCATTAACTCTGTAGTTCATCATTTTAAATCTCATTTATGTAGCATGTTTATTGTGTCTATCATGTACTGATCGCTATTTGACAGTTAAACTTTTATATTTAAAAATGAAACAAAACACCAGATAAGCATGTATTTATTTTTGTAGCAATTGTAGCAGTGTAACTAAGTGCCAGTGGATACCTGAACCTGGCATGGAGAAATGATTTCTTAGGGTAGTTGTACCATGTCTAAGCTGAAGCAACATCCTACACACATATACATCCACTTAACTGGTATTTTACCAGCATAGTTATACAAAAAGCTTTTTTTTTTTTTTAAAGATTTTTATTTATTTATTTGACAGAGAGAAATCACAAGTAAGCAGAGAGGCAGGCAGAGAGAGAGAGGAGGAAGCAGGCTCCCTGCTGAGCAGAGAGTCCGATGCGGGGCTCGATCCCAGGACCTGGGATCATGACCTGAGCCGAAGGCAGTGGCTTAACCCACTGAGCCACCCAGGCGCCCCTACAAAAAGCTTTTTATGCACTTTTATTTTTCCTTATGTTTAATGTGTTAAGGGAATAGAATACTTCTAAGTTGATCTCTGTATTAATGATAGTAAGGGTAAAGATGACATTTATTCAGTAATCATCTAGTAATGAAGGAAATTTCAGGACTGAGTCAGATGGTAGACATGTTTCATTAACTATCACAAGGATAGTTTCTTCTTTCACTGAAGAAAATTCATTAATGTTTATCTTCAGAGGATTTTATTTATAATACTATTAAATAGGTCTCCTTTTGAAATTTTCTTTATTAGAAAAATCATATTTTATAAAAACTAGCAAACTGATTTTGCTTTACAAAAATATTATTGTAAGATAGCAATCCCCCACTTTAAAACAGTTTCTGGCACATATTAGAAACAGTAGATATTTATTCAGTAAATGAATGAATAAATAAAATTTAGTAAGTCTTTGGAGGGGTGTCTGTGTGGCTCAGTCTAAGCATATGCCTTTGACTCAAGTCTTGATCCCAGGGTGCTTGGATTGGGCACTCCCCCAACCAAAATCAGAGCCCACATTAAGGTCCGTAACCCACTGTTCCACTTAGTGGGGAATCTGCTTCTCCCTCTCCTTCTCTCCCTCTGACCCTCCCCATGCTCCTGCTCTCACTTGCGCTCTCACTCTTAAATGAATAATGAAATTTTAATATTTATTTATTTATTTATTTCCTTTATTTATTTATTTATAAATATTTTATTTATTTATGTGACAGAGATAGACACAGGGAGAGAGGGAACACAAACAGAGGGAGTGGGAAGGGGGAGAAGCAGGCCTCCTACTGCAGAGGGAGTCCAATGCGGGGCTCCATCTGAGTACCCTGAGATAGTGACCTGAGCTGAAGGCAGACTTAATGACTAAGACACCAGCTGCCCATGAATTTTTTTTTTTAATTCAGTATGTCGTTGAATATTTGTGAACGATTTAAGATTTATAAGTAAAACACATTGCTACTTTTACTCTCTTAACAAGGTAAATATTAACCACCTGACTATATTTAGGAACCAGAGTTTCAAATTTTTTCATGCCATGCAACCTTAGTCAACAGGTTAATGTGGAAACAAAACAATGTAAAGTTAGAAATTACATGGAATGTCGTCTAATAACAGCTAGAATAATATTCCTAGTAGAAATGCCAGTAGAACTTGGCTTTCATGCCATAATTTAGAAAACCACAATCAATAAACCATCACACTTCATGAAATACAAATATTACCAACTATAAGTTTCACCTTATTTTATGTAATAGTAAGAAAAAGTGCTAACAAGCTAACAAGTAATGTATTTATTACATATGGGTTTTTTAAAAAAATGTTATTCTTATTGACAAAGGTTAATAATTGCCAAGATAGTTTTTAAATGTTATATTATTCTTATATATACACAGAAAGGAAAATATGAGCAAAATGAATTGTTTTGTGTTTTCCTAAATATTCTTTTATATCCAATGGTGATTTTTTTTAATCTATTTTTGATTCAGAGTATTCACTGAGTCACAACACACAATATTGGTCACTGTGTCATCAAGACTGCTGATGGGGATGCCTGGGTGTTTCGGTCAGTTAGGAATCTGCCTTCTACTTGCTCAGGTCATGATCCTGGGGTCTTGAGATCAAGTCTCCAGTTGGGCTCCTTGCTAGGTGGGGAGCCTGCTTTTCCCTCTGTCTGCTGCTTCCCCTGCTTGTGCTCTCTCTCTGTCTCTGTTTCTCTGACATATGGATCAGTGGAATCTTTAAAAAAAATTGCTGATGATACAGTATTTCTTGACAGTATTCTACTCTTGTCTCCAACATTTTTTTCCCAAATCACTGATGCATATTCTACAATTTTTAAAAACATTTTATTTATTTATTTGAGAGAAAGTGAGAGAGAGCATGAGCAGGGGAAGTAGGAGAAGGAGAAACAGACTCCCCACTGAGCAGGGAGCCTGATGTGGGGCCCGATCCTGGGAGTCTGGGATCATGACCTGAGTGGAAAGCAGATGCTTAAGCGACTGAGGCACACAGGCACCCCTTAGTCTACAAATTTTTAATGTTGGTGTGTTTTTTATTTACTAAATATATTAATTGAGGGTTATTTTATAACAGCAAGTGTTCTCATTCTTTTCTCAAATAATCTTTTTTTGTTTTTTTTTGTTTGTTTTGTTTTTTTAAGATCTATTTATTTATTTGGGAGAACACTCATGAGTGTGAGGGGAGTAGAGAGGGCAGAGGGAGAGGGAGAGGGGAAACAGACTGCCTTCTGAACAGGGAGACCCACGATGGGCTTGATCTAAAGAACCCAAGATCATGACCTCAGCTGAAACCGGAAGTTGGAGGCCTAACCAACTGAGCCACCTACGATTCCCTCAAATACTATTTAAATGGTTTGTTGACTGAAATAATATGAGATTACAAATGGCCAGTTATGCTAGTAAGAATGACAACCAATTATATGCATAGGAAATGACAAAAGCTGATAGGTTTTCACCCAGTGTAAAAGGTCTCACTGTCAGAGATATGTAAAGGATTTTAAATGTCGTGTGTGAGACGTGTTCTTGTCCATATATTTATGTATATGATATTATGCACATGCACAGATACATGTACATTCTTCCTATCTCACCTTATTATAATGAAATATATACAGTAAATGAAAGAACACAGTAAATGTCTGCAGTTACTATAGCTGTGAATAATGTGAGTAGGTATGAATGATTTGTTTCAAAAGTAGACTAGCTATTGTTTAATTGCATATTTATGTGCTTATTTGAAAAGCAATCTTTAGACAGGAAACAAAAATAAAAACTGTCCTAAAATACATTGAACGTATACTACATTTTAGATTATCTAGAGGAAAGCTTAGGTATTGTGTTACTTGTTTAGTTATGTGGCATAATAAAACTGATTTTAATATAAGCTTATTGCAAAAAGAAAAAAAAAGTCTCATTTTGTAACATTGGCTTTCCATTTTCTATCTACTTGGCCACATGAATCTTGGGTGCCTGTAAAGGCAGGATAATAACTAATCCTCTTTGGTGTTTAGCGTCACTTAATCCTTTCTGGTACTTATCCTATTAACATTTTTTTTTTCTCTTATATTTAAATGCCAGTGCAGAGCACTCAAATTACTTGCATTTATTTCTGGCCTTCTGAATTTCCCAGTTAGAGGAAGTACCTTCAGAAATGTTTGATTAAGTATATGCATTTATCTGAGTCTGTATTCATTTTCAAGTGCTTATTCTAGTTTAATGACTTTTACCTTGGATATTATAAGCTACCAGTTTATGTTTACCATTATTTTGTAACTATAGAATTCATCTGCAATATAACATAAGCTCTTTAACTCAGTTATCAAAAAGTACATATAAAACTTTTGCATACTTTTAAATTTTAGTTAAAACCTTATTCAAAGTACATGAATCCTTAAAGCATGGTACTGGGCATTACTTACATTAAAGGTATATAAACCGATATATTTTATCCTTTGAAGAACTTTATTAGTCAGACCAGGCTAAGCTATGCTGCATTAACTAGCATGCAAAAAATTACAGTGGTTTCTCAGCATTGAGAAGTTACTGACCTACTGTTTGTTGATCTAAGGCATGTGTCTTTTTTTTTTTTTTTTTTTTTTTTTTTTTAAAGATTTTATTATTTATTTGACAGAGAGAGATCACAAGCAGACGGAGAGGCAGGCAGAGAGAGAGAGAGAGAGAGGGAAGCAGGCTCCCTGCTGAGCAGAGAGCCCGATGCGGGCCTCGATCCCAGGACCCTGAGATCATGACCTGAGCTGAAGGCAGCGGCTTAACCCACTGAGCCACCCAGGCGCCCATGGCATGTGTCTTTTGTTGACCTATAAAGTTTTAAAACATGCATGCATTTTGCTTCTGTCTTTGACTTTAGTTTTTTAAGCCATATGAAGAGCTAATAATAGTATCCCCTCTATAGAGGTTAGTATCACCCAAACGCTTCTGAGGGTAAATTGGTTGAGTAATCAATAGCTGTCCTTCATTATATTTCACTAAAGAAAAAAAAATGTATTTCTCTATTATTTCCCTCAACATTGCAGGTCAATAACTCATTTTTCCCCCTTAAGGTATTTATTACTGAAACTTCCAGAACAAGCAAGAAACTTGAAATGCCATTCATATCCTCATTTACTCCCATATTAGGCATAAAATTCTAAATTGGGTTTTGACAAAGATCTCTTATCTATACATTGTTCTAGTGTTCTCTCCTTCACATCTATTTTTCTAGGAGCTTTCAGAAAGATTTTCACCTGAGGTTATGTACCAATGCCAGAATTTGTTTAACAGTTTAACAGTTGCGAAGTTCATATTTTTTGTTTTGTTTAGACTTAAACAAAAGTTTGTTAATGTTACATATTGTGATAAGCATTTAATTCAAGGAAAATATATTTAAAAAAATCTGGTCACTTGCTCAGGATCTTTTATACATTAATGACATGGTAGACCTAAAACTATATATTTCCATTTGCTTTTTTTACTTAAAAATTGAAAATCTATCACATATCTATCTGTAACATAAATAAAGTTACAAATATTTTAGACATAAAGTACCTCTTAAATTCATAGATGTATTGACAAATTATTCTGGTAGTATATTAAATGTAAAAGACATTTTAGATTAGCTTTGTGTTTTAAGTGAAAATGTTCTAACTAGTATTCAGAATTTTAAGGCAACTTGCAACTGAAACTTTAAGTATAAGAATGTGATTAATCCCATGTGACAACATTAATATTACATGTTTGACAGATAAAAAATATTGTTATGTTATGTTATGTTATGTTTGAATATCAAGTTTGTATTAGCCTAAAGTAGAAGTAAAACTGGGGAAAAAAAAGTATATATTGGTTTGATATGTAGCTTTCTTCCATGAAACCATAAATTGTACAATGATTTTAAGGAATACCTATATTAAAAAACCTTGACATTCCTACCTTTCTTTGTGTTTTCATATTTAAATTCTGCATGCATAATTTGCATTACACTTTCAATGAACTATGAACTTTTCATAAAAGGCTAATTCTCCAATACAATTAAGAACAATCTATGTAGAGAAACTATAACTATGTGCAAATCTATACTTAAAAATATTCTCTGTAGTGGACTTCTGATAATGCAAATATTTGTTAAGAATAATGCCTATGGGGCGCCTGGGTGGCTCAGTGGGTTAAGCCGCTGCCTTCGGCTCAGGTCATGATCTCAGGGTCCTGGGATCGAGTCCCGCATCGGGCTCTCTGCTCGGCAGGGAGCCTGCTTACCTCTCTCTCTCTCTCTGCCTGCCTCTCTGTCTACTTGTGATCTCTCTCTGTCAAATAAATAAATAAAATCTTTAAAAAAAAAAAAGAATAATGCCTATGAATAGACAAAAGCCATAGAAACACATTTTTCTAATCATTTTCTGGCTAAGTTATAACTTTAGTGAAAGTAGAAAATTTGGAAGTAGAAAACTTTTGGACTTATGAAGTGTGGGGCCATGGAGTGTGGCTCTCCAGGACAAATAATGCTAAAATGTGCAGAAGGAAGATGGTGGTTTTAAAGAGGGCCACCCTGTGGTCAATAAATGTAAAAAACCTGTTTTTCATTTCAGCCATAAGTCAAGAGAAAGTAAAATCAAAGAAATCCAATGAAAAACAATCTGAAGGGTTTGAAGAGGTGGGGGGGGTGGGAGGTTGGGGGAACCAGGTGGTGGGTATTAGAGAGGGCACAGATTCCATGGAGCACTGGGTGTGGGACAAAAACAATGAATACTGTTATGCTGAAAATTAAAAAAATGATTAAAAAAAAGAAATCCAATTTAATAGAAAAAGCATAACTTTACATGTTGGATTGGCAATTTGATAGCTACCTCCTTCAAATTTCTCAAATTAGACCACTCTCATAATAATAGAAATAGTAGTCTCAAATTTTTGTTTAAATAAATCACACCAAATTATGTACCCTAGAGATGAGCAGTAACAGAGTATGTACTGGTTGAAACACCAGATTTCTTTTTTCTACTGGATTGCTCCTTTTTATAGTAATGTTCACTCTCTCCTACTAATTTCACAGGATTATCATGGGGACTTCTATTTAGTATAACATTATCCCATCCATTGTTAGCAGTTGATATGTCCTATAGTAAACACCTGAGCCAACCTGTCCAATAAAGATTTTCCTGGGGATTTTTAGATTTCAAAAGGAATCATAACATTCTCTTTATTGCCAATGAAATTGTAGGATGTAATGTTCAGGAACTGTCAGCAAGTATATTTTATGACATGCAGAAAAACTAAAAACCAACTTCCATAGAGGATAAAGATGAAAGACAAAAATTTGCATTCTAGGCTTCATCCTTGACTTCCAGAAGTTTAGTTATTAAACTCTTTCTTGAATTTCCAAAGATGCCCTAGTTTCATTCCCATAAAGCTCCCCTTTACCTGGAGTTCTTTCCATTTGGGCTTTTTGTCAAATTCAAAGCAAATTTTGTAAATCATGAATTATGAGTAGGAATATATGCAACTAAGGGTTTATTTTCTTAACTCACAAGTAACAGAATTAAATATAACTTCTAAATATGTGTTTTTCCATAGGGAAATCAGGGCCAAAAAACTGAGACAAAAATAGGGATTTCTTATTATATAAAAACAAGAAAGTGGATTTTAAAAACATTTATAATTATCCTTACTTCGATATTTCTTATCTCATGTTCATAGATGAATTTGGCTATTTGAATTTGAGAGACTGAAAGAAAGGAGGTAATGATAAAGATACATGGATTATAATCAATTGGATGGGGAGACTAAAATATAGGGAAATGCTGTCTCTGCCTGGTAGCTGCATAGAAGCCATGAGGATATTGGCCAGAACACTAAGACTTGTGTTTTATGGTATCAATAATTATTACTTCTGGAATCCAAAAAAGTTCTCTAATGAGGAGTGATTTGACCTTTTATGAGCTGGAACAATGCAGCCAGGCTAGATTCTCCTAGGTGGGTGATGGGTATTAAGGAGGGTATGTATTGCATGGAGCACTGGGGGTTATACATAAATAACGAATCATGGAATATTACATCAAAAGTTAATGATGTACTGTATGGTGACTAACATAACAATAAATTTTTTTAATTAAAAAAAATAGGTTTCCCTAGAATTTCCTCAAAATAAATAACATTTGGGTCAAATAACACATGATTAGGAAATAAAGTCTTCCTTTTCTATGAAATTATAAGGAATATGGAATAACACCAGTTCTGAGCCTGTTCAAATTCCTTTCATTATTTCTAGGAGTCCTCAGGTATCTTACATGGGCTTCTGAACACATGGTTTTTGTCTACACTAACTACAAAGCTTTTCACTGTTCATAAAGATAGAAGATGTCCAAAGACTATCCTTAAAACCAGATATTAAGAAACCAATTGCTGGTATTTGGGATAAGAACTGTAATCTCTGATAAATGTTGATGCTATTTAGAAATGTCTTTCTCCATTCTTAAAGCTGATGTTATCTAATCTAATGTCCCTGTCAGATCTGATTGTAAGTACACATAGGGGCATTACTGATACTTATTCTCAGTGTCTTGGTTGGATATATGCTTCATATTTGGAATCAGACTTAATATAGGGTTAAATCCCAGCTCTGTCACTAACTAGTTTTCTTTGGGATAGTCATGTACTCTCTCCATTCCAATGTTTCATATTTATTTTTTTAAAGATTTTATTTATTTATTTGACAGACAAAGATAACAAGTAAGTGGAGAAGCAGGCAAAGAGAGAGAGGAGGAGGCAGGCTTCCTGCTGAGCAGAGAACCTGATGTGGGGCTGGATCCCAAGACCCTGGGACCACTACCTGAGCCGAAGGCAGAGGCTTTAACCCACTGAGCCACCCAGGCACCTCACCAATGTTTCATATTTAAAAGAGAAATAATAGCAACCTGGTTCTATTGAGTATTAGAGCAGGTGATGTGGTATGGTAGACTAAGTCATCCCATGTATCAAACAGAAGTGAGAATATTAGGTTACATTTTCTGTGTTTCACAATTATCATGTTGTCTGAAATTGCCCATTTTAACTTGTTCTCATTCACTTGCAAATTTCGCGTATTTACTGAAGTAGATACAAGTGCAACTTCCATGAAATTAGAGTACATGTGAGTGACAAACACCACGTGTGTTCAGAATTGATTTTGCCAAATGATTACTTAGCCACTATATTTGGCCTATATTTCTCTCTCCTTAGGAATAGTTTTTTCCCAGATTATTTTCCTTCACGTCAAAGCCTTATGGATACCCTTTGATCTAATAAGGCGCTTATAACCACAGCCACTATCTCACACACTATTGTTCTTCACACATATCTAACATCTACATCTCAAGCAAAGAACAGTCTACCAGAGGTCCCTTTAAGACATCTAAATCAGTATGAAAGTATCCCATTAAGTCAAGGTGGGACACACATACAAACACACATGCACCTTATATACGGAGTCCTGAATTGCCTCTTCTTCAACCACAAACAGAAATATCCTTCATGACAAATATCATCTCAAGTTTGTGAAAGATCTTTAAGGATCGGAAAACTCAACTAAGTAGTTATATCAGTGCTTTTAACTTTCAACCTGATAGCTCTTCGGATCTACTTGACAATAAAATTGTAGTCTTAAAATCCTCAAATTATTTTTTTGTCCCAAATGATTTGCTATTTTAATAAATTTTCTATCTAGCTTACAAGTGGGATGCATCTAAAAATTCCACAGATAAGCAAATTGAAACCTGCTGTCTGAAATGTTAACTACTGCCTTTGCTTAAAAACAATGACTTGGTTTTCTACACTTAAAAAAAAAAATGTAGTACAAATATGCATATATCTCAGCTGAAAGCTGGAATTGATGGGATTTTTTATGACTAAAAGATTTATAACTTAAGTGGGAGAGCTTTGAGTTCACATGTGTTCTTCCCATGGATTACTGCAGGGACCATTTGGAGTAGATTCAATAACCTCTCCCATGCCTTCTTTTGTTTCCTTTGTTTATGCTAATCATTCTAAACCAGAAAGTCCCAAATTCCTTGTTAAATTTTGTTGCTGACAGAATTGAGGAAGAACATAAACTGATGAAAAGGACAGAGACAGGGTATGAAGTGATTGTCTTTGCTAACTTTGTAGTCAAATTATTACCAATTTGGGTAATAAAATCCAAGTTAGTTCTGAACCTCAGCTCTGCCACTAACTAGCTATTTGATGTTGGACAAATCACTGAACACCTTTGAACCTTAAACCCCGTTATTTCATAAATAGAATGGACATCACAATGGTGGGGTTTCATGGAGTTGCTATGAGTATCACAGAAGAAAAAAATGTAATAAATGTATTATGATGACTCAATGCAATCCCAATATGGCACAATACTGAACAAGGCAAGATGGATTTTTCAGTTTAGTGACTATGACTAGTCGATGTAAAGATGGTTAAGTCTGAATATGTCAGATAACCACAGTTTCAACATCTCTTAACATTTTTTTTTAATTTTAGAAATTGATGTTCTTTCCATTCCTGTTTTTTTCCAGTTAAGGTATTTACCAATAAGCCATTTTTTGGTAAGTATTTCATGGACAAGCAGCTATTAAATCCCTCAATAAATTTTCACTTGCTGTTGAGTATGCTTGAGTGCTAAACCAGAGATTGAAGACACTGTGTCATATTCAACAAAATAGGCAGAACTTGCCCTCAAGGAACTTTCAGATTAATGGAGGAAGAAATACATTTTTTAAAAATTTGTTACATCAGAAGACCAAAAAGGTACGAGTGCCAAAGAAGGATATAACAAGGAGACTTAATTTCATTTGAGAAATTAGAAAAGTTTTTCCTGTATAGCTTTTCTTCACAATTTATGCATTTTAAATAATTGAAAACACACTCAGAAGAAAGGTAATATTTTGTGACACATCAAATGTATTAATATATTCAAATCTCATTGTTCAAAAATAAAATGTTACTGGAACCAGACATGTTCATTTATTTACATAGGGTCTATATAGTTGCTTTCATGCTCCAAGAGACTTGCATAGTTGAAGCAGAGACTGGCCCACAAAGCCTAACATGTTTATTAGATGGCCTTTTACAAAAAACATTTGCTGACTCCTGATGTAGAACCTTGCAAAACTCCATAGGATTTTTCTTTTTCATAAGTTAAATGAACTGCATTGCAAGGTGTTATTGAAATATTTTAAAGCTATTGCAAAGGTTTATCAGAGTTACAATTTTAAGATCTCTCTGACTGTTAAATATTTTTTTAGGTTTATTTTCATCTTAATATGAAAAAGTAAGGATTCAAAATAATAGCTCTTTTTAAAAGTTTGGAAATGGGTCCTGGGACCAAGTAATAAAATTTAAGCAAGCTCATTCCTACTTGATGTTCCTAATAAACATCTTTGAAAACATACAGTAGGAAGACAGTGTTAGGTGTTACATAAACAAAGATGAATCAAATATAGCTCTTGCCCTCAACTTGCTTGCAGTCTATTCAATATAAGTCTTACCAATTTGTTAGCAGATTTAGGTATTTGGCTATTTTAACAACCTCTTCTTCCTCACACTTTTTAGAGACTATAAAGGGAAAGGAAATCATAGCAATTCAAGAAAGACTTCCAACTTCTAAGGTTTAAATAACAATTCATTCACTATTTTTTATTGAACACATATATTATTTATAATCTTGCCTACAACCCTCTCAAGTGGTTATATTAGTTCAGTATTGTGAAAAAAAAAAAAACACTAGGATATAGAAAAATTAAGTAACTTACCCAAGGTCTCAGGAATAATAACAGTGGAACTTAAATTTGAATCAAGATCTGTTTTAGTCAGTTTGGGCTGCAATAATAGAGTAGCACCAGTTGTGTAGTTTACAAAAACAAAACAAAACAAAAAACAGCAATTTATTTCTCATAGTTCTGGAGACCTTATTTCTCATAGTTCTGGAGACCTCGAAGTCTATAAGATCAAGGATCTATAGTTGCCACAGATTCAGTGTCTGGTAAAGACAAAATTTACTCTGTCTTCACATAGTAGATGAGACAAGGGAACTCTCTGGGTCCTCTTTTAAAAGGCAGGTAATCCCATCACCTCTCAAAAATCCCCACCTCCCAATACCCTCACCTTGGGTGTGAGAATTCATCATATGAGTTTGGGATAGGGGACAAAAATATCCAGGCTGTAGCACTATCCAACTTCAAATTTTGTGTTTTCTCAGTATGCCAATGTTTATTAAACTCTGGGTAATAAATGACAGCAAAGACTCAAGATGAGTATAGATGTCATTCATCACACTGAATGTCTTAATGAGAAAGCTGTTGTCATCTCCTCTTAGCATTCCTTTTCCATACAGTATAATAGAGCAAAGATAATCTTTCCAAAATGGTGCTGGAACAGCTGATATCCACATGCAATCATCATCATCATCATCATCACTATCAACATCATCATCTAGGCATAGACCTTATATCCTACACTGAAATTAACTCAAATTGATCATAGATGTAAATGTAAAACTCAAAATTATAAAACACATAGGAGAAAACCTAGATGGCTTTGAGCATGACTTTTTAAATGCAACACCAAAGTCATGATCTATGACAGGAAGCAGTTGATAGACTAGATTTATTAAAATTAAAAACTATGTGAAAGACAATGTCAAGATAATAAGACAAGCCACAGACTGGGGGAAAAAAATACTTGAAAAAGACACATCTGATAAAACACCATTATCCAAAATGTAAGAGGGACTTTTAAAAATCAACAATAAACACAGAACAAAACAAAAACCCAAAATCTGATTTTAAAAATGGAGAAAATACTTTAACAGACACCTCATGAAAAAAGAGGTACAGATGACAAATAGGCATATGAAAAGATGCTCTACTTCATATATCTCTACTCCAAAAAAGCTGGCAAGGTTGCCCCAGCAGTAGGAGATTGGGAGCATGATCTGGAGGATGTGGCAAAGTTCTCCAGGATAATAGATTGCTATTGAAATCCTTTAACTGTTGCTCTTTCTCTTGGCTAACACTGAATAGTGACCTCTGCATTTTATATTATAGTCAGTCATACTCTAACTCTTTCACTAGCCACATGTGAGAATTCCAGACAAGGCTGTGTAGGGTGCCTCTCCACTGGCCTCGATAGTACTTTGAAGAAACATATAGAAGAGAACAAGTCATAAAAATAAATAGTACTGTGCTGCCAAATGTGTCCGTCCAATATCCTTGACAGTCATGGAGAAAGTTTCTTTTACATCTGTACATGATTATCTCTTTAGCAACAAGTCCAGTACCAGAAACCCAATAGAAGAAGAAACTTTTGGTAAATGAATGTTATCATCTTTTATTTTTTTGTCTTTTGTTTGATATCATTTTCCTGAGTTTCATGTCTATGAAATGTGAAAGGAAGGCTGATTTTAACCAAACAACAGTTGGGCCATAGCGGCAGTAATGAATCTATTAGAAAACTAATTATTATTTTATTTTCTTGTTAAAAGTACTAGACAGAAAACTGCTGTAATGCCGGGGGTGGGGGGAGAATCTCTACATATTTATATTTGCTGAGTTATAAATTTTCAATGAAATTTGGAAAGCCATCGATTATCACATTAAGTTCTTGTAATAATCTCATGACATTACTATTAGTAATCCCATTTCAGAGTTGAGAAAACTGAGGTTCAGAAAAATCACGTAATACGCCTAATGTGACAGAACTTATATATGATAGAAACAGTATTTCAACTCAGACCCATCTGTTGTCAAGTAACTGGAATCCTTAGAAGTCTCTGCTTTTTGGTTTTAAGCACAAAAATCACACACTCCCACACTTAACTTTCCTAAAGAAACTTCTTGGTTAGTATGCATTCACAGTTTCAATTAAACACTTGAAACACATTTTTGACAATCCTTTTTTTTTTGTATTTTACATTATACAAATAATAGTTTTTCAATTATTTAGAATAGAAATAGAATATGTCATTTTAAACCATTCCTTACCTAAGTTTCAGATGTATGACTTTTCCACTGCAAAGTTGAGAAATACATTAAGCAAATTTCCATGGTCATTAAATAATACTGGATGGGTGGATGGATGAAAGAAAATGCATAATTATTCATAGTGCCTGGAAAATCATCATAAATGCATGCTACTTAATAAAATTTAAGATGATGTTTATAATACACTACAAATAATTAAAGCAATTTTAGATCCCAGACACTTTAGCTTTTTGTTCAACTTTCCACAGTTCTGACTACAAAACTAGAAATCCAATTTCCAGTTCATAATAAAACTGACTTGACTTTGTTTTTCAAATAAAGATATTTTTTGAAAACATGCATGTCTCTTCAAATCATATTCTTATTTTTTTTAATGTCTGGAAAAAAACCACAAGTACTTCTTTGGAAACAGAATAAGACATCCTATATAAGAGAGATCTCAACAATATTGTCCTTTCATTATCATCTGCTAATTAGTCTACTGAATTTGTCTATCTTCATCACTTAGCACTTTTGAATGATGTGGAAAAAATCAAGCAGGAAATGTATACCATATATCTGATTTTTGCTAATTACCCAATAATGTCTTTTCTTCCATGGAATAATTATTTTGGAAAGACATCATCATCATTTATAATTTGACACAGATTATCTGAGCAGAGTGTAAAATCATATTTACTTTTCCTTATGCATATAAATAATCCTTACATATAAAAATTTAACTCTAAAATCTAATGCTTTATCAAATCCAACTAGAGCTACCTTGAATATATCATTTCACATTTTCTGTACCACTACTAACTTAGACCAATCCACCATCATCTCTTACTGTGACTACTGAACCATCTTCTTAACTGGTCCTCCCACCTTTCCTCTTGCCCAAATGCAGGTGTTTCTCCACATAGCAGAAGATTTCTTTGAAAACATGTCTTATCATTTCCTCTTCTTAGCTCCATACCTGTAATGAATTCCTACCTCACTCTAAATAAAATCCAGAGTTTTTGTCATCAGTTTCAAGCTTCAATATGACAAGGACCCTGCCTACTATCTCTTATTTTGTGTCCTACTACTATCAAAGATAAACACAACCAGACATTATTTCAAGTGGTGAAAACAGAATTTATTTAGTTAACTATTAAAAATAGGCAAAGAGTTAAGCCCCATTCTAGTCTGTGCAGAGGTGATTGACATTTTAAAGGGAAAGTGAGGGAAGTAGAGAGGAGGAATTGAGTAGGGTCAGGGCATAAAAGTTACAAAAAGTGGGAAAGAGGGTACATGTGAAACCCATATAGGTTTGCTTACTGGCACATGTCAGAGGCAGGCTCCTATCCTGCCACCTAATATCAGGTCTTGGCTAGGACAAACAGTAAATTATTTGGGGAGCCTTGAGTTTTTCTTAAGAGAGGCATTGTAAAGTTAGGCTGGGATTATCCTAGAGCTGGTGTCTTTAAAGTGCTAAAGACTATGTCAGTGTCTGTTCAAGTCTTAATGGCTAAAGTTGAGGCCTGCTAGGGAAGATGACTCAGAAGAGCCTGGTTGGAGTTTGCTCAAGGAGAGAATCTTTGCCACAACACTATCTTCTTTCATCCCTGATTGGACTCCTCCTATTCCCAAAATATTCCAGACATGTAAGATAATTCAAAAGTAGAGTTTCTGAGAGGAGGGGCAGGACGGCAGAGAAGTAAGACACCCTGTTTCAACTGGTCCCCCAAATGAGCTAATTATCTACCAGAACACTCTACACACCCATGCAATCAGCCTGAGTGTAGGATTATACACTTCTGGATCTCTACAGGGGCAGAAGACACCAGTGGGAGAGGTCAAGCAAGTAGGAATGCTCAGAGTGATATTGGAGGATAAATAAAAGAGGGAGAGAGCCACCGAAGTGCCCATTAGAAAGTAATACCCCAATGTAAAGTGCCCTGTGCTTGGAGACCAGCAATAACTTGAAGTCTGGTTAAAAGCACTCAAAAGAAGCAAAAATCTTAAGAGGCAACTGGTGAAACCAGGTGGTCATGGCATGAGCCAAGGACCACAGACCCAGGATGGCCACAGCTGGTGACCACCCATGCCAGAGAGAGTGCAGTGGAGCCTCCTGTATCTGGTCCTTGAGATCTCCGGGTTGTGCTGCTTGCACCACTGCTTGACTGGGTGCACTCCCCCCCACTTGAGGTACTCTCTGTGATGGCACCAGCCTGCGTGCCCTAGAACTATAGGCCTTTTGCACTCTGTGCACACTGTGCAATGGGGTCTGACCCACTCCCTGCCTGTGTCTGAGAAAGCTCTGTGTGGGCACTAGCCTGTTGGTCTCTAGGACCAGCAAGGGTCTGGACACTCCCAACCCAAGCTTGAAGGAACTCAGTGCAATCTCTTATCTAGATCCCCATAGTGGCAACCTGTGCAAACCCTGAGTTCTGGACCCCAGACAGCAGTCCTGAAAATGCAGCCACTGGATAGGGTTCCCTTGACCAATATCACTTGCAGATTTAGTCACCCGGGGATGTAGAGACAGTGGGTGCTTCGGGCGACCCCTGAGACAGTGGCTGGGGATGTACACTACCTGTGGGAGGTTACATGGTTCAGCAGAGTTTGCAAAGGGGGAGTCTGTGTGTTCTGGACCACCCAGAGGGGAGCAAACTGAGGTTTCTCTCTGAGATGGGGTTCTGGGTGCAGTTTGCTTTCCATTAAACCTCCAAAACGCGGCAAAAAGCTGCCAAAGAACAAAAAACTCCAGTGAATAAAAGCCTAAAAAAAAAAAAAATGGTTTCCACAGAGCCTAGCCCCTTGATAGGAAGCAAGAGGATTCAACCCAAGCAAGACTGACTGAAAAACAACATGGCAGTCCCCTCCCCAAGAAAGTCAGCCAAAAGAACAAGAGGACAACCACCACAGAGTCCCCATAAAACTGTAAAACCCCAATATCAGGGGAAAACAATATATTAGGTTCCTGGTATTGCCCTAAAACATGCATATTTCATATATAAAACTTTTATTTTAATTTGTTTCTGCCTATTCTTGTTCTTTTTTTAAATTTTTTTAGCCTACTTATTGTTACAACTAGAGATTTAATACAGCATATTCCATAATAACCTTTGAAACTTGAACTTTTTTCATACATAACCTTGTTTTCTTTTGCTTTTCTATTTTTTCAATATACATATAGATATAAGCTTCAGGATAATCCTTTTTCCCTAATCATACTATCCCTGTGTATAAACCAGTTTTAATCTCTCTTTATCTCTGGAAGTTGAGTTCTTTAGACAAAGATATCAAGATACACCCAAGAATAATTAAAATAACCTTCCTTGCCCACATCAAGGATTTATAACCACTCTCCCTCTTTTTCGTTGTCATGTTTCTGTGTATTTGCTTTTGTTCTGGTATTACATAAATATTATCTTTGGGGTTCATTTTGCCTGGGTTCTTTTTTTTTTTTCTTGTCATTTACTTTGTTGTCTTTTTGTTTGTCCATTTTGTTTTTACACCTTATAAATCTTACCTTTGGGACCATTCTGGCTGGGGCTTCTCTTTTTTCTCTCTTTAATCTCTCTCTTTTTCATTTTTCTTTCTTTTTGGTGGTGACTTCTGATTGCTCAGAAGTGGTCCAGGGTGCACCTGCCTGGATTGTATTCATATATTCAGCTATACATTCCTCAACCACCTCTCACCAAATGACTAGGAGGAGGAACACCCACAGAGGAAAAGTTAAGAGACTGTGTCCTCTCCATCAAGAACTATTGGATATGGACATAAACAGTATGTTTGGAAAGGGAATTCAGGATAACAATTATCCGGGCGATGGCTAGGGTTGGAGAAACATTAGTGACAACATAGATTCTCTAAGAGCAAGAGTAAAAGCCACTCAGGAAGAATTTAAAATTGTTTTCAATGAGATCCAATCTAATCTAAATACTCAGGGTAACTGAAGCAGAAGATAGAATTAGTGACCTAGAGGGCAAACGATAGAGAAAAGGGATCAGGAAAGGCATGGAAGAAACACCTTAGAAGCCATGAAAACAGAATTAGGAAAAAAAAAAATATGCCATGAAACATTCCAGCATCAGAATTATTGGGATCCCTGAGGGGTTGGAAAAAGAGAGAAGACTAAAGATTCATTGAAGGTAATTCTGGATGAAAATTTCCCAGTCTGTGGAATGGAACCAGCGTTCATGTCCTAGAGGCAGAAAGATCACCCCCCAAGATCATGAATCTAGAAGACCTCAAGACACTTGATTGTGAGACTGACAAATAATAGTTTTAGACACGACTTCTGAGGGCAGCTAGGGGGAAGATATTCCTTAGGTAGATTGGAAGGCCCATCAGAAGAATTCAGACCTGTCCACAGAAAACCTGGCAAGCAGAAAGGGCTGGCAAGACATATTCGGGGCACTAAATGAGAAGAACATGCAGCAAAAATACTTTAATCCAGCAAGGCTGACATTCAAAATGGATGGAGAGATAAAGACCTCCCAAGACCCACAAGGTTTAGATGGTGGAACAGCATAAGCACTCCCATAAATGCACAGGGTTGCAGATTAGATAAACAACAGGACCCATCCACATGTTGTCTACAAGAACCCATTTTGAACCTTTGGATACATCCACAATGAAAGGGAAGGGATAGAGAGCATCTTTTCCTGTCAATGACCTCAAAAGAAAGCTGGGGTAATGATTCTCATATCAGATAAAGTAGAGTTTTAAACTAAAGACTGTAGTAGAGACAAGAAGGACACTACTCCACTCTTAAAGGGTCTATCCACCAAGATATCTAACAATTGTAAATATTTATACCCCAAATAGGGGAGCAGCCAACTACAGAAGACAACTGTTAATCAAGATAACAGTTGTATTGAAATGAATACATTAGTAGTAGGGGATCTTAACATGCCACTCTCAGTAATACACAGATCATCCAAGCAGAAAATAAATAAAGAAACAAAGGCATTGAACGACACATTGGACCAGATGGACCTCATAGATATATAAAGAATATTCTACTCTAAAACAGCAGAATACTCATTCTTCTCAAGCACATGGAACTCTCTCCAGAATAAACACATACTGGGTCACAAATCAGGCCTTAACTGATACCAAAAGATTGAGATTATTCCCTACATATTCTCAGACCACAATGCTTTGAAACTGGAACTCAACCGCAAGAAAAAGTATGGAAGGAATTCAAACACTTGGAAGCTAAAGACCTGCTTAAGAATGTTTGGATCACCAGGAAAGCAAAGAAGGAACTTAAGCATTCATGAAACCAATGAGAATGCAGACACATGGGTCCAAAATCTATTGGATATGGCAAAGACAGTGTTAACGGGGGAAATACAAAGCCATCCAAGCCTCCCTCAAAAAAAAAAAAAAAAAAAAAAAAAGAAAGAAAAAAAAGAAAAGAAAAGAAAAACCCAGAATACACCAGCTCTCTTTATACCTCAATGAACTGGAGAATCAACAACAAATTAAGCTGACTCCACATACAAGAGGGGAAATAATCAATATTAGAGCAGAGATCAATGAGATAGAAACTAAAGATACAGTAGAACAGTAGAACACATCAATGAAACTAGAAGCTAGTTTTTTGAAATAATCAATAAGATCCATAAACCAATAGCCAAACTAATCCAAAAGAAAAGAGAGAAGACCCAAATTAATAAATTATGATGAAATGGAGAGATCACGACTAACACCAAGGGAATAGAAACATCATTGGAAATTATTATCAACAGTTATATATCAATAATTTTAGCAACACAGATGAAATGGATGCATTCTAGAAACCTATAAACTTCCAAAACTGAATCAGGAAGAATTGACATCCTGAATAGACCAATATCTAGTAATGAGATTGAGAGCAGTGATGAAAAACCTCCCAAAAACAAGAGCCCACGACCTGATGGATTCCCCTGGAGAATTCTACCAAACATTCAAAGAAGAAATAATAGCTATTCTCCTGAAGCTGTTTCAAAAAATAGAAAGAGAAGAAAAACTTCCAGACTCTTTTATGAAGCCAGCATTACCCTGATACCCAACCCAGGCAAAGACCCTACCAAAAAGGAGAATTTCAGACCAAAATCCTTGATGAATATCGATGCCAAGATTCTCAACAAGATCCTAGCTAATAGGATCCAAACAGTACATTAAAAAGATTATCCACCATGACCAGGTGGGCTTTATCCATCGAATGCAAGCATTGTTCAACATTCACAGATCAAACAATGTGATAGAACAAATCAATAAGAGAAGATAGAAGAACCACATGGTCCTATCAATTGATGCAGAAAAACTAAATTTTTTTAACTTTTACCCTTTTCTTTTTTAACATTTTTTAACTAGTTTATCTAATATATAAATATATATATATATATTTCCTTTTTATACTTTTTCTTTATTGGTTTACTTTTTTAAATTTTTTTTCTTTCTTTCTGAACATCTTTTATCCCCTTTCTCTCCCCCCTCACGATTTGGGATCTCTTCTGATTTGGCAAAGCATATTTTCCTGGGGGTTGTTGCCACCCTTTAGTATTTTACTTGCTCCTTCATATACTCTTATCTGGACAAAATGACAAGGCGGAAAAATTCACAACAAAAAAAAGAACAAGAAGCAGTACCAAAGGCTAGGGACCTAATCAATACAGACATTGGTAATATGTCAGATATAGAGTTCAGAATGATGATTCTCATAGTTCTAGCCGGGCTTGAAAAAGGCATGGAAGATATTAAAGCAACCCTTTTGGGAGATATAAAAGCCCTTTCTGGAGAAATAAAAGAACTAAAATCTAAACCAAGTTGAAATCAAAAAAGCTATTAATGAGGTGCAATCAAAAATGGAGGAGCTCACTGCTAGGATAAATGAGGCAGAAGAAAGAATTAGCGATATAGAAGACCAAATGACAGAGAGCTGAGCAAAAGAGGACAAAAACAGCTACTGGACCATGAGGGGAGAATTCGAGAGATAAGTACACCATAGATGAAACAACATTAGATAATTGGATTCCAGAAGAAGAGGAAACAGAGAGGGGAGTAGAAGTATGTTGAGAGAATTATTGGAGAGAATTTCCCCAATATGGCAAAGGGAACAAGCATCAAAATCCGGAGGTTCAGAGAACCCCCCTCAAAATCATAAGATAGGTCCACACCCCATCAACTAATAGTAAAATTTACAAGTCTTAGTGACAAAGAGAAGAGCCTGAAAGCAGCCCTGGAAAAGAAGTCTGTAACATACATGGTAAAAATATTAGATTGGCAGCAGACTTATCCACAGAGACCTGGCAAGGCCAGAAAGAGCTGCATGATATTTCAGAGTACTAAATGAGAAAAACATGCAGCCAAGAATACTATATCCAGCTAGGCTATCATTGAAAATAGAAGGAGAGATTAAAGCTTCCAGGACAAACAAAAACTGAAAGAATTTGCAAATACCAAACCAGCTCTAACAGAAATATTGAAAAGGGGTCCTCTAAGCAAAGAGAGACCCTAAAAGTAGTAGATGCAGAAAGAAACAGAGACATATACAATAACAGTCACCTTACAGGTCAATACAATGGCACTAAATTCATATCTCTCATACTTACCCTGATGTTAATGGCTAAATGCCCAAATCAAAAGACAGAGGGTATCAGAATGGATAAAAAAACAAACCCATCTATATGTTGCCTACAAGAAACTCATCTTAAACCAAAGACACCTCCAGATTTAAGTGAGGGGGTGGAAAAGAATTTACCATGCTAATGGAACATCAGAAGAAAAGCAGGAGTGGCAATCCTTATATCATATCAATTAGATTTTAAGCCAAAGACTATAATAAGAGATGAGGAAGGACACTATATCATACTCAAAGGAACTAACAAAGAAGGAACTAACTCAAAGGAACTAACAAAGGAACAAAGAAGATCTAACAATTTTAAATATCTATGCCCCTAACGTGGGAGCAGCCAACTATATAAACCAATTAATAACAAAATCAAAGAAACACATCGACAAGAATACAATAATAGTAGGGGATTTTAACAGTCCCCTCACTGAAATGGACAGATCATCCAAGCAAAAGATCAACAAGGAAATAAAGGCCTTAAATGACACACTGGACCAGATGGACATCACAGATATATTCAGAACATTTGATCCCAAAGCAACAGAATACACATTCTTCTCTAGTGCACATGGAATATTCTCCAGAATAGATCACATTCTTGGTCCTAAATCAAGTCTCAACCGGTATCAAAAGATTGGGATCATTCCCTGCATATTTTCAGACCACAATGCTCTAAAGCTAGAACTCAATAACAAGAGGAAATTTGGAAAGAACCCAATACTGGAGACTAAACAGCATCCTTCTAAAGAATGAATTGGTCAACCAGAAATTAAAGAAGAATTGAAAAAATTCTGGAAACAAATGATAATGAAACAAAAACGGTTCAAAATCTGTGGGACCCAACAAAGGCATCCTGAGAGGAAAATAGATAGCGTTACAAGCCTTTCTCAAGAACAAGAAAAGGTCTCAGGTACACAACCTAACCCTACACCTAAGGAGCTGGAAAAAGAACGAGAAAGAACCCTAAACCCAGCAGGAGAAGAGAATCATAAAGAGCAGAGCAGAAATCATTGAAATAGAAACCAAAAAAACAATAGAACAAATCATGAAAGTAGGAGCTGGTTCTTTGAAAGAATTAATAAGATCGATAACCCCCTGGCCAGACTTATCAAAAAGAAAAGAGAAAGGACCCAAATAAATAAAATCATGAATGAAAGAGGAGAGATTACAACGAACACCAAAGAAATACAGACAAATATAAGAACATACTATGAGCAACTCTATGCCAACAAATTTGACAATCTGGAAGAAATGGATGCATTCCTAGAGACAAATAAACTACCACAACTGAACCAGGAAGAAATGGAAAGCCTGAACAGACCCATAACCAGTAAGGAGATTGAAACAGTCATCAAAAATCTCCAAACAAACAAAAGCCCGGGGCCAGAAGGCTTCCCGGGGGAATTCTACCAAACATTTAAAGAAGAACTAATTCCTATTCTCCTGAAACTGTTCCAAAAAATAGAAATAGAAGGTAAACTTCCAAACTCATTTTATGAGGCCAGCATCACCTTGATCCCAAAACCAGACAAGGATCCCATCAAAAGAGAGAACTACAGACCAATATCCTTGATGAACACAGATGCAAAAATTCTCGCCAAAATACTAGCCAATAGGATTCAACAGTACATTAAAAGGATTATTCGGGGCGCCTGGGTGGCTCAGTGGGTTAAGCCGCTGCCTTTGGCTCAGGTCATGATCCCAGGTCCTGGGTTCGAGCCCCGCATCGGGCTTTCTGCTCAGCAGGGAACCTGCTTCCTCCTCTCTCTCTGCCTGCCTCTCTGCTTACTTGTGATTTCTCTCTGTCAAATAAATATATAAAAATCTTTATAAAAAATAATAAAATAAAAAAATAAAAGGATTATTCACCACGACCAAGTGGAATTTATTCCAGGGCTGCAAGGTTGGTTCACATCCGCAAATCAATCAATGTGATACAGCACATTAATAAAAGAAAGAATAAGAATCATATGATACTCTCCATAGATGCTGAAAAAAGCATTTGACAAAGTACAGCATCCCTTCCTGATCAAAACCTTCAAGTGTAGGGATGACGCACATACCACAATATTATCAAAGCATCTATGAAAAACCACCACAAATATCATTCTCACTGGAGAAAAACTGAAAGCTTTTCCGCTAAGGGTCAGGAACCGGCAGGGATGTCCGTTATCACCACTGTTTTCAACATAGTACTAGCAGTCCTAGCTTCAAGCAATCAGACAACAAAAGGAAATTAAAAGGCATCCAAATGGCAAAGAAGGTGTCAATCTATCACTCTTCGCAGATGATATGTACTATATGTGGAAAACCCAAAAGACTCCACTCCAAAACTGCTAGAACTTGTACAGGAATTCAGTAAAGTGTCAGGATATAAAATCAATGCACAGAAATCAGTTGCATTTCTCTACACCAACAACAAGACAGAAGAAAGAGAAATTAAGGAGTCCATCCCATTTACAATTGCACCCAAAACTATAAGATACCTAGGAATAAATCTAACCAAAGAGACTAAGAATCTATACACAGAAAACTATCAAGTACTCATGAAAGAAATTGAGGAAGACACAAAGAAATGGAAAAATGTTTCATGCTCCTGGATTGGAAGAATAAATATTGTGAAAATGTCTATGCTACCTAAAGCAATCTACACATTTAATGCAATTCCTATCAAAGTACCATCCATTTTTTTCAAAGAAATGGAACAAATAATCCTAAAATTCATATGGAACTAGAAAAGACCTCGAATAGCCAAAGCAATTTTGAAAAAGAAAGCCAAAGTTGGTGGCATCACAATTCCGGACTTCAAGCTCTATTACAATGCTGTCATCATCAAGACAGCCTGGTACTGGCACAAAAACAGACACATAGATCAATGGAACAGAATAGAGAGCCCAGAAATGGACCCGCAACTCTATGGTCAACTCATCTTCGACAAAGCAGGAAAGAATGTCCAATGGAAAAAAGACAGCCTCTTCAATAAATGGTGTTGGGAAAATTGGACAGCCACATGCAGAAAAATGAAATTGGATCATTTCCTTACACCACACACGAAAATAGACTCAAAATGGATGAAGGATCTCAATGTGAGAAAGGAATCCATCAAAATCCTCGAGGAGAACACAGGCAGCAACCTCTTCGACGTCAGCCGCAGCAACATCTTCCTAGGAACATCGCCAAAGGCAAGGGAAGCAAGGGCAAAAATGAACTATTGGGGTTTTATCAAGATCAAAAGCTTTTGCACAGCAAAGGAAACAGTTAACAAAACCAAAAGACAACTGACAGAATGGGAGAAGATATTTGCAAATGACATATCAGATAAAGGGCTAGTGTCCAAAATCTATAAAGAACTTAGCAAACTCAACACCCAAAGAACAAATAATCCAATCAAGAAATGGGCAGAGGACATGAACAGACATTTCTGCAAAGACGACATCCAGATGGCCAACAGACACATGAAAAAGTGCTCCATATCACTCGGCATCAGGGAAATACAAATCAAAACCACCATGAGATATCACCTCACACCAGTCAGAATGGCTAAAATTAACAAGTCAGGAAATGACAGATGCTGGCGAGGATGCGGAGAAAGGGGAACCCTCCTACACTGTTGGTGGGAATGAAAGCTGGTGCAACCACTCTGGAAAACAGCATGGAGGTTCCTCAAAATGTTGAAAATAGAACTACCCTATGACCCTGCAATTGCACTGCTGGGTATTTACCCTAAAGATACAAATGTAGTGATCCAAAGGGGCACATGCACCCGAATGTTTATAGCAGCAATGTCTACAATAGCCAAACTATGGAAAGAACCTAGATGTCCATCACCAGACGAATGGATAAAGAAGATGTGGTATATATACACAATGGAATACTATGCAGCCATCAAAAGAAATGAAATCTTGCCATTTGCGATGACGTGGATGGAACTAGAGTGTATCATGCTTAGCGAAATAAGTCAATCGGAGAAAGACAACTATCATATGATCTCCGTGATATGAGGGAGAGGAGATGCAACATGGGGGTAGGAGGGGGTAGGAGAAGAATAAATGAAACAAGATGGGATTGGGAGGGAGACAAACCATAAGTGACTCTTAAACTCACAAAACAAACTGAGGGTTGATGGGGAGAGGGGGTTGGGGTTATGGATATTGGGGAGGGTATGTGCTATGGTGAGTGCTGTGAAGTGTGTAAACCTGGCAATTCGCAGACCTGTACCCCTGGGGATAAAAATATATGTTTATAAAAAATAAAATTTAAAATCCGGCAACATTAAAAAAAATGAATATCATGGTTTAATTGTGTCTGATTTACTATCTTTAAATGTAGCTAGGAAACTATCCTACTTCAAAAGGTGTGTATATAAACTAAGGAGAAATGTTAAAGCAGTTTACAGATCTAATTTTGTGTAATAACTAAACAATAAAGACATCAAATTGTTCTTTGTTCCATTATTTACTTTGCTAGGCAGTGAGTTCCTGAGAAGTAGTCACCTTGCAACTTGTTACCTTGGTTTTCCCTCTGTGGGGGAAAAAGTGTCCTCATGCCCTGATAATTGGCTCATCCTGTCCTATCAAATTAATTCTAGTATTTGCCTGAGGCGTTTTCACACTTTTCCTTTTCTCACCAATAGAAGCCATATATGGATATTTGCTTAAAATAGGCAGTAAGTACTACATCTACAGGAAGAAATGGGGGTACTGTGTAGAGCTAGTATAAGAGAAACAGGAGAGAATATCTTCCCACCCCCCAAGGAACTCAAAGTCTTATCAAAATCCGTGGGATACATTATGATACTGCAAGTTTACATTTGCCTCAAGTAATACCTTAATGAATGTAGAATTGGCAAACAGAGAATGTTTCAAATTGATGGGAAAGCACAGTTAGCTTGATATTCCCACTTAACATACTTGCTTTGAAACATCATCTAAGACAAAAAGCAAGGGAAACAGAGCCTGGCTTTATAGCCAAGCATGACAATGAGCCTTATTTTAAAACTGAATAGAATGTAGAATTTTCCTGATGCCCCAAAGCAGCAAGCAGGAAACATGATAATTCAAACCAAAAAATACAATGACCTCTGTTTTGGTCTCCTTGCCCAGTTTCTTCTATTGTTTCTGTTTATGTAATTTCACAATAGGTCTGAGCATCTACTCCAGAGTCTACTATGTAACCCTAGGCAGAACACTTAGCCCTGCCATTCTCCTTGCTTCCTCATTTAAAAGTATTTTAAAATAACTTTACCTACCTCACTGGGTTTTTGTGAAGGCTAAAAAAATATATAGAATTACCTTCTGAATTAATATATTATGTAAAACACATAGAATTATATCTGACAACATTAAGTTTATAGAAGAGTTATTACTATTACTCTCAATTCATAATCTTAGCAAAGCATATTAGTGATGCATACAAATAAAATTATATAGAGCGTTCAGTCCTAGTCTCTCCTCACTTCTACTCACTTTATAGGTCTGACAGGTTGAGGAAAGAAGCAATTCATTTATATCACTTCTTTAGAAAGCTTCCTTAATCTATATCTAAAATTTAACAGCAACCAAAAACCAAATCCAAAGCCTAAAACAAATGAATGAAGCTGATGATATTTAAGAAAGAAAATATGTTTTGCTTTTGTGTGTGTGTGTGTGTGTGTGTGTTTCTTTTACTTTTTTAAAATAAACCTTACAAGTAAAATGAAGTATTAAAAAAGAAGCAAATATATAGCAATTAATATATATGCAAAGAATATTCTTATTTAAAGGTGACCTTCCTAGAAATAATATCAGACTTCCAAGTTACATTTCAACCTCAATATCACTAAGAGAAGCTAAAAGCAGAATATATAAATATGTTGGGGAGTGCAAAAGTGTTTTGTTCGTTTGGTAAAATATGGCAATGTTAAAGAAAGTGTCACCTTTGCCCAATAAATGCCAAAGTCACTTTTGAGAGAAATCAGTTCCAAACTGATGACAATTAAAATAAAGCATGATAAATAGATTTACACATTACTGGAGAAACATCTCCATGCTTGGGTTACAAGTTATACTACTACACTCTCCATGAGGTTTGGTATATTTCTTAGCTACATAGGATGTTATCATATACACATAAATATAATGTAAATATAACAAAAGTCAAGAAATCTTGATGCATAAGTCAAGATTTTTTACCACCCTACACTATCTTCTAGTCTATATATTAAAGGACTTTTGTGTTAAGTGCATTATAAGAAGTTCAAGGACAATGACACAGATCTTAGTAAGAATCAAATCATGAAAATGACCACTGATTGGGAAGTATAAGAATAGGCAAGCTAGTTTTTAAAAAGTGATCAAAACCCTTATTATAAGTTAAAAAAGTCATTTCTGTTTAATCCAATCTAAAGAATAGACACATATGTCAATAGTAGCCATGTACTCTCTCATCTAGAGCTAGAGTAGCAACCCCATTTCTGAATAGTGTTTCTAATTCATTTGGCATTGTTCAAACTTAAAGTTCACTGATCAAGGCAAAAATAAAAATACTAAAAAGTAGCAACATTATGACAAGCTCTATAGTGTTTATTAACATTCCAGTATGGGTATCTGTCAATATTTCCCTTAAGAATTTAGTGACATGAAGATTCATATTATCTCTTATTCTCAATACTAACAAATCTTTTCATGAATAAAATAAATATCATTGATATCTTTATTGGGTTTCTAAACAGTAACAGCACTTTTGCCAATTGTTTCCAACCTCCAGTTGAGATCCAGCTCTACAGCCTTGCACCTGTAGTAGCTATAGAAACCAGCCACCTAGCAGCTACTGAAGTGAACCCAGTTACATCTGGAGTCCCCAGAATTCCACTGCTACAAGTTTGTAAGTATTATCTCTGACTAGAAGCTCCCTGTAAAGCTTCATTTCCAGGATTTGTCTTTATTTCTTCTCAGATCTCACTCTGTGTCAAACTTTAAATCCCTAAGTTTTGTTTTGTTTTGTTTTTAAGATTTTATTTGTTTATTTGAGAGAGAGAGAGAGAGAGAATGACCAAGGGGGCTCTGAGAGGGGAAGAGGGAGAAGCAGACTCCCCACTGATCAGGGAAGCCTGATGTGGGGCTCAATTCCAGGACCCCGGGATCATGATCCAAGCTGAAGGCAGCTGCTTAAGCAACTGAGCCACCGAGTTGGCCCCCTAAGTTTGTTTAAAAATATCCTTTGTGACTGTTTAACATCACAGTTCCCTGAGGTGGTAATACCATGGAAGATAACAAGAGGTTGACCAAAATACTTAAAAGAAAAAAATTGGTGGATGATATGTCCACATGGAGGATGAAAATCTCCATCATATCCCTGAGTATTTAGAAGACCAGATACATGTACAAGGCTGTGTGCATGCCAATGAAAGACATGCAAAAACCCTAATTTCTCACATTTCAGTGACCCTGAGGCTCTGCACTCTAGGAAGTGAAGGCTAAAACAAAACTATAAAGTTCCTGCCAGAGTATTGAAAACCTATTGCAATGTGCACAACACCTTGGCAAGAGTGGAGAGGTTTATTGGTTTAAGGAATTTAAGGAAATCTCTGCCAATCATTAAATGATCACTGAGACAACTGATGAGAAAACTCAGTGGTTGAACATAACAAACATATAGAAACTGAGAATTCTTTTAGGAAAACAGTAAAAAAAAAAAAAAAAAAACACCAACAAGAAGAAACAGAAATCACAAACAAACTGTAGGGAGCAATCTCATTTTCAGGGTAACCACATAATATTAAGGATATCTAATTTTCAATAATAACAGCAACCAAATAGGATACACAAAAGAAACAAAGTATGGGTCCTATACAAGAAAAAGCAGTCCATAACAACTGTCTCTAAAGAAATGCAGACATTGGATTTACTAAGGAAAGACTTTAGCCATTACAAATAGGATCAAAGAACTTCATGAAGCTAATCATTTCTAAAGAATTAGAAGAAATTTTGAAAACAATCATTCATTAAATTATGACCATCAGTGTATTTATACAAAATCTGGAGTCAAAAAATACAATAACAGAAATGAAATTTCACTAGTGGGAATCAAAAGCATACTTGAACTGGCAAAAGAAAGAATAAGCAGAATTGAAGACAAATCCATTAAGATTATCCAGTCTGAAGAACAACAACAACAACAACAAAGTTAAAATGAATGGAACTTAGATCTCGGGGATACAAACAAGTATACCAATGCACACATAATGAGGGACTTAGAAGGAAAAAGAAAAAGGAGAAGTCTTGATGAATATATAAAGCAAAATAGTCCAAAACTTCCCAAAGGTGATGCAAAATGTTAAAATGCATATCCAAGAAGCTCACCAACATAAAGGAAGATAAATTCAAATAAATCTCCATCTATGCATATTATAGTCAAATTGACAAAAGACAAAGAGAAGATCTGAAGCAACAAAAAAAAAAAAAAAAGAAAGACTCATACACAGAGTATCCTCAATATCCATAATAGTGTGCTTCTCACTAGAAATCATGAAAGCCAAAATGCAGTGGAATGCAATAATCAAAGTGCTGAAAGAAAAAGATTGTCAACCAAAAATTCCACATACTTCAAAGCTATCATTCAGAAAAATAGGACAAATTGAGATATTCCCAGATTAACACAATCTGACAGCATTCATCACTGGTATATTGGCCTATAAGAAATACTAATGACTGTCCATCAGACTGAAATAAAGGACATCAAATATTAACCAAAATCTGCATGAAGAAATAATACCAGTAAAGGTAACAGCATAAGAAAATATGACAGAATAAACATATATTCGTTTTTAATACATTTCTTCTTCTATCTGATTTAAAAACCACTCCATAAAACAATAATTATAAAACTGTGTTGATGAACATATACCATATAAATGATTTGTGTAACAGTAATGGCAAGAAGGAGGTGTAAGGGAATGAAATATTATTGAGGCAAAGATTTGTCGTACTATCAGTATTAATCTGAGTTAGTTTGTCTTAAATTAAGAGGTTAATTGTAATCTCAAGGACTACTATTAAAAATAACTCAAAAAAATAGTAGAACAGAAATGACAAGGCTAATAAAATGATATACCAGAGAGTATTGCTCTAACATAAATATGCCAGTAATGAAGAAATAGGACAATAGAATATGAGATATAGAAAACAAGCAAAATGTCAGTAATATAATTACTAATACATTAGTAATTATAGTAATGTAAATGGACTAAATACTTCAATCAAAAAGCAGGGATTGGTCGAATGGATATTAAAACAACAACAATAACAAAATGATCAACTATTTGTTGTCATCAAGAAACATGCATTAGATTCAAGACACAAAGAGATTGAAAATAATAAAAAAGAAAGACCACCAAACAATAACCAAAAGCAATTTAAGTAGCTTGTTAACATCAGATAAAATAGATTTGTTATTAGAGACAAATAAGGCCATTGTTAATGATGAAAGCAATATTCCATCAAGACATAAAACATTTATATGTACCTAACAAAAGACCCCTAAAATGCATGAAATAAAACCTGTCAGGGGCGCCTGGGTGGCTCAGTGGGTTAAAGCCTCTGCCTTCAGCTCAGGTCATGATCCCAAGGTCCTGGGATCGAGCCCCGCATCGGGCTCTCTGCTCAGCAGGGAGCCTGCCTCCCCTCCTCTCTCTCTGCCTGCCTCTCTGCCTACTTGTGATCTCTGTCTGTCAAATAAATAAATAAAAATCTTAAAAAAAAACTGTCAGTATTGAAAGATGAAGTAGACAATTCAACAAAAATAGTTGGTAACTGCAATTCCCCACTTTTATTAATGAAGAGAATTGATAGGAATAGTCTTAATATGAAATGGAAAATGTAAGCAGCACTGTAAACCATGTAGAGCTAACATTTCTATAGAAACTTCCACCAACCAACAGCAGGATACACATTCTTCTCAGGGGCACATGGAACATTATCAAGAATAGACCATATAGCAGGACATAAAACATTTTAAAGGATTGAAATCATTAAAAAAAATATTTCAGATTTTGGCAATATTGAGTAATACTTTCTTAAGGAAATGTTAGACTAAAAATATTATCTAAGCTACATTGTTTTGAGAAGTTACCTGACTGGCTTGTAGAACTTTCCAATCATTCATTTTGTGAGTTTCAGTAAGCTTTGATGCATTTGTGTTTATTGAAATTTAAAGGTATAAAGGATGACTTAATAAGTGAGCAGTTACTGTTGCTTAAATGGGAAATATATGTATGTGGTATCATAATCATTATTTACCTTAAAACAATTTTAGCAACACTGATACCTTTGCAATTACGGCAATTGAACTCCAAACTAGCTCCAAATAGACAAGATAAAAGCATAAATAAAAAGAAAATTAAAATTCTCCAAACATACAGTGAGAATTTGGAAGTGGATTATAGTATTTAGGCTAGCCAACTAGAAAGATTAGGAGGGAGATGAAACGTTATTGGGAAAACAGGTAGTATCTGGAAAGACCATAGTATTGAAAGGAAAATAATCCTTGACAGTCAAATTATAGGCTTCCCTTGCTATCCAAAAGTTTGCTTTATGACACTTTGCTTTTACAAAAAATCTGTAGTAGTACCTGTTTACACTAACCAAAGAAATCCAAAAAGATTTTCACTTTTATGAAATAGTAATTGCTTCCATGCTTTATGCCAGCTATTTTTGGATAGCAAGGGAAACCTGAATACCTTCTCTTGTGGATCTTATTTCCATTTAATAAAACATCAACTTCATAGAATCTTGCTTAAATGAAACCAAGCATATTTTTAGTGATAATCCACAAAACACTTACAGAGAGGATTATTTGCCCAGGGGTAGAAATTCTGAGTGCCTAACCCTGAATTATAAACTCTTTAATACAAATTTAAACTTTGTCAAGGATAAAATTGTTTCCCACATTGAAGTTTTATTTATAAGCTTTAGGTCAATCTGTTTTCATTTTCCATCAACAGATTAATAAGGAAAAAAATTGACCAATAAAATTGTTAATAAAATGCAGATGGTTTTGTTCTAATGGGTTATAAGGTTGTTCTTTTTCCAGATGGAAGAAATATATTACACAAAGTCACTAAGTTTGAAATTTTTTAATAAATGTCTAACCATGAAACAAGCTAAAATTTCACTTTGATTCCAGATCTGAATATTTCTTCTACCTCTTTACAGTTTTGCCTCAGGAAAGATTTACACATCAGATTCAGATATGGGTAATCTTTGCCTCACATACTTGTTTTTGTGTTTCTTTTTGTTTTTGTTTTCAATGTAACATAGATAATATTGGGCAAAGCAGACTATGAATATTTGATTTAACAACTCTGTATTATTTATAAATATGATACCATTTGAAATAGTATGTCATCTACATATGTAACTGCTCCAATAGAAAAACCACTAAGCTATTTGTTAGGTGATCCTGTCTAAAGAAATTTTTTGTTACAAGAAGTATAATTTTTAAAAAGTTAAATTTGTAAAAGTTTGTATCTGCTGCTTAACTTTCCAAAATTTTCCAAATTTTGCATCTGTTGCTTAACATTCCACTTTAAGGTGCCTTTTTAGGACTATGATTACATTCTCCTTCTGTATCTCACAGCATGGATTTTATCCCTTACATTGCTTCAGAAACAGTTATAGTGGAAAAGATAAGAGAAAGTCTGAGATAAATAGTGGTCAGAATATTAAACTCCTGTTAAAAATAATTGAGCTGCCATGTTGTAGATCTGGCCATTTGGCCATATGTACTTGGACTATTTTGTTGGTTATTCTTCAAATAGGTTTTGTGAACCCCTCCAGAGACTTTAATTTTCTATGTAAAAGAATCAAAACTCCTTTTGCAGCCATTCAAGGTTCTTAGAAATCTGGCTCAGTGTAACTCAGCTTCCAGAGCTCCAGCCTCAGCTCTGCTCATGCATGCCAAAGCTGACGATGAATTCTCTGCATTCTTCTTCTTCTTCTTCTTCTTTTTATTTTTTTTAAATTGTGGTATAATTGACATACAATGTTGTATTAGTTTCAGGTGTACAACATAACAATTTGACATTTTATGCATTGTGACATGTTCACCACAATAAATCTAGTTATCTGTCACTTTACAAAGTTGACACAATTCTATTGACTGTATTACCCACAATGTACATTATGTCACCATGATTAATTTATAGCTGGAATTTTGTACTTCTTGATCTCCTTCATCCTTTCACTGTTCCCTCCACCTCCAATTCCCTTCCCTCTAACAACCACCAATCTATTCCATCTATGAGTTTAGGAATGGTTTTGTTTGTTTCTTTTTTAGATTCCACATATAAGTAAAATCATGCAATATTTTTCTTTCTCTGATTTTTTTCACTTAGCATAATAACAAAGTCTTATCCATGTTGTTGCAAATGGTAAGACTTCACTTTTTTAATGGCTAAGTAGTATTAAAGTAGTAAATTTATCCATCCATCTATAGATGGACACTTAGATTGCTTTCATATATTAGCTATTGTGAATAATGCAGTAAACATAGGGGTGTTTATAACTTTCCAAATTACTATCATTTTCTTCAGGTAAATACTGAGAAGCAGAATTACTGGATCATATGGTATTTCTATTTTTAGGTTTTTGAGGAAACTCCATACTGTTTTCCATAGGGGCTGGGCCATTTATGTTCCCACCAACAGTGTATGAGGATTTTCTTTTCTCCACATCCTTGCCAACATTTATATTTCTTGTCTTTCTGCTACTAACTATTCTGAGTGGTGTGAAATGATAGCTCATTGTAGTTTGATTTGCATTTCCACAATGATTAGTGATATTGAGCATTTTTTAATGTGTCTATTGACCATCTGTATGTCTTCTTCAAAAAATGTCTATTCAGATTCTCTACCGATTTTTAAATTGGATTATTTGGCTTTTTGGTGTTGAGTTGTATGTGCTTTTTATATATTTCAAATATCAACTTGTTATTGGATATATCACTTGCAAATATCTTCCACCTTCAGTACATTGCCTTTTTGCTTTGTCGATGGTTTCCTTTGCTGTAAGTGACTAAGTTTGATGTAGTCTTATCTATATATGTTTTTGATCTTACTTCCTTTGCTTTTGGAATCAGATTAAAAAAAAATCACTAGGGCCCATGTTAAGGAACTTACCACTTATGTTTTCTTCTATGAGTTTTATGATTTCAATTTTTACATTCAAGTCTTTACCCATTTTGATTTGATTTTTGTATATGGTACAAAATAGTGGTCCAGATTTATTCTTTTGCATATAGCTGTCCAGTTTTCTCAACACCATATATTGAAGAGACTATCTTCATTTTATATTATTGTCTCCTTTGTTAGATGTAATTAATTAACATGAAAGTGTAGATTTGTATCTGGTCTCTTTATTCTGTTCTATTGATCTATGAGTCTGTCTTCATGCCAGTACTATAAGGTTTTGTTGTTGTTTTATATTTTTTGTGTTTTTGTTTGTTTGTTTTAGGGGACAGGAGGGGCAGAAAGAGAGGGCAAGAAAGAGACTCTTAAGCAGACTCCACACCAGTTGTGGGCCCTGATGTGGGGCTCAATCTCACCACCCTGAGATCATATCCTGAACCAAAATCAAGAGTTGATGCTTAACCAACTAAACCACCCAGGGCCAGGGTTTTGATTAGTATAGCATCACAGTATTGTTTGAAATCAGCGAATGTTATACCCTTGGCTTTTTTTCTCTTTTTCAAGATTGTTTTAGTTATTCATGGTCCTTGTCACTCTATATAAATTTTATAATTATTTGTTCTAATTTTGTGGAAAATTTCATTGGAATTTTGAGAGGGATTGCATTGAATCTGCTGATGACTTTGGATAGTATAGACATTTTAATAGTGTTAATTCTCCCAATCTATGAACACAAAATAGCTTTTCATGTATGTGTGTCATCTTTAATTTCTTTCATCAATGTCTTCTATTTTTTGGAGTGCATGTCCTTTACCTCCTTAGCTAAATTTATTTCTGGGTATTTTTTTTCCTTTTGATGCAATTTTAAATGGAAATGTTTGTTTGATTTGTCTCTCTAATAGTTTATTTTTGTGTATGGAAATGTAACAAATTTTTCTCTATTGATTTTGTATCTTGCATATCAACTGAATTCTTCATTTAGCTCTAACAGTTTCTTGGTGGAGTCTCTAAGGTTTTCTCTATATAATAGCATGTCATCTGCAAATAGTAAGTTTTCTTCTTCCTTTCCAATTAGGATGCCTTTTTTTTTTTCTTGCCTGATTGCTCTGCCTCGCACTTCTAATACTATGTTTAAAAAAGTGGGGTTGGGGCACCTGGGTGGCTCAGTGGGTTAAAGCCTCTGCCTTCGGCTCAGGTCATGATCCCAGGGTCCTGGAATTGAGCCCCGCATCGGGCTTTCTGCTTGGCAGGGAGCCTGCTTCCCCTCTCTCTCTGCCTACCTCTCTGCCTACTTGTGATCTCTCTCTCTGTCAAATAAATACATAAAAAATATTTTAAAAAAAGTGGGGTTAACGGACATCCTTTTCTTGTTCAGATTTTAGAGGAAAAACATGCAGCTTTTCAAGGCTAAATACTATATTAGCAATGAGGGTCTCATATACAAACTTTATTATGTTGAGGTACCTTCCCTCTATACTCACTTTATGGGAGTTTTAATCATAAATGGATGTTAAATTCTGTAAAATGTTTTTTCTGCATGTATTGAGATGATCATATGATTTTTATCTTTTATTTTATTAATTTGGTGCATCATGTTGATTGATTTGCTGTTGTTGTACTGTTCTGCATTCCTGAGGTAAATTCCATTTGGTCATTGTGAATAATCCTTTTAATATACTGTTGAATTTAGTTTGCTAATATTTTGTTAAGGATTTTATATCTAGTTCCACTAAATTTATTGGCCTTATAGTTTATAGTTTTATTTTTTGGTGATATCCTTCTCTGGTTTTGGTATCAGGCCTTACAATGTTTGCCTCATAAATGATTTAGGGAGCTTTCCTTCCTCTAATTTTTTTAGAAGAGTTTGAGAGTAGGTATTATGCCTTTGATTGTTTGGTAGAATTCACCAGTGAAGCTGTCTGCTCTTGGACTTTCATTGGGAGGTTTTGAGTACTGATCAATCTCTTTACAATTAACTGTTCTATTCAGAATTTCTATTTCTTCATGATTCAGTCTTGTATGTTGTATCAGGTTTTAGGCAGGTTGTATGTATCTCATAATTTATCCATTTCTTTAAGGTTGTACATTTTTTTTGGACAACCTAATTGTTCACAGTAGTCTCTTAATGATCCTTTGCATACCTGTGGTATCAGTTGTAAGTCTCTTCTTTCATTTCTGATTTTATTCATTTGAGCCTTCTCTTTTTTTCTTGTGAGTCTGATTAAATATTGTCAGTTTTGTTTATCTTTTAAAGAAATTGCTGTTAGTTTTATTGATCATTTCTGTTACCATTTCAATCTCTCTCTCTCTTTTTTTTATTTCCACTCAATTTTTATTATTTTCTTTCTTCTACTAACTTAAGTTTCATTCTTCTTTTTCTAATTCCTTTAGGTATAAATTTGGATTGTTTATTTGAGATTTTTCTTATTTCTTGATAAACAATGAATCCCCTTTTAGAATGATTTTGCTGCATCCATAGATTTTTGTCAAATTGTGTCTAATTTCATTTATGTGTACATATTTTATTTCTCCTTTGATTTCTTCTGTGACCACAGCAGTTGTTCAGTAACATGTTGCTTAGTCTTCATATATTTGTAGTTTTCCTGTTTCCTTCTTTAAATTGATGTTCAATTTAATAACATTGTGGCCAGAAAATTTTCTTGATATGACTTCAGTCTTCTTAAATATTGAAATTTGTTTTGTGGCCTAACATGTGATTTATCCTAGATGCTGTCTCTTGAAAAGAGTATATATTTTACTGATCTTGGATGGAATGTTCTGTATATATCCATTAAATTTATTTGGCCTAATGTGTCATTTAAGGCACATTTCCTTATTGATCTTCTGTCTGAATGTTATATTGGCAGACGTAAGTGGGGGTTATTAAAGACCCTTGTTATTATTGCATTGTCATCAACTTCTCTCATTGGGTTCATTAATATTTGCTTTATATATTCAGATGCACTTTTGTTGGGTATATAAATATTTATAAATGTTATATCTTCTTTCTGGGTTGGCTCCTTTATCATTATTCTCTGCTGGCTTTTGTCTTTTATTACAGTTTTATTTTAGTATATTTTTTTCTGATATGAGTATAACTATACCAGCTCTTTTTTCACTTCCATTTGCATGGAATATTTGTTTCCATTTCTTCACTTCCAGTCTGTTTGTATCTTTACTTCTAGAGTGAGTCTTTGTAGGATATATATATCTTACAAAGATATATTATAAAATAAATTATAAAATATATTATATATATATATATATATATATATATATATATATATAGTCTTATTTGTTTAATTCATTCAGCCACTCTATATCTCTTAACTGGAGACTTTAGTCCATTTACATTTAAAGAAATCATTTTTAGGTATGTACTTATTACCACTTTTTTCATGGTGTCCTAGATAATTTTGCAGTTTTTCTTATTACTTTCATCTCTTTCTCCCCTCCTTATGGTCTCTTTTTTAAGTATTATGTTTAGGTTCATTTCTCATTTTCTTTTATGTTTACTATATATATATATTTTTTTTTTTTTTGCTGTTGTTACCCTGAAGTTCATATATATCATCCTACGTCTATAACAGTTTAAGTTGATAGATAGCAATTTAAATTTGAATACATTCCAAAATTTGAAATTTTCACTTGCTCCATATTTTATATTTTTGGTATCACTTTTTGCCTTTACATATTCCTTAACAAATTATTATAGTTTTAACTTTACTACTTTAATTTTTTTAACATTTTAGTAGCTTTATAAATAATTAATACACTATTTTTACTATATATTTACCTATTCCAGTAAAGTTTTTACTTTTATATGTTTTTGTTGTTGTTGTTGTTGTTGTTGTTAATTAGTGCTTTTATTTTTCATCTTAAAGAAGTCCTTTTAATATTTCTTGTAAGGCTATTTTAGTAGTAAAGAACATTTTAGCTTTTGCTTATCTGGAAAACTGTGTCTCTCTTTCAGGTCTGATTGATACTCTTGCCAGTTACAGTATTCTTGGCCTCTTGATTGTATGGTTGTTTTTCTTTTTCGTTTTTGTTATTTGTTTGTTTTGTTTTGTTTTGTTTTGTTTTCCTATCAGTTCTGTGAATATGTCATGCCCTTCCCTTGTGATGTGCAAATTTCCTGCTGAGAATCTTCTGATAGTCTTATGGGCTTTCCCTGGTATTTTAACTTTTGCCATTTTAATTATATGTCTTGGCATTGCCCTCTTCTTGTTCATTTTATTTCAAATTTTCTAGTCTTCCTCAAGCTGGATCTTTGTTTTCTTCAAGTTTTGGATATTATTTATTTGAGTAAGTTTTCTGCCCCTTTCTCTCTTCTCTTCTGGGGTCTGTATAATGTGAATGTTACTTTGCTTGACGTCATTCCATAGTTCTTTTAAGTTATCTTCTTTTTTTAATTTTTTTTTCCTTTTTGTTGCTCTGAGTTCCATTACTTTCTCTTCCAGTTTGTTGATCTGTACTTCTACTTTATGTAGTCTGCTGTTGAACCACTCTAGTGTATTTTTCAGTTCAGATTTTCTATTGTTTAGCTCTGTGACTTCTATTTGGTACTGTCTTATGTTTTTGTTGAGTTCTTACTGTGCTCATCTATTCTTCTCCTTAGCTCAGTGAGTATCTTTGTGAACTTTATTTTGAATTCTTTATCAGGTAGATTACTTATCCCCATACCATTAATGCCTTTTTCTGAAATTTTTTCTTATTTTTTTCATTTGGAACCCACATCTCTGTTTTTCCATCTATTGACTCTCTGTGTTTGTTTTTACACAGTAGGTAAAACACCAAACTCTCAGTCATGAAGGAGTGGCCTTGTGTAGGTTATCACCCCTCATTCCAACTTTAACTTAGTTCTTGTTGTCTCTCAAACTTTTGATATTGTCTAAGCATCATGATTTATACTTAGTTTATACTAGTTGTTGAGGATGTGCCAGAACTTATCAGTAATTCAAGGGGAGGAATTTCATTTGATATCCAGTTTCAGGCTGATTGGAAGTCATACTCCCTGGCAGCAGCTTTTAAAGTACACAAATATATACAATCCTGTGGGGCCACAGTTGAAATTCCTATTGGCTTTCAGATCAAAAGATCTGGAGGTGTCCCCTTGGGGATGATTCCTTCTGGGAAATTTTGCAAAGTTATAAAAAGGCCAAGTAGATGCACTAGAATTATGTCTCCTTGTTTATGGTCCCTGAGTATGCCTCTTTTGCCTATAGGGAAAAGAAAAACCTGCAGCCTGCCCCTCAGGCTGAAGTTGCATGCTTCTTTTCAACAGAAGACTGGAGTTATGTTTCAGTCTGATGTCTATGCAGTGCCATGGGCATTGTGGCCTGCCAAGAGGTGTCTTCCCAATTGTTACAGTCCCATGGAGCTCTGAAATTCCAGCCCTCTTGGCTTTAGCAAGGCAGCTGGAGAGGTAGTAGGCTGGTATATATGCTAGCTTCAAAAAGGCAGTGGGAAAATGTCTTGTATGCACGTGCTCATATGCTTTAGCAATGCACCAAGCTTGCCTAGCTACACATGTGTGCTGACTTTTATCTGAGAGAGGAAGGATGCTGTAATTGTACATGCTCACCAGTCCCAGCCAATGGCCAAAGAATGTTGCAACACTCGTGTTCACCAACTTAATTAGGGAGCAGTAGAACTCCATGATTGTTCATGCTTGCTTATCCCAAGGAATGGGGGAGGCCCACTACAGACTAATCTGTAGTCCCTGTTCATTCCACAAGGGTGGTAGGAGGGTGTCACATTTGAACTTGCCCATCTGTCCTAGCAGTCTGCATGAAGAATGCAACAAGTGCATCTGCCAGGACCTCTACCACAAGGAAAGGTCTCAACTGTCCCTTAGCTCTCCAGCCAATGTTTCTGGATTAGCAAACAAATCTCCCTCATATATAGTTTCAATTTCCTATTACACTTTGGGACCCCTGGATATCAGTCTTGTTGGTTTTCCAAACTAGATTTTATGGGGTCTTGTCTTTCCAGTACATATCTCAAGCCTGGGAACCTGATGTGGGACACCAACCCCTCACTACTCTGAGACAAGTGCCTGTATGATGAGATCACTTACTTTTGTGTGTCACCAGGCCAGAGTTGGCCCGGTGAAACCATGTCTGTTTTTTTGTTTTGTTTTGTTTTGTTTGTTTTGTTTTGTTTTTCCCATCCTGGTGTAGTTCTTTAATCCTTTGTTGTAGAAAACAGTTAATCTAGTTTTCACATCTTTTTCAGAAGCAAATGATCCATATGTAGCTATAGAGTTTGTGTGTCCATTTGAGGAGTGAGTTTAGGATTTTCCTATGCAGTCATCTTGCACAAATCCCCCTCACCCCAACCCCACTTCAGTTTTTATCTCAGCATTCTTAAATTTGCATATAACATTCCCTCTGCTTGGATCATTCTTCCTTATTTGTCCTGAAATCTTGGTCATCTTTAAGGCTTAGCTCAAATTCTCTGTGCTCTGAATCCTTTCCCATTCCATTCCAGGCAGAATTAAGCAATCAATTCCTCCTTTATGTTTCCACCACACTTCCAGTGAAATTTGAAGCCAGATATTACCACTGGTGAGATCCAATTATTAAACAATCAGGAATTTTCAAGCTGATATTTAAACTGCTATGAGTTTTAAGTCAAACATGGTAAAAATACTTAAACTATAGTAATGGACAAATCAGGGCTCTGATTTCTATTATTTTAAGTCAATATGAATTTTAAGTCAAAAATGGTGATAATACACTATAGTGGATAAATCAGGGCTCTTCTTTTCACTCCCCATCCCCTAGCCATCTCCCAGAGAGCTGGTTTCCAGCACACCGTTGTTTGTGCATAACTTTACTATAACACATATTCCTACTTCCACTTGTGTTTCAGTTAAAAGATCTGTCCTTCCTATGAAGTAATGAGCTCACCAAGAGCAGAGTCAGTACCTTAATTAATTTTTCTACCCTCCAGAACTCAGGAAAACTGTTTGGTAAAAAAATGGTAGGTGATATATAAATAACAGTTTAAATGAAAAAATATACTTAAAAAAATTACACTAAGTTATTTTTCCTAACTCATTCCTAATGAGACATTAGGCATATTATATGACCACTCAGATATATTTCTAGTTCTGCAATATTTAGAGAAACATATTTATGTGACCCAGTTGTTGTGGGGATTAAAGAAGATAATGGTTATAGAAATGATTTGCAATAAAAATTATTTAAAAACCCATAATCTACTGTTAACTATTACAATTGAGACATTGTATCCAATGCTGTTAATGTCCACGTAGTGTCAAGATTTTCATAAAATACTCATGAAAGTAAATTAATAAGCAACACTGAAGTTAATAACCTATTTATGATACGTTCCTTAATAAAATAATTCTTTGTGAAGGAAACACTATTATTTAGCTCTTTTTTTTAAATTAAACTCAAATTCTATAGGCTACATAAAACTTACTTGTGCCACTGAATGAGAAAGGCACTATGGAAAGGAAAAGAGTGAGTAAATTTTATAACTTTATTTTCCAATCTTCTAGCTAGTTTTATCTGCTTCTTAAATAGACGTTTATATATTTCCTTCAAGACGTTTGTGCTTTCCTTCAAATATAGTTTTCCACCATCCAATTAAATTTTTAAAAGTTTAAGATAGTTGGAGCATACATATTAGTTAAAATATTGTTTTATTTTATATGTTTAATAATTGCAGCTAAATAGAATATTCTAGGAGTAGATTTGGAACAATTTTACACTAAATTTGGGTACATCTACTTTAGAAATGTCTACCTTAGATTTCTGTTCAAATTAAAAATAATAATTCAGTGCCAATTGGAACATGAGTCGATGGTTTATTCAATACGAATTCAAAATTTGAGTAAAAAATAAGAATTATTTTTTAACAAATTTTCACTGATGATTTGTTAAATTAGGACAAGTTTACTAACATAAGGAAATATCTCTGTCTTTTTTGTGAGGCAAACAGAAAGGCTAATACTGATAATCAGATTTCAAATTGTGTAAATGAAATGCAGGGAGAAGCTAGGCAATAAAGAGAAGTAAAAAAGGTTAAATATAGATTAATAGATGTGACATTATCTAATAACTATTTTTATTGATAATGAATTTTTTTAAATATATATATTTTAGGAATGTGAACTAAAGAATCATATATATTTATGTCTATTTTTGATGCTTCACTAATTCCTTTTAATATTTATATGGCAATGAATAGGAAATGTATGATTCTAGTACAAAATCTTAGAACCATGTTTTGCTTATGGTATAAAAGCAATGATATAGCAATAGTTCAAACAGAAGAGTACAAATTCAATATAAGACAACTCCTCAAATATTAGGTTAAAAAATTTTTTTTTCTGTGAGGCAAGAGAAAAATTAAAGGCAGATTAACAGTTTTGTGAGTCACACCTTTTACTCGCTGAAAAAGTATTTTTTTGAATCAAGAGCTATGTGGATGAAAGAATGTAAGCAAGAGATAAAATGAATCCACGTATGTAAATACACTTGGCTTTTAACATGAATAATAGATTTAGAATAATGCTATAAAGCTATAGACATAAAAGCTTTGGACTTTTTTTTTTTTATATATTTGTAGAAAATCGATATCATTCAGAAATTTTTCTAGGAGCTGGTTTTTGAGTGACCTACATGGCCATACTAAAAGACTACAACCATGAAGATCCAACACTGTGTTCCAGAGAAAGTGCTATTGACCAGCAGGTTCGTTCTTCCAAAGAAGCTGAAAAGTTAGACCTCTTTGTAAGTATTTTGATTTTAAATATTACAACTAAAATCAACAAACAACAAAAAAGAGCTAAAGGAAATCAAAACATGTATATGAGCTTACTACATCATGAAGCCACCAATTTCTGACTTTCTTCAAATTTCCTATATAGAAAACTGTAAAATTTTCTCAAATATTTTTAAACTAATGAATGAGCAAAATGACCATTTAAAAGTAAATAATTGACTCTTTTCATACCTAAGACCCTAGTTATTTACAGGACTGCTGCGTTTTGAGGGAATCATTTCTAACTCCAGGTATCCCCGGGTCATGGGTTTGAACATCAGGCCTTATTTACTTACTTATTTCTTTACTTACTCATTTAGAGTTAAAGAGAAATAAGGTTGAAGGACAAATGAGTAACAGACATATAAGCAAAGGCTTAAAGATCTGATTGTGTGTTAAACACTCCCAAAAACACTGTCAACAATAATTCAGATTAAAACAAAACCAATAAAATAAGAAAATAGAATCTCTCATATGTGGTCCTAATCATAAATATATATATATATTTTAATTGTATATGATTGTTTATATTTAATTAAGAATATTTGAAGTGATCTGTCAATTTGGCATTTTCAAAACTAGGAATTTTAAGGGTTCACCAGAGATATGCCAACTCTAACAATGTTTTTCAGCTCTCAGGAAAGAACCTTAATCTGACCATTTTAGTGGACATTTTAAAAACCTGCTAGCAATGCAAGGAACATTGAAAATTAATCTGAAGGGCAAAATGACCCATTTAATATATTTTTAAATCAGTTCAAATGAAAGAACTTTTGGATAGACTTCTTTCAAATTACCATTTGACCAAGTTAGCAGCATATAAAACAGGAAAGTTGTTATGTGAAAGAAGACTTAAAATGAATGTCTTCCTACTGCTCCCTAGATCTATGTGGAGCCCAAGAAATTTAATAGCATCGTTTGGTTTTTTTAACCTCAGCTCATTAATTTGAATATATAAATATATATTTCTCCAAAGAGTCTACTCATCATATTTGTGCCATTAGTCAGACTGTAAAGGCCTTAAAAAGAAGATATGTAATCTCTTGGTTATTGAAATTTAAGCAGTTTCAGGAATGTTCCAGATAGTTTAAGACAGGATAGTATTTCACAGTGGTCACTTAAAATATTTTCTGTGTTTTCTGTATTTTGACCCTGGTTTTAGAGATTGACCCAATATATTTTAAATTCCACTTTAACTTTACATGAGAAGTAATTCTTTAAAAATAATAAATGCATGTATATTTGGGAACCCCAAAGATTTTTTTAATGTTTTTTGAATATGCCCCTTTCAGTCTAATTAGAAAATACTAATGTTCTTGGGCATGCTCTTTGGACGATTAAGATGAGCTTGTTAATTATATACATTATGTTGTTTCATTTGGTCTAATTTCACAACAAAATGAGGCAGAGATTTGTTCGTGAGTCATCGGTTTGTTGAATGTTATCTATGATAGTGAAACTAGCAATACATTTTAAATAAATCACTTCAAATATTTGCTTTTTTTCATACATTAAGTACTAAGTAATTTTCACATTGTATTTTAGTAACTTTGTACTTTAAAATAGTTAAAGATTTATAAGGAAGTTGCAAAGAACACAAACCTCACAATCAGTTCCCCCATTACATCTTACACTAGTATGGTATATTTGTGATAGTTAATGAAAAATATGGACATCAATATAAGGATCATATTTTATTAAATTTTCTTAGTCTTCATCCAATATCCTTTATCAGTTTCAGGACCTCATCCAGCATGACTTTCCATCATCATGTCTAACTTAGGCTCCTCTTGGTTATAATAATTTCTCAAAGTTTCATGTTTTTTATGACATTGATATATTGAGGAGTACTAGTCAGGTATTTTACAGACTGTCCGTCATTTGGGACTTCTCTGATTTTTTTTTTTTTCTCTTAGTTAAACTGGGGATATGGATTTGGGGAAGGAAAACTACAGGGGTAAAATACCATTTTCATCACATCATATCAATGCTTCCTGCTACTGAGATGACTCATCACAACTGATGGGATCAGTGAGCACCTGGCTGAGGTAGTGTTTCTCAGGTTTCTGCACTCTAGTCTTTTTTCCTCCTTTACAAAGTGTACTTTGTGGAGGGAAGTCATCAGAGTAATCTACCCTTAAGGAGGGGGAGCTATGTTCCACCTTCACAGAGGTTAAGTATCTGCATAAATTATTTGTAATTCTGCTGCAGAAGAGATTTGTTTATTCTTTCTGATTTATGTGTTTACTCAATAATTTACTTGTATCATGGAGGTTTATTTTCAACTTTGGGTCATGATTTAGAATTATTTTATTTTTGTGATGCAAAGTTTTCCAGCTTTGACTTTTGGAAGCTCTTTCAGTTGGATTCTGTATCAAATTGGCACTCTCCCTCATCACCCCCACACCAATTACATAATTCTCATAGAGTGTGTGTGTGTGTGTGTGTGTGCGCGCGCGTGCGCGCGCGTGCGTGCGTATTTGAGTCTTTCCTTCCTACATTCCAGGCTCAACTTTGAATCCAGTTGTCCTTCTCCCTCTGCCCCTCCCCCTGATCTCTCTCTCTCTCACACATAAATAAAAGAAATCTTAAAAAAAAAAAAAAAGCCAGATGCTAGCTTCTAGGACCTCTCAGTTTATCCCCTCTTCTTAGAATAATCGTTCTTTCACAAAATTTTAATCGTCTCCCTAGAATTTACAGTGTACATTTTTAAGGAATCTAAATCCACTTTCAAATACACTGTACCACTTCACCTGCTGTGCAGCTAACGTACAACAAAGCATTCCCAATTCCTCCTATCCATTGTGACATTGATGTCTTTTTTTTTTTTTAAAGATTTTATTTATTTGTTTGACAGAGAGACACAGCAAGAGAGGGAACACAAGCAAGGGGAGTGGAAGAGGGCGAAGCAGGCTTCCCACTGGGCAGGGACCCCAATACAGGGCTGCTCCTTTTCAGGACCCTGGGATCATGACTGGAGCTGAAGGCAGATGCTTAATGACTGAGCCACGCAGAAGCCTCAACATTGATGTCTTTTATTTTACTTCTTCATATGTTATAATCAACTACTACATTGCTGCTATTATTATTATTTATTTAAACAAACACTTATCTTTTTGATAACTAAGTAAGAATGAGAAAAATAAAAGATTGATTTCTTCTTTGAACTGTGGTTCTTTCATATTTTGTTTTTTTTAATTCTTTTTTTTTCTTTCCATTTCAGTTAACTATCTTTAAACTCACTGATCTTTTCCTTAGCCATGTCATGTCTACTGTTGAATCTGTCAAAGACATTTTTTTCTGACAGTATGCTTTATTGTTAGCATTTTCTTTTTTTTTTTTTTCAAATTTGTATTTAAATTCTAGGTAGTTAACATATAGTAGTTTCAGGAGTAGAATTTAGTGATTCATCACATATATAATATCCAATGTACAGTACAGCAAGTGCCCTCCTTAATAATTTCTTAAAATTGCCATACCCTTTCTTATAATATTTATTTTTACAATAGTGTCCTTGACATATTTACTTTTTCTAAGAGTGCCCTTACCATATTAATCAAAGTAATTTTAAAATCCCCTGTGTGATAATTCCTACATGCTCGTTATGTATGGATTTGGTTATGATGATAATGTTTCCTTTTCAAACTTTTCTTTTGTCTTCTGACATGTCTTGTAATTGATTTGTTGAAAGCCAGACATGTTGTATCAAATAATAGGAACTGAAGTATGTAGATCTTTATTGTGAGATTTGATGTTAATCTGGCTGGGAGTTGGGGTGTGTTTAATGTTTGCTATAACTATAGGTAACAGAAGATCCACATCCCTTTCATGTTCCTGCTTTTGTCTATCCTGCGTTTGCGTTTCCCTGAGTATTCCTTCTTAGAGAGTCTATGTCTTACAAACTTTTTTTTTCCTTTCTTTCTTTCTTTTTTTTTTTTTAAAGATTTTATTTATTTATTTGACTGAGAGAGAGAACATAAGTGGGAGAGCAGCAGCAGTGGGAGAGGAAGAAGCAGGCTCCCACTGAGTGGGAAGCCTGATGTGGGGCTCCATCCCAGAACACTGCGACCATGACCTGAACCAAAGGCAGACATTTAACTGACTGAGCCATCCAGGCACCCCTCTTGTATCCTTTTCAATTATAACCCACTGTTATTATACTGAAGTTCTTTGATGTGTGGTAAATTATGGGACAGGGGTTGCACTCTAAAATCTGGAGACCAAAATCAGTCTTTATTTTTTTATTTTTATTTTTTATTTTTTTAGATTTTATTTATTTATTTGACAGACAGAGATCACAAGTAGGCAGAGAGGCAGGCAGAGAGAGAGGGAGGAGGAAAGGAAGCAGGCTCCCTGCGGAGCAGAGAGCCCGACGTGGGGCTCGATCCCAGGACTCCGGGATCATGACCTGAGCCGAAGGCAGAGGCTTTAACCCACTGAGCCACCCAGGCGCCCCCAAAATCAGTCTTTAAATGGTCAGTGTACAGCTGTGATCTGTACAAGTATTTCTCCTGTAGTATAGCTTTTTCCTTCTGTTCCTATTCCCTTCTGCGGGTAAAGAATTCCCAAGTATTCACAACCTATTTCCTTGAAACCGTGGTTCCTGTTGATTATGTTTTGTTTTGTTTTCCTTTTAGGTGATATCAGGAAGGTTGGGAACGACAGGTGGGAGGAATTCCCCTTCTCTCAGCTGGAATAAGGCCAGACAAAGTCCTTTCCATTGGAGAATATTTATGTGTTCTTCAGAAGGCTTTGGGTATATTCCACAATGATTATTCTTCCCCTTTCCACTGCCAGAGTCATGAAGGACTCTTTCTCAGATATTCTTTATAAGAACCTGATATGGTTCCTGGGAGTAAAATACATGCGAGGAGTTTTTCCCTGTCCAGCCAGTCCACCCTTCAGCCTTCAGTAATTAGGCAACATTACTACTTAAGTATTTCTATTAGTTTTGGTCTCCAGTTGTTTCTGTATCACCTCAGCAGATTTAGGCTATCTCTCAATGGATGGGTCTGTGTTTCCAGATTTCAGGGTGGCAGTTGGCTTGGCAACTTCAGGTCTGTAATGGGTACAAGAAAAATTACTGATTATCTGCCCAGCTTTTTTTTGTTTTCTTGAGGATAAGAAACACAGGAGCTTGGAAAGCTCCTTCTATCTTGGAGTTTAAAATGGCAAAGTAATTACTTTTTAAATGAAAAATACTATTAAACATATTGTGGGTCATTCACATTATTTGTAGGAACAAAAATATGATGAGTTATTTCCTGAATCAGGTAAAATATGACACATAGGATTATACATTTAATAAAAGTATCTCCTAAGAAGATAAGGTGAGGAGTTCTCTGAAAAGACAATGCATTTTTGAATACTCACTTAAAAAAAAAAACATTTTTTTTAATGATTGAGTTTATTTCAAAGTATGTAAATGTTATTCACATTGCATCAATCTATAGGAAGTTCTCCACACCTAGGGAATCCTGAGTCTGATAATTTCTACAATAATTGCATTTATACTTAGGCTAAGGAAAGGACAATTCAATTTTAGCTTTTAGGACATTAGCTGATTTATTCAGGGGTCAAATAGGAATGTTCACCTGAAAAGCAATGAATCGACTCAGTGCATTCCATACACTATATATTATTTTTTTATAGCTAAGGAGTCCTTGGTAGTTTTAGGATTGCCTATAGTTTTTACATGTATGTGCCTCCACTCCAGAAATTAGCAAAGAAAAAAAAAGTATGATACCTGGCATTTCAGCCATTTGTCCATTGTATGTTTGCGTGTATGTGTACACTACATTTTTTACAAACGACTCTTTGAAGATTTAAAAGGATTTCTCACAGTGTTTCTGCAACGTAAGTAAAATAGGTCAGACAGTATGTGAGTTCAAATGAAAATAACTAAGGAAGACTACCCATAGACATACTTCTCTTCTTTAGCTTTCTAAATGTATCCGTCCTGCTGAATGGAGGCTTTCAATAGGGGAATGGAAATATAGGCTATTGTGTAGGTGTTTAAATTGTGTGCACTGACCTAAACCAAAATTGTTAACATAATTCAGAGTCATAAGTTTTGGCAGATGAGTGTATGACTGAAAAATGCACACTATGTGGAATACAAGGAACATATTTATTCTCAACTGACTGGTTGATGCAGCTGTGTCCTGTCTGTCCTGTATCACTCCATATTAAAATTTTGAAGAGTACATTTCCTTGTAACAGCATGATACATCTTTCGATATAATACGACTTCCTATAATACTAAGATAGTAAAACGTAGCATACACTTTCTCTTACTTTGGAAAGGAAAAATCAAGGCAGAATGCATTAGGGACTAAGTCGATTGCTAAATAAAGACTTGTGTATTTTTAAACATTGTGTAACTGGTGAAGAACGAACAGCTGATAGGAGAAAGCAGAGGCAGTCACAAAATGGAATATGAAGGTCGGCTGAATTAAGCTCTCAAACAATGCAAATTTAAGAGTAAAATTTATAATCTTATGATTATGTTTACACATACAGTATATCTTCTATATTTTTTACAAGGAATATGATGCAAATTTGGGATGTAGATCAATTGGTCGGTGAAATAGGCCTGAGTTTATGGTCAGTGACAGGAAAATTTTGTAAATTATCCAAATGCTGCAAAAAGTCTAATTTTCAATGTCATTTGGTCTCCCTGCTCATATTTAAGTTTGAGTTAGAGTGTGAAAGAAATGGCACATAACTTTGTTGCTATGTAAAGGTCACATTTAGGAGATAAGTATTTTCTGAGCCTAATTTTTTTTTCCCCTTATTTTCCAAATTGAAATTTAGGAGGGGAGTTTTTTGGAGAGAGCCCTGGACTGCTGACTTCAAAGAATAGGTTGGGCTGGGAGGGGGAAGGCTATAAAAGGAGAAAAAAAGCTTAAATGCCTCCTTACTCTTTTGAACTGTAGCCAGTCATTAGAAATGGAAGGGAAACTAGAAGCTAATTTTAAGATAAATCACATCCTGAAGCCTTTTAATATTTTTTGCCCTAGGATTTAAAACTTGTGATTTTAGTTTTAGGTTTTTTGTTTGTTTGTTTTGTTTTTAATTTCAATGATGTCTCACATTTAAACAATAGTTTTAAGAGAAGAAAATATAACCCTGACAGTAAAAGATGAACTGAACTATATACTCTGGACATAAAGACTGTAAGTGGGAATATGCAATTGTAAAACAGTGCACATCAAAAACACTGTGGTGACAAATAAGCAGACTAAGTAACTTTCAAACCCTGAAAGTAGGTCAGATATCAGATAAAGTGTGTATCTCTAACAGCAGCATTTTGTTATCTGAATTGTTTAAGTTTGAATATTGAAGTTTAGTGTGTTTACTTTTGTTTAACTGTGGGTGGCTCAGAATTTCATTTACATGTTAACTTCATATCCCTAAAGTACTCGATAAAAGAAAGATAAAAGCACAAATCAGCGCAGTTCCTAGAGTCATGACCCAATCTAACATTATTCACATTGGGTGATAATCACAACTCATTTGCTCACTTGAGTCTTTCCTTTCCTTTGGATCTTAAAAATAGCCTAATATAAGGCAGTCCCCCGAGAAGAATATCAGCAAAAACCACTGTTCTTCCCTAACCTTAGTTAATAATAAATCCCTGTCAAAGAGCTTTTGGAAAAAGATTAGATTGGGAGATAAAAAGTCTTGCAAAAATATGACTTCAGGAGGGCAAAAGGAAGAGATAAAGGGAAAAGAGGTTTATGAAAGGAGTTAGTATCTGGAAAAAAATTATACATATACACACATACACACATACTTACTATATACATATGTACAGTACATGTTTAGATATTATTAAACATGTTGGAGGTAATCTCAGAGTTTCAAAATCTATCATCAAGGTTGTGAGTCACCAATATGGAAGGTTTGTATACACCTTGTATATACTTGTTTATATACACCTTTCATAGAAGATTTTTCTGGAGAAACTCTGAATTTAAATAGTCTCTTGCAGTTTCCCTTTTCATTATGCCCTTTCTACCTTTTCATGCAATTGGTCTGCGTGAACTGTTGCTCTTTACATCCAATTATTTCACCAGTTTTGTCCCACTTGCCCAGTGAACCTGTTGCTCCTGCATCTGAGAAACCCCTTGCTTCAAACTCTGTGCAACTTGTTTCTGTTCAGGCCTCCTGTGGTTTAAGAAGGCATTTCAGACTCTACCGTAACTTCCTGAATTAAGATTCTCCCTTTCAATTATCCCTTCCTCCTTGAATTCTGATTTTCTTCAACTCCTTTGACCAGCACTAGTACTTACAGGGGTGACCAAGAGACATTTGTTCCCATAGCCTCTGTTCTTAGACAACTCAACATTCCCCTCTTAAACTCTATTCCTTGCTTCCTACTGTGCCCCCCACACATTTATAGGCACCAAGTAAGGAAATTAACATAGCATGCATGTTTATACATACCACATTGTCCTGAATTTTTATTTGAAAAATATGATCCTTCATTCTTTGAGGATTTGGATAGCCATCAGAATGCATCCCTTAGATCTTCCACTGCAAGAAGTGTAATTGACATCCCCCACCCATTTTCAAATTGAGGCTGTTTTTTCAAGATACTTTGAGCCAGGAACTGAGCATGGCTGGTCCATTCTTACAACATGAAACAACTTTAGCTCAAGCACGCACTCACCCATATGACCTCGTTTGCTTTTCTTGGAACTACACTATAGTTCAAGACTCTTAATATGTATTCTCCTTTCTTTCCCTCTGTATTCTCCATGGCTGTTATACCCAATCTTTTTTTTTTTTTTTTATTCCATATTTACTCCAGGCTGGTTTCTGTTTTTCAAAGACTCAAACTGACATAGGAATATGGAATGAATATATGTGTGTGTGTGTACACATATACATGCATATATATACATATATATAATATATATAATCTCTCAACTTTTTAAAAAAAAATACAGAATATGTGGTCTCCATTCCAAGTATCATGTCATTAATGAATTTTAATCAAAAGTTGTAAACAATTTCATGGTTACTTAATTTAGAAGTATTTGGAATTAAATACCAATTCTGTAGAGTATCAATTATGATTTTAGGCTATCTTTTCAAGACATTGTTTTCTATATTCTGGAATAAAAATATCAATAGTTATACCATATAAGACTGTTGTGTAGAGGAGGTTTCCTGTATATAGTAAACATTCAATTAAGTGGTAACTAAAAGTAATGATTGAAGAAATCAGGAATATTCAGAAATCATTTTGGACATTTAAAAGAATGGGCTTTCAAATGCAATATTTATATTACTCTGTGACTAGGGAAATGGCAATTTAAATTGACAGAAGAATGATTGGCATGGTTGGCAATATCTCTTGGAATTACTTCTGCAGTGTTAAAGTTTTCTTGAAAACTTTGGGTGCCTGAAGACCTGACTTGTTCTCAGGGATTTCAGTAATCTCACTCTTTAATAGGAAAGAATTGCAATCTCATGAAAAATTTATCGTTAGGACCCCTATAGACCTGGAGAAACTGAACTTTTGAAATGTTACCTTTGTGTTTTTTGCTTGCACTTGAAGGATTACAGAAATGACTTCATTTTTTTTTTAATTTATTTTTAAATATATATTTATTTATTTTAGAGAGAGAGAAAGATTGGAGGGGAGGGGCAGAGGGCAGGGAGAGAATTCTCAAGCAGACTTCCTGCTGAGCATGGAGCCAGAAGAGGGGCTTAATCAGCTCAACCCAAATCATGACCTGAGCCAAAATCAAGAGGCAGACACTTAACTGAGCCACCAAGGTGTCCCAGAAATGACCTCATTTTTAAGTATTCCCCCATCCTAAGCATGATAATTTGGGGTTATTAGTGCTGTGACCTCAGGTTAACCCTCAGATAACCCAACTAAAGCAAAAAGAAATAAACACATTGCAGTTCAGAATTTTTGCAAGGTTTGAATATAGTGAAACAGCACCAAAAAGAAACTACAGGTGTTTGAGATAGAATTTTGATCTGCAAAAGTCTCTGCTACATGAAAGAAATAATAAATTTGCATTTTATTTTATTCAAGCAGAGCTTTATACATATAGAACCTTAATATTTGATGCAAAAATTTAATTATTGTAAATTCTTAGTCATATATGTGAAGAATGAGATATATAAAACGTGAAATGTCCTTCTAGTTTAAGAACACTGTGATATGCATGACAGAAGAGAGGTTTTGAGGTCAAGTCTGTCATTTCATATAATGTGACTTCCTTAAAGATTAGATGGTAATGCAGGTCAGTGATAAGAAAATAAGGGACTATGTACATTCAGACAATAAGTTAACACTTCAGGAACAAATCTAGCTTCTTTCAAAGTCTCACAACTTAGCCACACATTGAGTAAGAAGTAAAAATTATTACCAGTGGAAGAGTACATTGTGTGAACGGAAGTCTCAGTTCTTGGATTCCCTACGAAAAGATTTATGTAGGGATCCACACTTGAATAAAGACAGCCAGAAGAAAATTAGCAAGCACAAAACAGTTTATTAAAGCAAAAATATACTCTCAAGGTGGAAGAGTGGGTAGGTTCTGTGAGGTGGAACTGGACACTAGGTTGTTCTGGGATTGGATATTAGTTGGGTCTTTCTGTGCTGGAATGAGCTGTGACAGACAGTGGGGTGGTTGCTAATGGAGGCTGCTTCTAATCATTTTCAGAACTCTTTCCACAGGTTGGGGGGGGGGGGATTTTTGAGCCTATAAGGTTTGTACCAGAACCATCATGGGGATCTTTCTCCGTGGCGATAGTGGTGGTAGAAGAGGAGAGTGAGTGTATGCTGTGCATGTCTGGCGCTTTGTCAGTTAGCCCCAAGGTCTTGGAAGCCAGGAGGTCAGGATGTTGAGACCCCTGGGCTCCTAAGGTGTAAGCTCTTTAATACCTTCCTGGCCTCTAGCTCCTGTCTCTACCATTCCCTCTTCAAGGACCTGGGGCTCTGTCTCAGGGTGTTCTTCCACTGCTCAAGTCTAGCTTTTACCTAACAAAAACAAGATGTTACCTCCTAGAGTACTGGCGCTATCTAGGATGATAATTCACAAATGAAAACAACACTGAAAAGAAAGTAGACAAATTCTTTAACAGATATATCTGAGGAATTATATACAAACAGTGATGCTGAGTAAACAAACACATATTATTTTAGTAGATTTAATAAATAAGAAATTCCCTGGAATACCAACAGAAATACCAACAGAAACTGAAACTCTAGTTTCAATGGAGTAAAGAGCATGAACTTTCTGAAAAATGGATTAGTAGCCAAATAACCATACTGTATATAAATACATAGCCAGTTGCTGAGATTAATAGAATAAACAGGAAAATAATGAAGTAGGTTTTTATTTAAAATGTTTAGAAACTCAGGATCAAATAGTGCAGTTGAGAACTAGGCATGAGATACTATACCCAAGATAACACTGACAATTTAGGATTTTTTTTTATGGTTTTTTTTCCTCATAAACCAGATACTGAAAGACTTTTCTGTAGATGGCCAGATCATAAATAATTTAGGCTTTGCAGGCCATTTATGGTCTTTGTTCTGCTCAACTTTGTTTCTTTTCTTCTCTTAACAACCTTAACATTTTTAAACTTTTCTTAGCATACAGTGGTGGAACATACAATGACCAAGGCCCAGATTTGGCTCAAGGGCTATAGTTTGTGACCTTTGATTAGTATTCTTGAAATTAAGATATTCACACCCTCCACAGAAGGGGTGCTGCAGATGACAGAGGATAAATGAACTGTCCCTAAGATAATGAGTTCAAACTAACAGAAAACTTTTATCACCAGGTTCTAGGATATCACACATCTTGTAGAGAGGACTAGAATATCTATGAATGAATGAGAAACTTACCTGATTGGACTATCATATGGAAATGCAATCGATACTGCATATCCACTTCCACATTGTAGCTGATGCATTCGATTTTAGGTTTCTGTTCTTTCTTTTGTCTCCTTGCCCATTTCTCTTACAGATACAAAACAGTTTATGATTTTTAACAGAGATGACCGAATACATTTCCCCCTATCTTATTTAACATAACAGATGAAGGGAAAAATTGGTAAAGATTCATGCGATTTTCATTTCTTATTTTCCATAATTATTTGACATGGCTTAAATTGAATATAGCAGAAATGTCTACATTAACTTGAAATTAGAAGACTGCTTTACTTTGAGATATCTTAACAAACATAGAATTATCTACATTATATCCATAGAAAAGAAGGCAAAGGCCTTAATTACTTTCAGTGTTTCCAACCCGCAAATCAAGGAAAAAATTTTAAAAGAGCATAAAAAACCATATTTTTGTGGTATTCTGAAATATCCCATTTGGGATGCTAATTATAATCAGCACACATATTACAGGGTTTCATCTAGAGAATAATATATTTCACTTTTGACCTTATAGCCTTCTATCATGTCCTTATGCCGAATTCACATTTCCCTGACAAAGGAGGCCAGAGAAAAAGCCTGTTGATGAATACTGAGAGCTTCCTGGGAATGCAAAGCTTAATACTTTTTGATCACTCTGGATGAGACATTTTACGCAAGATACTCCACTTACATAGATGATTCTAACCCTTAAATGATTTAGTTTCCAAACAAAATAAGAAAGAAAGAAAAGGAAGGGAGAG